>NC_138991.1:56905730-57310792 GCF_964341445.2 Mesoplodon mirus
TGTGTGTATCTTTCATGACATTGACATTTTTGAAGAGTACAAGTCGGGTGTTTTTTTATTTTTTTTGTTTATTTTTTGGGTGCGCTGTGCGGCATGTGGGATCTTAGTTCCCCGACCAGGGATCGAACCTATGCCCTCTGCAGTGGAAGCACAGAGTCTTAACCACTGGACTGCCAGGGAAGTCCAAGAATACAAGTCTGGTATTTTGTAGATTTTCTCTCAGTTTGGGTTTGTCTGATGTTTACTCTTGAGATTAGATTCAGATGGTGCACTTTTGGCAGGAATACCACAGAGGAGTGAGTGTGTGTCCTGAGTGCATCGTATTGGGGGACACGTGATGTCTGTCAGCCTCATTACTGGTGATGTTAATGCTGACCACTTGGCTAAGGTCTTGTCTGCCAGCTCTCTCCACTGCAAAGTTACTGTTCTTCCCTTTATAGTTTAAGTACACTCGTTTTAGTGCTTCCTTTTTTAAAAATCTACTTTTTGTGTGTGAATTTATTTTTAAAAGAATGTTTATGTCACTGAAAAGAGAAAACCAGCATCACTTGGCGTGGATAAAAATACTAAGTGCCAAAGTCATTAACTTCTGGCCAAATACTGAAGCCACCTAAAGGCGCAGGGCCCCTGGTTCTTTGTTAAAAAGTCAGGTTAGCAACTGTCACATGATAAACTCCGGCACCAAAGTGAAACTTTCTTGTCCAAGTAATCATAAAGATTGGCTAAGAACCAAAAAGCCAATCACTAGCTCACTGAGTGTGTCTCAGTGTTATCTCAGGCCATCGCCATGTACCCCCTAAGACTGGTGCTTCGAGGCTTTGAAGTCAGACAGACTTGGGTTTAAATCCCAGCTCCACCAACACCTTGGACGAGTGACTTCACCTCCCCAAGCCTCAGTTTCCTTCTCTGTAAAATGGGGAGGATAGCAGTTAGTAGCTGCTGAAGGGCTCGTGCGCATTAGATGAGCTGCTGATGGTCGCCTCGTCGGTTCTTGATGATGCCATCAGTGTTGGTGGCGTGTCACACCCAGAGGGGGCTTGGCCCAGGAAGCCTTCCCCTTTCTCAGGCCCCCTTCCTCTGTGTGAGGGCCAGTTACCAAGGAGGGTGTGTCTGTGTGGGCAGCCTTCGAAGGAGCCCGAGGGCTGTGATAACCCCATAGGAGCAGGACAGTGGGATGGCCCAACTGCAAAAAGAATCCTCTTCCAACAGGTCCAGAGCATCATCCCACCAGCACCTTTAAGACACAAGGTCATTTTCTCCCTTAAGCCAAATCAAACTAGGCAGCATCTCCACAGAGGTATTCAGCTGAGACATTGCTTCTTAAAATGGATCAAGTGCCCAACTGTCATTCTGATGACAAACCAGTCAGCCAGCCACTCCTTCTGTCCAGCTCTGGGGAGTGGCCTGGAATGAAAGGTTACAGTTTCAGAAAGAAAGAAAAAACAGCCAAAGCCAATAGCTGTTGAGTCGTGCTCTAAGGATGTTAGGAGGTTGGAGAATCCACTGCCTGGACTCCTAAGCTGCAGCCTCAGGATGCTTCTCAGCCCGGGGCTTCTGATGCCCAAGGAAAGAGATGAACTAGATGCTGAGAGGAACTGAGATAGACGTTGTGTCACACCACGGAGGTTCAAACCCTGGCTCTGCCGTTTATGAGCTGTGTGACATTGCTCGGTCACAAGCGTAACCTCGCTGAGCCCCATCTGAAATTCAGGGATGATGGTCCTCCTTGGCCCCACCTCCTAGGGTTGTTTTGAGGAACAAATGAGCTAAGCCATGAGTTAAAGCAGATAGTACAAGGTAAGCACAAGTACTTGATAAATGTCAGCTGGTTTGCTATGAGACCAGACCTGTAAGTCAAAGGAACAAAGGGATTGACCTTTAACAGCCGTGGTGTGTGGCACAGAGGAGAGGACCCAGGACATCCTCCAGCCACAGATACAGAGCCCTGGGGCCACATCTCTGTCCTCAGTGTGCTGTGTGGCTTAGGTCAGGTCACCGCCCTCTCTCGGCCCTTTCATTCTCTGCGGAGTGACCAGCTCACATCAGGGTCTCCCAAACCTCATATGACACCATCAACAATTTTTGCTCTATCTGCTCATTGCCTGAACTGTTATTTATGCAGTTATTGTCTTTAAACTGGAGGCTTTTTTTAAAGTGAAATTAATGATGTGGAAAAAGAGGAACTTTATAGTATTACTATCAGAAATGGAAAACTGGCATCATTCGCCATAAATAGAAGGTGACCCTACAGATAAACAATGAGAACAAGAGGGTGTTAGTGAATTCCAGCTGGAGCCGGCACCTGCAAGGCTCTGCACCTGTTCCCATCGGAGGTTAGCACGTGTGACAGAGTCGCGCCAGCCAGACTGACGCTTGCCTGGGACTCAATGCTGTTTGCTATCACGAGCATTGGAAGGGGAGTGAGTCCCTGTTCCAAGGGGTGGTCCCATGTTCTTTAACAGCCCTTCCGCCCAAGTCTGAGATGGGCTCAAGTACCATCCCCTGCCTTGGAGAGTTAGCAGTGAGCCCTGGTAATGCTGTATCGAAATAAACAGTTCTGCTCCAGTTTCCTGGATGCCAGGGCTCTTGGCAGCACCACTGCTGACCCCAACAGGGAACCCCAGAGTCTCCTTGGAGGAGGGAGGTCAGCCAAAGGTGGGCTCCTGGCAGGACGGGACGGGAACCCACGAACACCTTTCTGGAGGGCCGAGCTTTCCGATGCTCTGGTTTAGCCCCAGCTTCCCCTCCCGCCTACCACGTCCAGTGGGGAGATCGGATGGGGCCCAAGGATGAGAGGACTTGCATGTGTCATCAGTGGGAGCCGAGGAAGATCTCTGAGTAGTGGAAGGGCATGTTCCTAGCTGACCTTAGGAGATGAATCTGGCAGAGGACACAAGAAACTTGGCCGATTTGGCCCCTGCTCACCTCTCCAGCCATGTCTCCCCCATGGCCAGCCTTCAACCCCTTTCTCTTCACCCCAAACCAAACTACAGGAGGTTCCAGGACCTGATCACCAGCCCTCCCTCTACCTGGCGTGTCCTTCATGCACAGCCTTCCCCAGACTGGGCTCCATCCATCTCCTGTGCTTCTTCCTGGCGTCAGTGTGTTAACTTGGGCTAAAATTGCTCACTAGATTGTGTGTCAAAGGCAGAGGCTGCACTCATCTCAGGGTCCCCAGTGCTCAGCTCAGGACATGGCACACAGGAGGTATGAGATTATGTATTGTTTAAGATCTCCAGTAGGACAAAGCCCTGGAGAGCTGAGCATCCTTAGACAAGTTTCTTACCCTCTCTGAACCTTAGTGTCTTCATCTGTAAAATGGAATCATTATAGTACCTAACTCCTGGGGTGTTAGGAGGGTTGAACGAAATGGCCTTTGTAATGCTCCATCTCAAGCATGCTCTCCGGGGAGCAGACCCTGGGACGAGGGTTCAAGTGCAAATTGTTTACTTGGGAGGTGATGCCAGGAACTACTGGTGGGGAGGGGGGCAGTGAGACAGGGAAGGGATGTGTCATCTAGCAGGTTACCACCGCAGCCCTGGGCTCAGTCCTGCTCAGGATCTCTGGGAACCGGTGTAGATGGAGAATATGCCTCAGGGTCATCCCAGCTGCCGGGTGAGAGAGCTGGGGTATTGATCCACCAGCTTTCTGGCCATCACTGGTTGGAAGGCAGCTGTGGGGAGCTCTGCCTGCACTTGCAGGCTGGGGCCCAAGCAGGCTCTAGAGGTGGAGAGGCCTCAGGCAAGGAGGGGTGTCCCTGCAGGTGAAAGCTGCCAGGTCAGTCTGCCTCGGGAGGGTGAGTGGAGGAAATGGGGTGAGGCACCTATGCTCTGCCTAGGGCTCGTGGCACACAGTAAAAGCTCAGGAAGTGGTAGCTGCCCTGACTGTGATTGTTTGCATCGCTGTCACTGGTCCACTGCCAGCCCTGCTTGTCAGAGTTATGCAGCTTTAGACAGGTCACTTGGCTTCTCTGAACCTCTGTTTCTTAGCCTATAAAATGGAGAGATTCATGGTTCTCAGTGGAAGCAGTTCTGCCCCATTGGGTGGCCCCTGGAAATGGGGTGAGGGGGCATTTTTAGTTGTCACAGGGACTGGGAATGCTACTGGCACTTAGCAGTCAGCGACCAGGGATGCTGCTAAACCTCCTGCAGGGCCCAGAACGGGTCCCGCCCCCCACCCCGCCCCCACCTCATCAGATAATTGTCCTGCCCCAAATATCAGCAGCGCCTGATGAACAATAATACATGTTGTGTTTAATGTATACGTTTTATCTGATGCTCAATGACATTTGCGGAAGTAGGCTGAGCTGGCAGAGGTGAGGCTCAGAACTGGGGCAGGACTTGTGGGGGCTGTAAGGAGGGTGGGCGTGGGAATACGAGATGCTGCAAACATATCAGCACCCGGCTGGACCTAGAGAGAGAAAGGGACAGTAAGTCAGGACCTGCGGGGAGCCAGGCACTGGGGATGATGCCGTGTCCTGGGAAAACGAGCCAAGTGGGGCTGCTGGGTAGCTTGGCTGTGGCCACAGCCTTCCTGTAGGCTGCGAAGCATTTTCCGGGCAAGGTGGGAGCTGCCGCCAAGCCCTGCCCACTCCCCAGAGCTGACTCAGCTGGCCTAGAGCTCAAGTAAGCCAGCAGACCCCGGGTGACCCTGGAGCAGGCTGCCCTCCTTCCTCAGGTCCCAGGATCCCCCTCCTGGGGGTTATCTCCCAAGATAGTGACAGTCCTTCCTCTCCCAGGTGAAATTGCACCGCTTCTCCAGCCTAGGGTCCTTAGAAATCGGAAACACTCATAAAATTTTTTTTAATAAAAAATTATAGGACAACACCCCCCGCCTGAGCTTTCTGGTGGTTCCCCAAATTCGAGCCTCCAATTGGGTGGTGGGGTGGTGCTTCTGTGCTGGTAACGCCCCTTTGTCCTTCTTGTTAGGCCTGCTCCCCTCAAAAGCCCTGTGCCAACAGAGAAGTGCCCGTCCAGACCCAGGATGGTGGGACAGAGAGATTGAGACTGGGTGCCGAGGTCCAGAAGGCACGTGCCCCTGTCCAAAGGGTAAGGCAGGGGTGCCAGGAGAACTTGCCCACCTGCAGCGTCGCGCAAACGGCCTTGCCTTGGCTTCCGAGCTTTCGCCGTTGCAATGGATGTTTACAGGAACCCAGCCAGAGTCTGCCTCCCTGCTCTTCACCCCCGACTGCATCTGCTTCTCCCACTTAATCTTCGGAGCGGACACTTCACACACAAAAGCGACTCCCAGCTCTGTTTGATGCCCGTGGAGCTCTAAGCGCAACAGGGTTTGGCCCGAGGCCGGGCTTAGATGCAGCGACTGTTTCAGAGAGTGACTCAGAGGAAAAGAAGAATGCCTGGGGGGCCGAGGGTGGGGTTTTGACTCATTCATTTCAGATTGTTTGCTCTCCATCAAGTTGCCAGAACTGATACATTGCAACGGGGACAGCGCTCCTCCAGCCAGAAATATTTTTCGAAAATGTGAGTGGTATGAATACTTGACTTCGATAAACCTGTCAAAGCAATACATAGGAGGCTAACTTCTTTCAATTAAAAAAATGTATGCAACTCCAACCCCTGGGGCCCTGTGGGGGTTGGGGGGTGTTTGTTCTGTTCTTTTCCTTTGAGATTCTGGAAGGGAGTCCACAGAGCCTCATGGTTGACAAAGGGCAGAAGGGTCAGGGCCTCCCCAGTTGGAGATCCAGTGGGGTTTGGAGAGTCTGTCCAAGTTGCGTTGGTGTCGGAGTCCCAACCCGGCCCCTTCCCAGCTTCCGCGAGCCTGACAAGCAAGGGCCCACCTTGGTTGTGGAGGGAAAGGCCTGGCGGCCAAGCTGAAAATCAGGCCTGAATCCCAGAGCAGTCGGAGGTGGGGATCCCCTGTGCTGGGCACATGGTAGATCTCCCCTAAAGGTGAGGGGAGTGGGCGGGTGAGGGAAGGAGCAAACGAACGACTGAAGTTGGGTCCACGTGCAGTAATTCTCCCCGTTTGCAGAACAGCTGATGCTTTTCAAAGTACCTTCACGTACATACTGTGTTGAACAAGGAATGGGTGGTCAGCTCCATTCTACAGGTGAGGAGACCAAGGTGTGGGAGAGGAGAGGTCCAGCAGAACTCAAGAGAAGGCAGTTACATACCACCTGTCTTCGTGTGATTCTAAGTAGGGTTGCTAAGAAATGTGAACTGGAAGACATTCAAGACAAAGGGGAGCGGGAGAAGGGAGACATTTCTTTGGGAGAGAGGCCTGAGGGGAAAGGCAAGGGTTTAAAAGGTGGATGGCCTTGAAGTCCACTGAACGTGGGATCATGCCGTCAATGGACAGTGTGACTCCAGACGTCAGCTGCCTTGATTCCTCTGGGCATCACTTCTCCCACCCAGCAAATGGGGAGCAATTCCAGCACCCGGTGCCTATGCCTGCAGAGTGACCCTCCAGAGAAGTCAGAAGTAGAGTTTGTATCTTGACTCCCTCTTTTACAGGAGTGTGACCTTAGGCAAGTTACATCTGTGAAATGGGGCCAGTCATTTACCCACCTCATAAGATGAGTTTGTGTTAATGACAAAGGTGCCCCTCTGGGCAGACACTGCTCCACACCAGGACTCACAGCTTGGCAAGCAGAGCCCAGACTGGATTGCAGCCCCATTTGCTCCCTTGTCCAGGCACCTTGTGCAGTGCACAGACTGCCCAACCACACCCAACAGCCCTGCCCAGGGAGTTTTTTAAATTTACTAAAATGCAAGATTTAACAGAGCAGGGGCCTTGAGCATTTTATTGAGTACACCACGGTGTCACTATATATTTGTGGCATGAATACAGCAAACAAAGAAAGCAAAGTTGTGGTGAGGATTATTTGTTCATTCCACAAACATTTATTGAGCCCTTACTATGTGCAGGCACCTTGCTGGGTGCAGAGGGTGCCTCTGCAGAGCAATGAACAAACAGACAGGTTACCTGCCCTCTTGGAGCTCACATCCTAGGACAAGAGCAGACAACACAACAAATAAGTGTGAAAAAGATAAACTAGCAACGGGATAGGCTGGGGGAGGGGTGTCTGCGTTTACTACCGTCCTGAGGAGCTGTCCTGTAAACTGAGTCCTGCAGGCCATGTGAAGAGCTGGGAAAACATTCCAGGCAGAGGTGAGAATGAAACACACGGATGTGTGTAATAATGACAGCCCACACGTAGGGAACTGGATGCCAGGCTCTTGTTCTCAGCATATTTGCTCATTGAGTCTCCACGTAACCCCATGAAGAAGGTACTGTGATTATACCCATTTTACGCATGAGGAGACTGAGGCACAGAGAAGTAATTTGCACAAGTGAGTGGTGAGCTGGACACTGAGCCCAAGCAGTCTAGCTCTAGAGTTTGAGATGCCTGACCCTACACCGTGGTCCCTCTTGATGGGGGGAGTGGGGCTCAGCACGGTGAGTACTTTGGCTCAGCACTTTGGCACAAAGTAATAATACTTGCTAATCTTTATTGAGCACTTACTGTGTCCCTTGTGCTGTGATAAGCACTTTACAGGTATCAATTCATTTAATAAGTGGTAGCTATCATTTAAAGTCATTAGTATGAATAATTATAGCCTCTGACCTCATTTTATCACCTCTGAACAGACCAAAAGCAGTGGGGATAGTTGTGCCCACCCCGCCTGGCTGAAGGGTGCAGTAGATGCCTGGATCAGAAGGAGACTGTCTTCCTGTGGCTGCACAAGGGGGAGTTCCGTGGACTCTACAAGGTCCACAAATGCAGGCACACCCTGAGGGGTGATGGCCCAGCTACATGGCCTGATGCCCTTAGCCACTGGACCAAGGTGGAAGGCACTACCTTTCTGCGAGGACTGCCAGCGGGGCAGCGGGGTCAGACCCTCCCGACCCCCAATACCCCCTAACTGGGAAGAGGAGGAGAGTTTGAGGAACCAGGCATCGGGGCTGGCGCACTGGAGCACAGACAGTTCCCACAGCCACCAGCAGAGGGCCAAGTTGTCCCAAATCAGGGCTTCTGACCGAGCCAGCCGTGCCCCAGTGAAAAACAACAGCCGACCTGGCAGCTCTCTGTGTAGACAGCAAAGCCACCAAGTCCCTTCCAGGCTTGCCTTGGCCAGGGCCGGATTCCAGCTCAGCTAAGAAACGACTCACAGGGTAGAGCAGAGGGTCAGAAACAGAGGAAAACACTCTGCAAGGCTCACGGTGCTTCAGCCTTGCTGACCCCCAAATAATGAATTTTCCAAAGAATGGTAGGAAGCCATAGAGAAAATCCTTTCCCGAAAGACAGGAGTTGAGCCGAAGTGGACCCTGCTGTGTGTGTTGGGCTGAGGGGGGTGGGGAGGGCAAGAGAGCAAGGGCCCCCGTCAACTTGCCATAGAATATGGCAGAAGTGATGCTGTGTGACAGCTTCTAAGGCTGGGTTACAGCAAGGGCAGGGCTGTTCCCCATGGTCTCGGTCTCCTCTGCCCCCACAACCTCTCTTCCTCTTGGGGTGATCACCCTTTAACGCAGCCACCATGCTGTGAGGAAGCCCAAACTCGCCCACAGAGAGAGTCCCCCTGCCACTTCCTTAGAGGAACCAAGGCCCCCAGCCGCTGGGCAGCATCGGGTGCCAGACATATGCGTGACTGAGCCTCCAGACAACCTCAGCTGACACTGAGTGGGGCAGAGACGAGCTGCCCCTGCCAAGCCCTGCCCAAAGACAGGTGTGTGAGCAGAATAAATGTGTGTGCTGTTTTAAGCCACTGCGTTTTGGGGCGGTTTGTGATGCATTAGCTAGCCGGAAGAGTGGGCATCCAAAATGGTAAGCACAGTATAAACTCAAACACAGGACCTGCCCGTGGGATTAAATGAGCCATTTATCATGTAGTGAAAAAAGACACAGGAAATGAAGGCTAAAAGGTAGACGTGGTTTCAGTCCATCGCCCCTCCCCTCCTCTGTTAGTGTACCATCAGCTCTTTTCCTGCTAAGGTCCAGTGTGTCTGGCCAGGCCTAGACTTGGCCTTGGCAAACAAAGTTAGTGCAAACCAGTGAGTCCCAGAGACAGAGGGCAGTTTCTGTAGAATCCCAGCCGGTCACGGTTTGGGAAATCAGCAGGCAGGGGATGGTCGCTGGTATCTTCAGAGCTTGCCCTTTAGGAGAGCAGCGTGGAGCAGTGCTTTCTCCCCAGGCCAGCAGGGACCTGGGCAGGTGGGGATGTGGCTGCTTCATCCCTCTCTCTGGCCTGGCCACAGCTGTCTGCAGTGTACTGCAGGGAATGCCTCAGGGCTCTTGGGTGCACAGCAGCTGCCACCAGGCACTGGCCCATCTGCCAGGGCTGCAGTGGCTGAGCAGGGCTGACATCAACCTGCTCTCCGAAGGAGCCTAGGGCCGGGCCTGGGTCTATTCGCAGAGCAGGCCATGGGTCCTTTCCGCAGCTGGGCGGGGGCCGACTCTGAGCCACCAGGACTGGGCACCAGGACACCGAGGCTCACGGGAAACAGCCCAAGAAGAGCTGTGTCCACAAATAACCAGGTCAGGGTCCAGCATGGTCAGTGTCCTCGGAGAACATGCTGCGAGAGGTCAGGATGGGTGGAGATCAGGAAGCTTTAGGACAGGGCAGTTTAACACATGGATAAAGTGTGGTCGAGATTGGGGATGGGAGGGATGGAGGAGGGGGATGTCCCAGGTCGGGGGAGCATGGAAGTGAGGGGACAGTCATCCGCACAGAGAGAGGCAGGAAAGTGGTAGAGCAAATTCCTATGAAAACAATGCCGGGCATCGGGGCAGCCGACAGGTTGAAACAGCAGCCGGGATGGCTGGGGAGTCCTCGAAGGCAGACCTTCCCAATGCTGAGGGCTGTGGGACGTGCACGGCTGACCCACCTGTCCTTCCCCAGGTCCCACGGCTGCCCACAGGGAGGATCCTCAGAGCCCAAATCCTCAAAGCCTTTAGAAGACACCGCACCGAGCCCAGCACAGGGGTATATGGGGTGGGCCCAGATGGCACATGGTTCAGGAGTTGTCACCCAGCTCCCACCTGCTGCCCCGTCCACCTTTTATGGATTCTGACTTCACAGGACACTGTCCCCAGGGACCCCCGTGGTTCTCCCCTTCCAAGCTCACCTCAGTTACCTTGTCCCAGGCACAGCCTGGATCATCTCAGGATGATCCTTGAGTCCAGCTGCTGCAGGTGTTCCTGGACGCCAAAAGGGATGGTGGGCGTCCACATCCTGTGATGGGGGCATGGCACACAGAGGTTAGAGGAGAGGGGGTGTCCCCAACGCAAGCTGCCCCCAAATCCCTCCTCCCACCTAGCCTAATGTGGGGTCATGGGGACACCAGAGGCCTAGGAGCCCCAAGACCACTTTTTAAAAACTGATTCTGCCGCTGACATGCTGTGTGATCTCAAAAAGGTTAGTTAACCTATCTGTGCCTTATTCTCCTCATCTGCAAAATGGGTCTTACAAGAGCCACCCTATCCCTCCTAGAAGATATGAGTGATTATACAGACAAAAGTGCTTTGAAAGACAATAAAGTACAGTACCGGACAGTAGACATCATAGTGATGTAATAATAAATAAGTTTCAACCATATGAAATTGCCAGGTGTGTAGTCAAAAATGGTTGAATATAAGCGATTTCATATTGTTCAGCCTAGTATATAGAACATTTTTGTGTACCAGACACTCTTCTGAGTATATTGACAAATTTCAACCCCCCAATTTAAATGTAAATATTTAAATAGGGGGTAAATATTATTGTCACTCCCATTATACAGACGAAGAAACTGAGGCCAGGGACTTCCCTGCAGTCCAGTGGTTAGGATAGGACTTGGCGCTCTCACTGCTGAGGGCCCAGGTTCAATCCCTGGTCCGGGAACTAAGATCCCGCAAACCATGCAGTGTTGCCAGAAGAAAAAAAAAAAAAAAAAAGGAAGAAGAAAAGAAACTGAGTCCAGAGGGTCGATGTGTCTGCTTGCCCAAGGTTGAATGCTGGTGAGGGACAGAGTGGGATTTGAGCTCAGGGCTCACAGGGTGAACCACACACTGACTCTCCCTCCACCACTGCTGAGACTTACGCCAGCTTCTCCACATGAGGGCACTTTCTCAGGCTGGCAGTGAGCTGCTGGGCCCCGGCAGCTGTGAACTTGTTGTACTGGACACTGGGAAGAGAAACCCATTGTGGATCCTGGCCCTGGGGACCAACAAGCCCCAGACCAAGGTCATCACCACGCTCTCGACAACCAGACCTCAGCCCAGCCCTTCCCATAATGCCAGCAGGAGACCCTGGTCCTCCCAAGTCCTGGCCCCACCCCCACTGCCCAGGCTCCCACACTCACTCCAGCACCCGGAGGGACACCATGTCTGGAAGCACGTGTGCCAGGCTCTCGGCTCCCACGTCGCAGATGCAGTTATTGTACAAGCTGCCGGAGACAGAGGTCAGGGCAGGGGCCGGGGGTGCTGGGGGGTCAGGGCCCGGGGAGAGCCACACCCAGCCGGGATTACTGCCCCATTTAATAGAGGGGGAAACTGAGGCCCAGGGAGTTAAGGCTGCTTCTCTGTGGTCACTCAGTGAGTTTAGGGAAGCAGCAGGACTAAGTGGAGGTAGCTTCCCATCTGAAACAGCCCAAGTTCAAATCCCAGTTCTGTGGCTTGCTGCCTGTCTGATCTTTGGCGGGTTACTCAGCTCCCCTGTGACTCAGTTTGCTCCTCCATAAAATGGGCATGATAGAGTAATTGTGGGGAGGAGTAAATGAGTTAATGTTGGTAAAACACCCAGAACAGGTCCCGACATGTGGAATGAACTACGTGTTAACTATGGTTATTATACCTCCCACGGGGGTTTGTGAGGGTTATACAAGTTACTGTGGGGGGTGGGACAGCATCGGGAATAGCAGGAGAAACCCAGAGTCACTGGGCAGGCTCGGGTTTCTATAGTATATTCAGTCACCATCAGCAGTGTCAGAAATAGCACGACAGGTGTCGCTGGTGCCAACTTAAGCTGTACCTTCATTAACGAGCGTCCTTTTAACAAGCCAGGTGCAGCCACGGTTCTAATTTCAAGGCCGTGACTTTGTCTTGACTCAGCCTCAGAGCAACACTGCAGGGCTGCATGTAAAAGCAGCAAGTCTACACTGCAGCAAAGTGGATTCAAGCTAAACTCCAGGAACCCCTGATGTCATGGGTCGGCCGGTACCAGGGCAGGAACCAGGTAGGGGTTTTACAATCCCTTCCTGGGGTGGATCTTAGAACCAGGAGACCCTTCCTCACCCACAGGAAGAGGATTCTTCCCATATTTCATTGATGCCAAGATGTACATGTTCACATTTGAAAAGCATTGTGATCAGGATGTGTCTGATAATCAATGGATGTCATTTAATTAGCAGCGTTTTGTCCTCTTAATGGTGTCTTACAAATGGATGGCATCTTACAGTCCATAAAATATGAGGTTTCTTTTTTTTTTTTGGCCATGCTGCACAGCTTGCAGGATCTCAGCTCCCCGACCAGGGACTGAACCCAGGTCACAGCAGTGAAAGCCGGAATCCTAACCAGTAGGCCACCAGGGAACTCCCAATATGAGGTTTCTTAAAGTGTCAATCAGCTCACATATCACTCCCACATGCCCCACCTGCTTCTCCATTCACAATGGAAAAGCCCCCAACCACTCTCCTGGCCTGCAAGGGTCTCCCTGCATGATCTGGCCTTCCCTGACCTCTCCCACCTTATCTCCCACCCTCTGTCCCTCAATCCCTATAGCCAGACACAGAGGCCCCCCTTCTGGCCCTCAAAGACCCAACCTCTTTCCCACCTCAGGGCCTTTGCCTCTACTGTTCCCTCTCCCTGGAATGCTTTTCCCTGAGAGCATCCCACAGAAGGGGGAGGGTCACCTCCTCAGGGGTCTCCTGACCTCCCTGGTGAATTCAGTACTCCCTATGGTACCCTCTGGGGCCTTTGTTAGTTTCCTCATTCCCAGCATGAGTCAGCATTTTAAACACTTTGTTTATGCACGTACTTACTTATTTATTATGCAAGGAACTTGAAAGCAAGACCCACCCTGCTTTTGTTCATAGCTGTATCTCTAGTTTCTAGCACAGGTTCTGGCCCATGGTTGATATTAGAGATTATTAGATACCCTCACAACTCTAGGGCGTGCCAATCACATAGACTACAGACTGCACAGCACACAACCTATGCAGCTGCGCTCAGGGACCCTGGCTGGAAGGATAATGGGCTGGAAGGACCCATTAGTCCCCGGGAACCACCAGGCACCAGGCTGGAAGTAAGCAAAAGCAAGAATGTGCTATTCCAAGGCCTGCCAGAGGTGTCAGTGTAGGCACGGACTGATGTGTGCGTGACGAGAGCCAGCCAAGGCTACCTGTGCATAGTCAGCATTCTAGAAACCACCCTGGCATGGAAAAGGCCCAGTCCTGCCATGCCCTGGGGAAAGAGAAGCAAGATTTATTAAGCACCAGAGCCAGGCATTGCACCAAGCGCTTTCCATAGGCTATTGGCATGGTACCCATTTTCCAGATGAGGAAACAGAGGCTTGGGATGAGTAAGTGACTTGCCCAGAGTTTGCCAGATGCCCTTCCCCAGGGGCTGCTAATCTCATTCAGGGCGGTGGCATCACCCAACTCCAGGGGTGTGTGTTCATGTTGGATTTTAGGTCGGTGCCCCCCACTCCCTACCCCCACCAAGTTGTGCAACACTGATGTGGTAGAACAGCCTGTAGTGACTGCTTTCAGGGTCCCAGTGTTGGACCTTACAGCTGGCACCAAGGGGGTTCTCTGCCCGCCCTCCAGCCCACCAGCTCAGCACCTGACCAACAGAGGGCCCCACTCACCTCAGCCTGAGGAGGGACGCAGCCAGCAAGGGCAGGGCCTCGGCCAGCTTGCAGGCACCCAAGTCAGTGATATTGTTCTGGGACAAACTGCAGGAGTACAACAAGGGGAGGGCTCAGGGCCAAACCTGAATGCCCCTCCCCATCAGTGTCCATCACCCCAGGCTCCGGCAGGGCTGGGAACCCCTGCTGCCTCACAGGGCATCCCAGGGCAGCAAGCACAAGACATTCTACCTGGATGAGAGTCGTGGGTGCTGAACTGTGTGAGGGCGCTATGGGGAGACTTGGGCTAAATCAGTAAAACGATGCAGTCACGCCCTGAGGCTGAGTGGGATGATGGGGGTGAGGATGCAGGTGAGACAGAGATCGCACTCCCTCCCACACTTGTTTTATGATTTTATAGCATCCATTTTTTCCCTTTGGACCACTTTTCAGCACTGTCATTACATAAGGGTTTACATTATTTGTTTAATGACGTGGACTCCACGAGGTGAGGGGTCGAGTCTGTTTTGTTCATTACTCTATCCCTGTGCCTACAGCCATGCCAAGCACATAGTAGGAGCTCAGAAAATGTTTAAGTGGGGTAAAAAAGGAAGGAAGGAAAGGTAGGAGAGAGAGGGAAATGGAGGGAGGGAGGAAGGATGTCAGGAAAGACGAAGGGAGGGAAATCTAGCTTACTCACACTGTTTCCTTAAACACTATAAATTACTTAATAAGTCTCAGTGTCCTACCATCAAGGAAATCCCTAAATGAATTCTGGTGAGTTCTGTGGCTGCCCTGATCGTGGTTGTAGAGTAGAGTGTGGGTAGATTTTGATGATCCCTTTAGGTTCAGTAAAAAATCATGTTGACCCTCCTGCATCATATCCATCTGCTATTTCCTAAACCCAGAAGTTTTTTTAAATAGAAATTCACTATTTTGATAATAATATTTTACTGATAAATCCTAATCTATCTCTCCTGTCTCACCTCCTCAGTCTTTCTCTCACTAAACATTGCTCACATTCATTACTGTACACTTCATAATTATGGATGCTTGTTTGCTTGTTTACTGCGTCTAGAAGATCCCTGAGGTCAGGGGCTTTGCTTTGTTTAAAGCTGGGTCTCCAGGGCCTTGAATGGTGTCTGCACACAGTAAGTGCTTCTTACGTATTTGTTGATTAAATGAATAAATGATTGGTTGAATGGCTGATTAAAGAAATGATTGAATGAATGAATGAATGGGTGGATGATTAAACGAATGCACGATTGAATGGATGAGTGAATGAAAGAATAAAAAAGCTGGACTTTGGGGACAAATACAGCAGGAAGGGCCTGCCCAGCGCACTCACTTGAGCGTCTCCAGGGCCTTCAGCTGAGGGAAGGTGGCTGAGAGCTGGGCGACACCCTCATCCCCGATCTTGTTCTCGCTCAGCGAGTCCAGGCTGCAGATGGAATCAGATGGGGGGCCATCAGCCAGCACCCTGGAGGCCAGCCGATCCTCCCCCACCCTCCGACCCAGCAGTGGCCTCCTCCCATGCTCCCACCCCTGGACACACCATGGCCACATGCAGCTGCAGCTCCGAGCATTTGAGGGCAAATCATCACCTGGGACTGCCAGGCCAACAAGTGGACAAGGCCCTAACTGCCCATGGACCTGAATCACTGTTTTCCTTCCTGGCAGCCCCGTGAGCTGGGGCAACTTCCTTAACCTCTAGAGACCTCAGTTGTACAATGGGATCATGTTCCCCGACCCTGCCTCCCCATGGGATTGCTGGGAGCAGCACATGAGGGGAAAAGAGTTTCGAAGATCACGAAAGGATTCAACCTATTTTTATTGTTGGCGATTTCCTTCTGCCATCGCTTCCCTGCAGTGGGGACATCTGGTCACTCACACCAGCCACACTGAGGAAGCAGCAGGACACACACAGAGAGAGAAAGGGACAAACAAGGCCAGGGTTTGGAGTTGTCAAAGCCCAAGGTCTCCAGGAGGGATTCCGGGGTCTATACTCACTCCAGATGCTGAAGGGAAGAAAAGGCCTCAAGGTTCTTCACCAGTTTGGGAAAAGCCTGAGGGCCCAAGATGGGGCCCAGCCTAGAAGGCAAAGAGCAGAGTTAAGACCCTGAAGCAGTCATAGCCCCTCTACTGGACCCCACAGAAGGCAGGCCCATATGAGGCCTTACCTCCCCCCAGCTCCACCTGGTGGGACCCCAATCCCTTCTGCTTCAGGCATATTTCACAAAGCCCACTCAAGAGGCCAGCTGGGCTCCCAGCAGGGGGCTCCCCATCTTTCATCTCTGAGTGGGGAGCCAGTTCTTACTCCTGCTGACATCCACATGCACCCTTCTCCCACCCTGGCCTGGGGAAGTGGTTCCCAAATGCTGGTCTGAGGACCACCACCAGTGATGAGAAAGATGGTTTACTTATTTGCCATTGCTTTTTAACAACAAATAGAACCATTTCTTGAGCACTTTTTATGTGCCAGGAACACACTGGGCCCATCACTCAGATCAGACCTCATTTAATCCTCACAATGACTCTGAGCTAAGAGCAATTCTTATCCCCATTTTACAGATGGGGAAACTGAGGCACAGAGAGGTTAACTAACTCATACAAGGTCACACAGCCTAGATGGACATTTAGACCAGATTTCGAGAGAATGAGAAAAATAAAGACAACAGAGGGCTATTTTGTTTTTTTTTTCTTTGTTCTTTTTTTTTTTTTTTTTTTTTTTTTTTTGGCCATGCCACGCAGCATGTGAGATCTTAGTTCCCCGACCAGGGATTGAACCCATGGCCCCTGCCTTGGAAGTGCGGAGTCTTAACCACTGGACCGCCAGGGAAGTCCCTGTTTTTAAAATATGGTTAAGTGTACTCAGTGTAAAGAACAGTCTTTTATTCTGAACTTATATCCTTTGAACTTTTTTGACACTAAAATGTTCATTTTTAATAAAATTATGGTGTCAGCAGCAGTTATTTCACTTGTTTGAATGAACATACTTGATACAAATTAAAAGATGGTAACTGCACAGTCACCGAAATTCACTCTGAAATATCCTCAGTCTTTGAAACCCCAAAGTCTGGGAACTACTAGCCTCAATGAAAGGTCACAAGATGGGAATCCGTAATCTGATTTGAATCTGGGCTCTACCACTTACCTTCTGTGGGGCTTTTTGGGCAAATCCCTTAACCTCTGAGTCTCAATCTTCTCAAATTTAGCCCCAGTCTTAGGAGGTTTTTGGAAAGATTAAGGAATTCATTTATCAAATATTAATTGTTTGCCTACTGTGTGCCAGGCCCATCAAACCTGTCACGCAGACAGCCATGAACAAAACAGACAAAAATCATTGCCCTCGTGGAGCTGACATTCCAGGGGGCAAGACAGGTAATCAAAGAAATCAGTAAACTGTCTGGTGTGGGAGATAATTGATACAGAGAAAAGCACAGTGTGAGCGGGGCAGAACTGTACTTTTAAATACAGGAGTCAGAAAGGGCGTCTCTCACTGAAAACTAGAAGAAAGTGAGGGCGTGGGCCATGCTGATACCTGGGGAAGAGTGTCCTGGGTGGAAGGCACAGCCAGTGCAAAGGCCCAGGGGTCGGACCATGCCTAGTGAGGTTGAAAACCATTAAGAGGACCCACGTGGCTGGAAAGAGTGCAGGAGGCAAGGGTGAAGAGGTAAATGGGGGCTGAATCGGGGGAGAATCGTCCACCAGCAGAGCTCCTGCAGGGTTCTGAGCGGCTGAGGGGCCTAATCTACATGCACATGAAATCTACAGGGTACCCGGCATGGTGGCTGCCAGTCTCACGCCCAAAATAGTCCTTTCCTTCCTTCCTTCTTTCCTCGGAACTTTCTCAGGGCTTCTGGCCTGCAGGTGGCTACTCTCCGGGTTCTGGGCTGTTCTACCCCACGGCTGCTGTTCCCCAGAGCACAGTTCCGACCTTGAACTAGGGGCTTTTTAAGCTAAAAATAATTCAAAGCCAGAAGGGGCCCTTGGTGATTGTTTTCATACAGTTCCTCTTTTCAGCAATATTTTTCACCTCTGCACAAATTTGGCCTCTTGTCTCTGTTCAAAACAAGAAACGCTTGGCTTTTTCTGGGGCACGGCAGGAGCTGTGATCAGGAAGAGCAGACAGCTTGTGGGTGACCAGCTGGGGACCTTGGACAAGTTACTTAACCTCACTAGGCCTCAGTTTCCTCATCTGTAAAATGGGGAAGATAATGACTATCTCCCAGAGTGGCCCTTGAAATTAATAAGATTATGGCACTGAGTACACTGTAGTTGTTTAATAATTCCTTCTTAATCATTGGATGATTCTAGATCCCTAACAAGGGCCTAACATGAATTTAACTTTTTCATTTGTTGCAGCAACAGCCAGGCTGACCTGACATTTGTGACTTTGGACAAACAATTTACACTCTCAAGGCCTCAGTGTCTGCTTCTGTACAGTGGGGAGATAATATCTCCACCCAGTATGGTTCATTCCTATTTCTTTGTCAAGTTTCAATGCTTCAGTCTCCTGCTCCAGGAAGTCATCTTGACCTCCCCTAAGTCTTCACGCTCACAGCCCTTGCCACTAATCACAGCAGGTGGTAATTGTCTATTTACACTGGACAGCAAGCTCATTGAGAACAGTGGCCTGGGTCATATGAGTAGGTCTGTTGAATGAGTGGATGCGAATGAGTATGTTCACCAGCAAATGGGCAAGTTCACTTCACCCCCGAGAACCTCCAGGACTAGCCCAGACCGGCCATGCCCCAGCTGCTGGAAGCTGGTTTCCAGAGTGGTGGGGCGAGAGGGTAAGAGTGACTCTGAGGACCCATCTCCATTCTGGTGGCACAAGCCCAGCTAATGCCAGAGGAGAAACCTCGTGGGGACCCGAGACAATTTACCCCTTTGCTTACGCAAACTCCAGCTTCTTTAAGTCTCGGACGGCAGGGAGTTCCCCAGGTGTGTCTTCAGAGGAACTTCTTGTCCTGGAGAGAACGGGCAATGTTAGGGAAGAGTTGGCTCCTCCCCTATCATGGAACCCCCTCCTAGGGGGGACGCCTGCCCCAGTGCCCAAAATTCCCCAGAAGGACTGCCTTCCTTGGGCTACTGTTGTCCCCTTGTTAAAAAGAAAAACCTCAGGACAGGATATTATTAAGGCATTACTGTGTGTTTCATGGAAAAGAGCCTCAGAGGAGGCATTACCCACACCCATCCCAGACAGTGCATAGTAGGTGCTCAAACAATGTGTGATGAAGGAATGAGGGAAAGACAGTTGCTCTGTGGTCACGTTTCCTCTGCCCTCTGAATCTTAGACCTCTGCCATCTAGAAAACGGGAATGATACTGGTCCTGGCTGCCTGGAAAGGTGGCCATAGGTGTCATTTGTGTTACTAGATGCAGAAGGCAGCTTATGAACTCTTAGCAGGAGAGAATATCTCCTTGGCTTTAGCTGAGAAAGAATTGGGTACATGATGGCAAGTTCTGAAGTGGACAGAGTGATAAATCTTGGGGGCTCTGCCTGGGTGGTGACTGTACTGAGAGATTTTGGATGGTCATTGGCTGGCGGGGAGCAGGGGATGTCCCCCCAAAAGAGGAAGAAGTGTTAATAGCAAACTTAATATTAGGTCCTGCATGGTCTGGACCAACTCCCATGCCCTTTCCCTCTCACCTCTGGATCTGCACGAGGTTGCCCAGGTCTTCCACATCCTTCATGGATTCAGCCTTGAAAGGCTCAATGGTGAACTTCTCCTTCACTGCTTGGAGTAGCTTGGCCTCCCCATGCTGCTGTAGGGACTCCCACAGCTCCACTGTGTCACTCAAGGCAGCCCTGTGGAGGAAGGGCCTGAGATCCAGTCATGGTGACTGGGCTAGACCATAATGTGTGTGTGTGGGGGTGGCGGCTCCATGAAGGGACCACCTACCTATTCAGATATTTTCCTTCCTCAACTTAACCCCTACTTCCTCTAGAAAGTTTTCCATGACCACTCAAGCCTTTATCAATTCCTCCTTTTTCTCAACTCTCCCAGTGGTTTTATTTCCCTTTTTGCTTTGGCTACCAGGAAGCTCAGTGCTAAATTCTCAGTTGAACCACTACAGTGGTGTAGACCTTACAGCTTGGGTAAAGTATGCTTAGGGGGAAGGTGGCAGAGATTCTCTGGAGATTAGGCTTAAATGATCAAACAGATCACTGAAGGATTTAGATTCCTTTATTTAAATTAAGGAACTTTGACTTCATCCTGAGGGAGGTGGGGTGCCTCTGAAAGATTGTAAGGAAGGATGGAATATGATCAGATGCAATTTCTAGGGAGATGTGTACTGATGTTTGAATATAAAGTGGAGTGGAAGAGGAGAATGGAGGCAGGGAGGTCAGGGGAGGCTATGGCTTTAATCTAACCATGACAAAACAGTGGCTTGATCGGGGGATGGAGAAAAGAAAACTAATTCAAACCCAGGTCAGTCTTAGATTCTAGATGTGGCCCAGTGCCTGTCATAAGGCCAGCCTTCAAATACTGGTTGAAAGAACGATGCTGGCTGTGTGACCTTGGGCAAGCTACCATACCCCTCTGAGTCTTGGCTTCCTCATCTTAAAAAAGGCTAGAATCACTTCTGCCCCCATCTGGCTGCCATTCATACTAAATGAGACCCCACAGAGTCAACACTGGGCACAGCACCAAGACCACTGTAGGTGCCCAAGGCAAAGAAGCCCACTCTCCTGCCCCCAGCTCCCACCTGAAATGGGTGACACAGCTGAGTCCCACGAGGCTCCCCAGTCCTGAGGGGTCAACGCCAGTGCTACGGAGGTCCAGGGAGAAGTCTCGGCCTGCCGCCTCCAAGGCGCTGCCCAGCACGTGGGTGTCGGGAGGTGTGAGCCGGGTGCCCAGGAACGAGAGGTGGGCTGGGAGCCCCTGAAGCACATGCCGCCAAAGCCCAGCATCCAGCGCCTCGTGGGCGCAGTGCAGCAGCTCCAGCAGCCGCCCCGCCTTCAGCGTCCCAGGCTGCAGCCGCTTCAGGTACCTGGTGAGCACCTTCTGCTTCCTGTCTGCTGAGGTGGAGGCCGCCAGCCCTGCCAGGGCTCCCAGGCAGTGGGCACGAGGCTGGAAGACCAGCCCGACCAGAAAGCGCGGCACACCCTCCAGCCAGTTGTCATAGGGCCTCTTCTTCCTCGGGGTCAATGCCAAATACTGCGGCAGCTCCTTGTCCTTGATTTCGCTGCTCAGAGCCAGCCACACGGCCCCCAGGAAGCACTGCAGGAGGAAGCTGGAGAAGGCCAGCTCGGTCTCCAGGGCCCCCGGGGTGGGCTGCACCAAGCCTTGGGCCACAGCCCAGACCCTCACCTCGGCCGATGGGAACTGGCCCTCCCGCAGGCTGCTCTGATGACTGCGGCCCAGCTCCCAGGCCAGCCTGGCCAGTCCCACCAGGGCCCCTGGGGGGCTGTCACGGGCTCCTGGGCCTAGTAAGCCAACATAGAGGCCCGTGAGCGTGGAAGGCAGCTGGGCCTCATCACCTAGCTCCAGGAGGGCCTCCGAGAGCTGGCACACGGCCCGGCACACAGTGGGGCTATGGCTGTGACTCAGGAGAAATGGCTGGGACTGGAGGAGTGCCAGGGCTCTCTTTTGGTGCTCGGTGGCCCCCGAACACTCAAAGTAGCGCATCACATAGGTCTCGGCCTGCTGGGCGGAGAAGCCAGCCACTTCGAACAGAGCGTCGGCCTTGCTCAGGCTCTGGGCCAGGCGGCCCCGGGGCCGGGCTGTAAGCAGCAGGGTGCAGCCGCGCAGCAGCTTGCGCTGGAAGAGGTTCGCCAGCAGCCCCCGGAGGGAGCAGGCTTCTGCTGACATGGGTCCGCCCGCGCTGTGCAGGAAGCCGTCTTGGGCTTCGAGCTCCTCGAAGGCATCCAGGATGAGCAGAATGCGGTCGGGCCTCCTCAAGATGTAACTGAAGACCTCGTCGTCCACTGACAGTGGCTGTGAGCCCAGGGAGAAGAGCAGATCCTGCAGGCGGTAGGTGTCCCCTGGACGGTCCAAACAGTGGCAGGGGATGCAGAAGATAAAGTCGTACTGTGGCAGCTGGCCGCAGGCCCAGGCCCAGCTCACGGCCTGGACCCAGTGACTCTTCCCCTGTCCTGCTTTGCCCAGCACGGCGATCACCTGCGTCTCACGTGGCCGCCGGTGCTTGCTAGAGGCCAGCAGCACCTCGCCCAGACTTCCTCGGGCCGGCTGCCGCTCTGCCCAGTCCAGGGTGGTCAGCTCTCTGTCCTGGCTTTTGCCGCCGTTCCTCTCCAGCCTTACCCTCACCAGGTCCACCTCCACCAGGATGCCTGCCGGGCCTGCGGGCTTAGCCTGGTACTTGTTCCGTAGCGAGCAGTAGAATTGTTCCACACTCTCTGCACATGTCAAAGGGTGTGGGGTGGGGGAGAGGAGGATGCTAGTGGCAGGACTGGCCACTGTGAGGGCAGCAGAGTGGCCAGCCCGGCCACCATCACTAGCTTGTTCATCCACTCGTCAAAGTCTTCCCCGACTGCCTTCTTGATTAGCTGCCTCCCTCAATTACCCAGACACTCATTCATGCATTCCTACACCCATTCATTCACTCATCTTCTCACTTGATTATCTGTCCACTCTTTCATTTACTCACTAACCTTCTTTTGTTCACTGACCATAGGGAGGTCATGGGGGGGTTGGTGGTGGTAAGAGTTAAGATAGTGGAATCCAGGTTTCTGGTTCAAGTTCCAGCTCCACCACTTATTACTGTTATGTTGAGCATGTGATATACCCCCACTAGGCCTCAGTTTCCTCATCTGTAAAACAGGGATCATACTGGGGTTGTTTATGACTTTGTTTGTTTGTTTGTTTTGGCCGCAAACAATCCCGGGAGGCATGCGGGATCTTAGTTCCCTGACCAGCGATTAAACCCGTGCCCCCTGCAATGGAAGCGCAGAGTCTTAACCACTGGACCTCCAGGGAAGTCCCTGTTTACAAATTTAATGATTGACTACATCTCATGTGCCTGGAAGTGTACCTGGAACAGAGTCAGACTCAGTCGTCTCGCCATTCTCTCAGCTGCCCTTTCATTCCCACCTTCCATCTCTCCCACACCCATCATCCACTCCTGCCTTCATCCACTCTCTCAATCACCCACGCTTCCCTGTTTCATTCTCTCAGCCTCACAAACAAGATGTCAACACCTAGCATGGGCTTACGAGGGGCAGGTCCTCAGTAAATGTTGCTCTAAGTGTGGCTATAACTGGCGGAATGAATGCTGAGACGGTGGGATCAAGTGAGCACGTGAATGAATGAATGAATGAATGAGCCAACAAGTGAGGGATTGAATAAGTGTTGGGTGAATGAGTGACAGGAAACCTCCAGCACCCAGGCAGAGGGACCCTGCCACCACTCACCAGGCCACTTGGGAAGCTTGCTGGAGGCCTTGTGAGCTGCTGGGCATTGGGTGGGGGACATCTCATCCTCTGGAGGGGAAGAAGCCAGTGTCAGAGTTAGGGTGAGGGGCGCCCCAGGTACCTCCCTCCCTCTGGGGCATCAGTCCTCTGAGTATCACAAGGTCAGAGCTGACGTGGGCTGAGTCTCCGCAAGATGGAGGTTACCAGGTGGTGACCCGAGGCTGTATCCTGCTCAAAGATGTCTTTTTTTGGCCAGCTGTACTTTAAAATTTTTCACCAGTGTTTTAAAAATCACAATATCTATGTTAAAATCAAGATCTCCAGATTCTGCTGACAATTCAGAAGATCTGGCTGCATTGAGCCTGTTTTCCTGCCATGTAACAAGATGGTGAAGGCTGGTGGCCCTGTTTAGGTTTGGCATGGATTCTCCAATTGTTCCCCTCACCAACCCTCCCATGTATCCCCCCTCCCTGGAGACCCTCCCTGCCCTGTTTTACACAAACACAACTTGCCCGTGTCTGCAGGCAGCTCTGTTCATGGACCTCATTGTCAGAGGCAATCCCTTCCCCCAGGGCCTCAGTTCTGCTTCCAGTAACTCTCACAGGCCCTGATGATTCTTACCTGTTAGGTTTGCACGGGAGGTCAGGGCTGGTTCAGGCATGCTGGGGAGGTCAGCTGCCGATGGGGCAAAGGGGCTGGTGGAGCCGGGCCGGTCTGGGGACTTCGGGAGGCTGTGGACAGCTGTGCTGCTGGAGGCGGGTGTTTGGCTGGCCTGGGGCATCTCACCTACATGGGGGAGGGAAAGGAGTATAGAAACAACAAGGAGGCCACTTGGGTGACCCCCTTCCCAAATCAGGCTGTAGGGCTGGGAGTCTGGGGAAAGGCGAGGGGAACTTCTAGAGGAAGACATTTCAGGCCGAAGTTGAGGAAAGAGCTCTTGAGTTACAACTAGGCTCCCAGAGCCTCGGTTTTCCCATCTGTGAAATGGACACAATCAGCTCATAGGGAGCTTAGGGCAAGTGCTACTATGGCACTTTTCCCACTGTGTGGTCAGTACCCATTTTCCTGGATGCCCAGAACACCCTCTTGCTCCTGGGGCACCAGTGCATTATACAAAAACTGGCATGCAACCTTCAAAAGATGCTCTTGAATTGACTGGAAGTATCCCCTTAGCCTCATTCTCTCTCCCATCCCTTAGAGCCCAACATGCCTTCCCTTGGACAATTCACAACCTTTCAATGTGGCAGGTCAGCAGGGACCATTTTACTGACCTGGAAACAAGGCAATTCAGAGAAAGCTGTGCAAGGATGCATACCAAACTGTTCACAACCGTATACTAAAAGAGTGAGGGAGAGACTCAGTAACTCTTGTAAGTATCTCTTACTGCTTGGCTTGTTAATGAGCATGCATTGATATTATACTTTTTTTAGATTTTTTTTTTGATGTGGACCATTTTTAACGTCTCTGTTGAATTTGTTACAGTATTGCTTCTGTTTTTATGTTTTGGTTTTTTGGCCATGAAGCATGTGGGATATTAGCTCTGTGACCAGGGATCGAACCCACACCCCCTGCACTGGAAGGCAAAGTCTTAACCACCGGACCGCCAGGAAAGTCCTGATGCTGTGATTTTAAAATATAATAAAGTTTAGTTTTTTTTGAAAAAAAAGGAGAAACTAAGGCTTACTAGGGGAAAGTGACCCAAAAAATGCCACTTAGCCACTTGGTGTGTCACTCACCCAGACCACGCTGGGGAGGTCTGCTCCTCCGCTTTGATTTTTGGGAAATGGGGACAGAGATGGGTGTTCTGGGGAAGGAGGATCATGAGAAGGTGCTAGGCTAAAACTGCCAAATATCTGGGACAGGGGTGGGGTGGGGTGGGGATGGGATCAGGGAGTAGTCAGGTCACAGGCAGAGGGGGTGGGGAGCCCAGCCTCGCATACTCACCTTGGTAGATGAATATACTGGAGACCCCTGTTCCAGCCCCTGAGATTTGCCAGAGCCCCTGGGGCAGAGTGGAGAGAGTGGGGATGATCTGGATGGGTCCAGCAGGGAGACTCAGGCAGCTCAACAAGGAACTGGAAGGGGGCACTGCAAGAGACAAAGGCGGTGAGGTGGGATTCTCCATTTACATCTTAATTAACAGCTGACTCCCTTCTAAAGGGCTCCAGTCTTCCAGAGAGCCGCAGCTGTGTCTGCTTGCCTGTGGTGGTGTTGCTGGCACAGAGAGGGTGCTCAGTTCCCAGCTGATGAAAGCACAGGGCTGGCGGGTGAATTCCCTAGTTGGCGGGGATTCCCTGCTGTGTCTCCTAGGAATGTGTTTCCTTCCAGGGCATGTTTTCTGGCACAGACTGGGTTGATGGGGACACTGAGGATGGCATTGGCTGGGACAGAAGTGGGGGACACTAGTAGGGGGAGGAATTCCTGTCCCTGGTGGCTCCTGCCTCTGGGGAGTGGGGAAGCCCACCCTCTCCAAGCCCCCTAACATACCGGTGTCCTTCAGCCGGGTCTGGCTGGATGCTGGCTCCTTGTTGAACAGAACAGGTGGTGACGGGCAGGGCTGAGCCGAAGAGTCGCTCACTAGCCCCACCAGGAAAGCACCAGTCACCACGGGCATCGCTAGGGGCTCAGCTGTGAGGAAGGGCCAATGTTAGAGGCTGGGTGAGATCTGGGTGGGTGCCTGCAGGGGCCTTCCCAGGGTAGGGAGCGCTCTGGGAGCAGATCTCTGCTGGCTGTGGAAGGAAACTCCTGTCCTCTTCTCCGCCCTGGGTGAAGCTGGTTTTATCAGCAACTGCTCTGTGCCAGGCAGCCCTCAGCCTCCTCTTTGTGGCTGGGCCCTGAGAGCTTCCCGCCATGGAGAGCTAGGGGTGGGATAGACCTATGAATAGGCTGTTAGCCCAGGCCTCTACAGCTTCTACAGCCAGTCACTGAGCCTCTGGCCCCCTAAGAGGCCCCAAGCACTGCCCATCAGACTGGGGCAGGAGTTTATCTCCTCCATTTAATTGGGAGCCCTAGGAGGGTGGAGACTTGCCTCCCCCATCAGATTGGGAGCTCCCTGAAGTCAGAGACTATTTCTCCAGCATCCTGGGGTCTTCGCGGGCAGGGTCCCTGTCTTCTCCATCAGATTAGAACTTTCTGAGGGCAGGGGCCAGGCTTCCTCCATCGGACTATGAGGCTTTCATTCCTCAGTCTGTTCCCCGCAGAGGGGCTAGTTGCCCAACCTTTGCAATAACAACTGAGTGGGAGGGGAGCAGAGAGGCAGGGAGGGGAGGAACATCTGGTGGGGGACTGATGAGTGTGGGGGAAGAGGCTCACTGAGGCATGGGGGCTCTACGGAGGGCGGGAGGGCACTGGGTAACCAGCTGATCCGAGGTGGCTCTACACTCTGAAAGGAGACATGTGGCCTGGAGGGGCAGTGGAACTAGGTGGTGGTGGTAGGGTGGGGTCTCAACTCTGACTCAGAGTTAAGAGGAGGGAGGTGTTAGGGGAGAGGCTTTGTAGGAGGAGCTGAATCTCCCAGCAGTCCCTGAGCTTCAGAGCACGGGCTATGGAATCATGATCTTGGTTTGAATCTCAACTCCACCTCTCACTTGCTGTGTGATCTCAGACAAGTGGCTTCAGCTCTCTGAGCCCTGGCTTTCAAATGCCAGTTTACATGCGGGCCTGAGGAGGCCCTGGCTTTCCTGCCCATCAATCTCCCAGGGCCACCCGCCCTGCTCACCTAGCTTCCTGTGCTTCAGATCCACAGGCAGCTCCTCTGGGAAGGCTGCAGAGAGAACGATATGGTCATCAGCCCCAGGGAAGGGATATTCCAAGCCAGGAGGGGCTTGTGGACCCCAGCAGGCCCTATAGAATTGCCTTAAATGGCTGGGAAGTGGCCTTGGGGGTCCCTTTCCCTCCCCAGCCCCCCAAATTTCTGCCCCCGCTCATTTGCTTCAGCCCAAACCCCATTTGAAGCACCCAGGACAGTGAGGCACTGGGAGACGCAGAGCCACAGAGGGGACACAAGATGAGTTTGAGTTTAAAAAAATAATACTAAAAATTTCTTTAAAAACCCTGCTTTTGGTCCCTTCCTAGCTGTGTGTCTCTACAACACAGCCTCTCTGAGCCTTTGATCTCTCATCTGTGAAATGGGGGCAGTGATTCCCACTTCACAGGAATGCACTGGAAATCAGTTGAGTGAGTATCAAGCATGTAACACATTGAGAAAACCCCTATGTGTCCCTTAGCAAGAGGCTGATGAACCAAATTATAGTTGATTATGTGAAATACCACACAGCCCTAAAAATAACAAGGATGCTAAAGGACATATGGGGCAGTACTGGTGTCTGCAATTTACCTTGAAATGTTCCAAAAATAAAATGGTTGGATGGGTGGATGAATAGAGCGATGGCTAGAGATGTGTTAAGACCACTATCGCCAAACACTGACGGTAGAATGTAAGTGATGGGTACGTGGTTGTTTGTAGTACAACTCTTCCATCTTTGCTGTATGTTGAAATTTTTCATAATAAAGTATTAGGGAAATGTTTATGAAATGAAAAGAAAGAAAGAAAGAAGGAAGAGAAGGAGGGAGGAAGGAAAGGAGGAAGAAGAATAAAAGAGAAAGAGAGAGGAAGAGAAAGGAAGAAAGAAAGAAAGAAAGGAAGGAAGGAAGGAAGGAAGGAAGGTAGAAAATAGAAAGAAAGGGAAATTCCTGGAGGCAGGACCATGTGTTTTCCATTAGTGCTAAGAAAATAACCTCCCAGACATGTTAAATGAAGAAAGAGTGTAGGTAAAATGTGGTCATTTGTGTGAAAAAAAAAATTTTTTTTAAGAGCTGGCTTTTAGACGAATAGAATATTCCTAACAAGACCAAAAGGGCACTGGCAACATAGGTTGTCTTCAGGGAGGGAAAATGAGGGACTGGGGGAAAAGGATGGGAGGGAGATTTTTTTTCACTGAATATTTTTTACACATTTTGAATTTTTATGCCATGCACCTGTTTACCTGTTCAAATTAAATAACTAGGTACAGGGTTTACACATGGTCTGGCACATAGTAAACTTTTGATTAACTGTTAGGCCCATTTTATGGAAATTTTCATTCAGTGGATATTTATTGAGGTGCTCCTGCATGCCAGCCATGTGCCAGGTGCTGGGGATATAGTAATAAGAAAGACAAGGTCCCTGTCCTCACAGTGGGGGAACTAAGCAAAAGGCAATAAATAAAATAAGTCCAAATTGTGACAAGTGCTGCAGTGAAGGAGAGACACAAACAAGGTGAAAATAAGTGAGGTAATTTATACGGAAAAAGTTGGTCTAGGAAAGCCTTCAGGAGGAGGTGACATGCTGGCCAAGACCTAACAGATTCCCAAGCCCACCATGGGAAGGGGGAGGACATTCCAGATAGAACAGCAAGTGCAAAGGCCCTGAGGCTGAAAAGGATACATGGGTTACAGGAATGGAAAGAAGCCAGTATGGCTGGAGCATGGTGGCTCATAGTGAGTTAGGAGAGGTGGGAAGGGCCAGATCAAACAGCCCTTATGGTATGTATTTTGTAGCCATTGGAGGGTTAGCAGGGCAGCAAAATGATCTGATTTGCATTTAAAAGTCCACATTGGCTGCCGGGTAAGGACAGATTAAGGAGGCAGGGAGACTGACCAGGAGGCTCAGAGAGATGCAGGTACTTGCCCAAGTGCATATAGACTATAAACAGCAGATCCAGGATTCAAACCCAGATCTTGCTGGGAAAAAACTGTGCTTGAAGACCTCCCTTAAATACAGGGGTGACAACTAAGGATGAAAGAGAAGCCAGAGCCCAGAGGTCCTTTTGGAAATGGCAATCAAAACAGCCAGAGGTAGAGACCCATCAGGAGAGGGGCCATTTGATCCTGGGCCGTCTGCTTCCTCCCTGGATCACCAGGGAGCAGTGGTGAGGGGAGAGGTGGGTGGGACACCCAAGCCTGGCAGAGCAGACAGAACTTAACGAGGGAAGCAACTGGGAGCCGTAACAGGTTTTAGAGCCAAGGCATGGCCGGGAGTCAAGCAAGGCTAGGCCTGATCAGGGAGGGGCTCACTCACGTCTTTTCTGACTTTTCTGTCCTGCTTCCTCCAACACCTCCACACTCTCGCTGATCATTTCTTCCAGTCCTATGTGATCGACTACGGGGAAAAACCAAAGACACCAACACACACAGTCAGTGGACGTCCAAGGTGAGCTTCCATTGTCCCTATGTTTGGGATGATCTGACCATCCATCAAAGGGTGGTCGTCGGGTATTACAGCACTCTCCAAGGAACCAGGAAGGAAATGCAGGCTGAGCCAAGACCCCCCCAACTTACTGAAAATGTCTTTGCTCAGGCCCTCCAGCTGGGAGTCCTGGAAGACATACTGGTCCAGTTCCGCTGCCCAGACAAGAAAAAGTGCAGTCAATCAACTAGTTCTCACTGAATGCTGGGCAATGCTTATTGCCCAGCCCGGCCTTGGGCTGGGCATCGGGGAACCGTGACCCTCCAGACCTAGCACACACTGGGCCTCAATAAATGTTTGCTGAATGAATGATCAAATTAATGAAGGAACACTGAAACTTCATGGGCTCTTAATCTAATTGAAGGGATGATATGTATGCATACAAATTTATCTATTGCTATAAAGTAGTGCAACAGAGCATAGTAGAGTTGTCTTGGGTTTGAGTTTAAATTCCAGTTCTACTCCCCAATTGCCCTACTAGCTGTACACTCTTGGGTCAGTTACTTAACCTCTCTGGGCCCCCATTTCCTCATCTGTGTAATGAGAATAAATAACACCTACGACCCAGGGATGGATGGTGAGGGTTAGAGGCTCTGCATTTAAAACAATCAACACAGTAGCCAGTACACAGTAGACAATCAATGGTGGTTAATTATACGAAGTGGAACATGGTTTGGAGCCAACGGGAAGACAGTTATCATGGCAAGAGGAGAGAGTGTATAGTGGGATGGGGGCAATCAGGGAGGGCTTCCCAGAGGAAGGGGTCCTGAAGCCAGACCTTGAAAGATTGTGGGGGTAGAGTCTGAGAGGTGAAAAGTGTAGGGCTTTCTGGGTAGTGGGGACAGAGTGAGGAGAGGGGTTTGGGAAACTCTTAGAAATAGTTGTCTTCAGTAAAAGTTTCATGTTGGGGAAAGTTAGGACTGGATTTTATAGGCCGTGGGGAGCCATAAAAGGCTTCTGAGTGAGGAATGGAGTGAGGGCATAAATGGTGATGATGATGATGATAAATATAATGATGATGGTGTTGATGGTAGTGGTGGGGTGGTACCTAACACTTATTGAATGCTTACCCTTTGCAAATTCCTGCTCTCAACACTTTATGCACAGAAACTTATTCAATCCTCACAGTGATCCCATGAGGCAGGTGTGATTATTATTCCCATTTTGTGGGAATGGAAGCCAATGTAATACTTCAGGGTGCCTCAGATGACTGCATGCCCAGGACCAGAGACTTTAGGAACAGACTTGGGTGAAGCTGCCTCCTCCACTTGTTCCCACTTCCTGTGTAGATGCCCCTAAGGGGGAAAAGCCCCCCAATCCTAAGTGATTTGGGAAAAAGCCCAACTCATTCATTACTGCCTCCAGTTGTGAGGAAATGTGAATACTCTCAGCCCTAAACAGTTCTGCTTCTCCCAAGTAAATTCGCAAGAAGGAAAGGAAGCAGGCAGGATCTCCATTCTGTAATCTTTGAGACACATACAGTTACTGCTCCTCTCCATTTTCTGCCCTTGTATGATGCTGGATTAACTATGTGTTGGGGAAAGTCTAGCCATGTTCATGCCGGACCTCCTAAGTGATGTGATTCTTGGGATGCCAGGAAAAGGGCCACTAAGAACATCTGTGCAGGTTGTTCACTGTACAGGGTGCCCAGCCTAAAGGGCAAATGGGGGCAGGAATCCAGCCTGCACTTTGATAGCCAAGCTGTTACATCTTAATGGGGGCTGCATCCTCTAGAAGAAGGGGCATCTTTTTCTAATTCAACAAAGCCTCTGTAGGAGACAGTGGGGAGCCTGGTAAGGAGGGATCCTTCACCCCCCACAAAAAACAACAGAAACACCTCTCCCCAGAGAGTCCCAAAGGGTTCTGCCTTTGTCTGAAAACTGTAGGTCTTTTTAAAGCTGCACACCAGCCGCTCAGCTCGAGCCTTACCAAACCTCCCCACTCTAGATACTTTCCTTCTTGTGGTGAACAATAAGGACTTTGAATTTCAGACCTGCCCATTACTGTCTCTAACGCAGCCTTGGGTAGATTCTTTATCTCTCTAAACCTCAATTTCCTCATCTGTAAAATGAAGATACTAATAGTATCTACTTCCTTTGTTTTCGTAAGGATTCAATGTGATCACACATGCACAGTGATTTGCAGGCTACAAGTGCTCCCCAAAGGTAGTTATTACAAATACTAGAGTAGTTTAGCTTAGGAGCTGAGGAGAAAGGGAGGGAGGGGCGTATGATATGGGCTTTCTGGGAAGGAAAGAAGAGCAACAAATAGAAAAAAGTATAGAAATGGAGGCAGAAGATGGAAAAGTGAGATTTGTTTGCCTGGTGTTCATTAGTGAAGGGGTCTATTTCCCTACCTTTCTCCATCTCCCTTCTTTCCCTGATTCTCTGTCCTTTTAACCCTCGCTCCCCATCCCCTCTTGCCCTGATTTCTGAGGGAGGGCCTGGAGGATCCTGGTGAATGGGTGAGATTAACAAAACAGATAAAAGAATCTTTTCCCTCAGTTGTCCTTTTTCTGGGTTCATGATGCTTCCTCACCGATATTGGCATAAGCCTCCCTGGTCTCTTCATCACCTTCCATATCACACAGCAGCCTGCTGAACTGTTCGCAGTTGATGGTGTCCGTATCAGGTTCTGGGAGGAAAAGCCACTTGGATGAAGCAGGAAAGATCTGGGAAGAGGGCTGGCGGGGAAGGAGGGAGAGGCAGGGCGGGCTGGGAGATGCTCCCGTTAGGAGCCAGCGTGGCAGGGAGTTGCAGCTGTCCGTGGTGCTGACCGGAATTCCACAGCCAGGACTTACCCTGGTTGCCATCTCTACTGCAGGCAGAGGGGTGGAGAGGGACTTGGAAGGGGCCAGAGGGAGGAGAGCCCACCTGAGCAGAGCTCTATCTCTTCTTCTCCAGCCAGGTCCATCCGGTCATAGAGGTGGTAGAGCTGCAAAGGGTCAGCGTTGCTGTTGAGAAGCTCCAGGTACCCGCCCTCTAGAGGCCCCAACTCCATGGTTGTGTGCTGTCCACTGCCTGGAAGGGAGACGCACTCAGTTAGCTCATGGGGTGTTGGAAAGATGCAGGGGATGAACACCTACCACAGTCTCCAGCTGGGTCACTTGGTGAAGGCCAGGGTTGGCAGGAGCCAAAGAAAGTGAGCAAAGGTTCTCATTCGGCACCTCTTATGTGCTCAGGGCAGTGGGGAGAAGAAGCCCTATGTCTTTCCTCCACAGAACCTACAGTCACACTGGGAAGATGCCCATGATACAGAAAAGGGAACTGGAGACGTGTAGATTCAAGACCTCTCATACCTGGGAGCCAGGAGTCCTAAGTTCTGCTGCTGGCACTACCATGAATGATAACAGCTAAGATGTACAGAGCACCTACTATGTGCCAGACACATGGTCTAGCACACTTAATCCTCACGTCAACAACCACATGAGGTAGGTACTATTACTAACCTCATTTTACACATGAGTAAACTGAGGCTCGTAGAGGTGAAATGACCTACATAAGGTAACCCAAGTCCAACCAAGATTTAGTTCTGGGCAGTCTGATTCATGGACCTGTATTTAAGTGTTATGCTCTCCTGCCTTGGATGACCTCAAGCAAGTCTGTGCTCCTCTCCATGCTTCAATTTCCTAATCTGTAAATTGAAAGAGTTGGGGCATATTTCCTCTAATATCTCTCATTATTAATTGTTGGAGGACATATCAGATACCTTAGGTTCGACTTCATTTAATCTTCAAAACAACCCTGGCTGTGTCCACACAAAAACTTGTATACAAATGTGCATAAAAACATACTTCATAATAGCCCCAAAATGGAAACAATTCAAATGGCCATCAATGGATACATGGATAAACAAAATGTGGTATATCCATACAGTGGAATAGTACTCAGACATAAAAAGGAAGAAAGTACTGATACATGCTTCAACATGGATGAAATTTGAAAACATCCTGATAAGTGAAAGAAGCCACACACAAAGGCACATTTTGTATGATTCCATTTATATGAAATATACAGAACAGACAAATCTTTGGAGATAGAAAGTAAATTCGTAGTTGGCTACAGTGGACAGAGAATTGTGGAGGGAAATGGGGAACAATTGCTAGTGGGTATGAAGTTTCTTCTGGGGGAATGATGAAGTGTTCTAAAGTTGGCTGAGGGTTGGTTGCACAACTGTGTGAATATACTAAAAAGGCCATTGAATTGTACACTTTAAATGGGTGAATTGTCTGACATTTGAATTATATCCCAATAAAGCTGTTAAAACAAAACAAAACACTGGCACTGGGAAGTAGGCATTATGGTCTCCCTTTTGCAAATGAGCAGCGTGAGGCTCAGAAAGGCTAAGCAGCCCCCGATGTGCAGCTCTTGCTGGCTAGAGCCAGTGTGAAACTTCATCTGCGTGGCTCCAATGACCCTGCCCTACTCTCTAGTGCAGGGTGTCTATGATTCCATGGTCTGTTCATTTCCTATTGCTATTGCAACAAAGTACCACAAGCCTAGTAGCTTGAAGCAACGGAGTCTTATTCCCTCACAGTTCTGGAGGCCAGAAGTCTAAAATCAAGGTGGAGGCAGGGCCATGGTCCCTCTGGAGGCTCCAGGGGAGAATCCTTCCTTGCCTCTTCCATCTTTGGGAATTGATGGCATTCCTTGACTTGTGACCTTGTGGCCACATCACTCCATTCTCTGCCTTAGTGGTCACATCACCTCCTCATCTTCTGCCTTTCTCTTAAATGGACATTGATTTAGGGCCCACCCAGATAATCCAGGATATTAGTTCAAGATCCTTAACTTAATTACATCTGCAAAGACTTTTTTTCCCCAAATCAGGTTCCAGGGATTTGATGTGGACATATCTTTGGCGGGGGGGCACTATTCAACCCACTATACTTGGGGTGCAGATACATGCTGGAAAGAATCAAAAGAAGCTTCTTGAAGAAGGTGAGAAGAGAGCTGGCCAGAGGATCTAAGACAGCCTTCTGAGTGCCCAGCCTGGGCCAGAATAAAATGAAACTGAAGCAGCGAAAGGTCATGAGAAAACACACATGCACAACTTACCACCACCTCCCAGGTGCTTCTTCTCCTTTCACTCATCAACAACTCTTGCTAGCTCTGGAGGGTCTCACACAGACCCACATATCACAGAGAAGGAACTTTCCAGTCCAACGAGAGGCCCTGGCCAGGGTGGACTGTTTATAATGGGTTGGGTGGGGGCTACAGGAACACAGACATAGCAGGCTTGCGTTAAAGGCCCAGCCAACCATGACTGGAGGAAGCAGAACTGAAAGATGGGGCCACCACCTCCCGTTTCTTGGAGAGGGGCCAAGGCTGGGAGGTGCGGGGAGGGTTCCACTTCTCCCAACAAGTTGTCCTGGGAGCCAATGAAGCAATCGACTGTTCTGTCCAGGGTGGTGAGAGAAGACCTCCTTGCCCCAAATCTTCCCTGCTGCCTGCCTCCCATTTTTCAGTCTGTGGTCTTTATTGTGAGCCTACATGGTAGCCATCTGCCTCTTTCTCCAGACTGTGGCATCTGGGGACAACAGCTCGGGACTAACCCCAGCAATTCCATGAACGAAATGTGTGACTTTAGTCAAGTCACTCAAATTCTCAGTTTTCCCACAAGGTCAGCCAGGGACTTTCAAGCTCAATCTCCTTCATCCTACAGAGGAGGAGATGAGACCCTGAGAGGGGACGTACCTTGCACGAGGCCCAAGAGTCTGCCGGTGGTGGGGCCTGCACCTGATCCCCTAGCACAAGACTCCCAGTCCGTGCTCTTTCCTGCCTGGAATATATCCAGTCAAATAAGTACCCCATTTATCTCGGCTCAGGAATAGAGACTGGGTCCCATCACAGATGGGCAATGGAGGGAGGTACAGTGGGGAAGAGCCTGAAGAAGTCTAGCTTACTGACAAGCTCAGCTTCAAACATTGGACAGCATCACCAAATGTGATCAAATACCAGGGAAATACACTGACAGTAGAGAAAGAAGGCAACTCCTTTGAGCTTTTGGAGTCAAACTGCCTGACTCTGAAACCACTCCTATCTACCAACTTACCACAACCTGGGAATTTCATTTTTTAAATATCTTGAAGCCTCAGTTTCCTCATATTTATTTTTATTTTTTGGCCACATGCATGGCTTGCAGGATCTTAGTTCCCTGACCAGGGATTGAACCCAGGCCCCCTGCAGTGGAAGCGCAGAGTCTTAACCACTGGACCACCAGGGAATTCCCTCAGTTTCCTCATCTGTAAAATGGGAATAATAATACTTGGTAGCTCATAAGGCTTAGGTGAGTTAATTCATGTAGAGCCCTTAGGAAGGTGACTGTCACTTAGTAAGTGCTTAATGAATGGAAGCATAGAACAGCATCCAACACACACTTGATGAGCACAACATGGGTGATGGTTGTTATTATTATTATTATTAATTCACCTCTTACCTCTGTGAGATTGATAAAGGGATCCTTTCTCTTCCATTCCTGCGTTACCACATTGTGAAGCCAAGCTTTCTGTTCTTTTGTATAAGGAGACCCCGCAACCTCCACAGGAACAAGCAAGCCCCAGAGCCAGCAGTGCAACCTGGAAAGTCTGCTCTCAGACACCCCCAGCATACACCTCAGCACCTTCCTGCATCTCCAAGACAAAGCCTGAATCTTACACACTTCCTCTTGAATAGACGAAGATTTGCAGCTCACAACAGACTTCTGCCTCCAGCCCCCAATCTGAGCTCACAAAGAGCCCTAGGGAGAAGGCATGTGGAGTATTATACCTATTTGACCGAGGAGGATACTCAGACACTTCGCTGAAATCACCTGTCCAAGGTCACCTGGTTGGAGAACTTGAGTTTGAATCCTGGCTGGGAGACCTTAGGCAAGTGACTTAACCTCTCTGAGTATCAGCTTTCCCACCACTAGATTGGGATAATGATACTTACCTTGTGGGACCATCAAAAGGCCAAGAAGGGCTCTGCGTGGTGTGTCAGGCACACAGGAGGCCCACGGTCAAAGGAAGTCCATTATATTGGGAGCCTGAGAATCTAGGCTTGCAGCTTAGAGCTCCCCGAAGTGCCATGGCACCCCCCATTCATGCCAAAATCAACTTGGCCTGGGACCTCCCGGGGTTCCCACAACCATGTTTCCTGTGTCTCTAGATGCTTAGGAAGTGCTTCAAAGCCTCCTAACTGGACTCTTTCCTCCTCCTGCAATTCCAGAGCAGCCTGGAGGCAGAGAGCCTTGACCGCCTCACTGCAGAGGAGCGAGTCCCTGTCAGCTGCCCCAGCACAGGACAGATCCTACAGCCGAGGAGCCCTTGAGTGCAAGAACCCTTCCTCTAGCTCAGCTACCCCCGGGCTCCAGCATGTGGCAGCCTCTCTCCATCAGTAGGACTGATGGTGCCTAGCTAGACTTCATAGGTGCCCTCTGAGTGCCAGGCACCAAACGACATGATTTATAGACATTATCCCGTTTAGCTGAACTCACACATTAGCTATTTGTATTTCCATTTCTCAGATGAAGAAACAGGCTCAAAGAGAAGAGCAATGAGCTGGGATCTGAAGCAGCTGCCTGGCACCAAGGCTCAGCTTCTTCCAGGCTCTGGCCCCCTGGCCACCCTGGGGAGGTGCCTTCGACTGGAGCGAGGAGGCATGGGTGGCAAGACGAGTTCTCCTTTTGAGGAGCTGTCTGGGGTGCAGCAGAGGAGTGCGCTGTGCATTTCTGGTAAGTGGGCAGTATTTTTAGAAGGTTCTTTTTGGACCCACCCTGCCCCCTGGGCTACCACCTTCCACATCCAACTTGAGAAAAAGTTCCTAATCCCTTTGCCACCAAAAGTCCCTTTTGGGGTTTGTTTCCATCCCCATTTCACACTACACTGCAGGTTTTGAAAGCACATACACACCAAAATCGTTTTTGAAATAAAGGTTCATTCCTCTCTCCCCTGAGGGAAATCAAGTATTACCAGAATGTTCTAGCTCAGACCTTGATATTCAGTTTCTGCAGCCTTTCTGTGCTCCACCTCTGCTAGGGAGAGTCTTTTGTGTCTGGGGTTGTGCTGGATGCTCTCTATTTATTATCTTGTTTCAATTGTCACAATAGTTCTGGGACATTGGTATTATTGTACACATTGTACAGACGATGACAATGAGGTTAGGCTCAGTTATCAGCTGCTTTCTTCCCAGAGAGGGGGGTATATCCTTGAAGGTGTGAGGAGGCATTGAGAGGGAGAAGGGGACTCCTTTGCTACCCCAAAGCCTTCAGCACTGCTATGCACTGTGATGAAGGAGCATGAGAAGAAATACTTCCCTACTTGTTGACTGTGATCTTCTCCAGAGGAAGGAATGGAAAGTCTCTGAACCATGTGTCTAGAGACATGAGGTTTGAGTTCCAGCTCTGCCTTTGATCTTGAATACCATTCTCTACCCTTCCGAGCCTTAGTTTCACCAACTGGGTGTGGGAGTCCACTCAGATGAGGCATTTGGGGATTCTAAATTCCTCATTGCCTATCGGCTTTCCCCCCTGCCTTTCCCCCAAGGCCCCCTAACACCACTCTGCTCCCCAACTTCATGACAAGCTCCTTCCGCAGGCCACATGGTGGCCAGAAGCCAGGAGCCCGGGGTTACTTATCTACCACAACCAGCCCCCAGTCAGCATCTCTGTGGATCAAACAAGTTCCTCTTTGCTTCTTGCACCCTGTAGCCCTCCAGATAAACTCAACAAGACACCTTGCACTTTTTTCTCTCCAAACCTGTAAAACAATGATTTACTGAGCATCCCCTGTAAGAAAGTCACTGGGCTCAGTTCTCCAGGGGCCCTAGAGAGGTTTAAAACATAGCCCCTGACAAGAAGCTTGCAGTGTAGACCCGGATGATATTTTAGAAAAGAGACAAAATGTGATGATAATGGTACAGTGGTCAAGAGTGTGACCTCTGGGTTCGAATTACAGCTCCACACTAACTGTTAGACCTCAGATAAGTTATTCAGCCTCTCTGAGTTGTGGAATCTATTGCCTTTAGGTGGCATAGTGTCAATCTCAGTAGGTTGCTATGACTTGCCTAAAGTGACATATCCAAGAAGTGTTACTAAGATGTAAGTTCCAAAATGAAAGCAGCAGGGTGTCACTTGCCACCGTACAACTGGCAAAAATTAGAAAGCTGGGCAACGCCAAGGGGTTGGTGGGAGTGGATGTTTGTGGCCACCTGCAGAACAACCTGGCACCACTTAGAATACCTAAGGATGTAGAGATCCTACAACCCAGTGATTCAATTCTTGGGTATATACATACCAAAGAAATTCTCCCACAGCTCCACAAGGACACCCATCTGAAGTTGCTCACCATTGTGCTATTTGTGGTGACCAGGAGTTGGAGGCCACCTGGGTGTCTATTGCTAGGGGAAGGACAGTACAAAGTAGCTGCTGCAATCTGTAGAGGATGATGCAATACTTAGAAGCAACAGACCAAATGAACATGGAGGTGGATCTTAATAACATAGTACAGGGACTTCCCTGGCAGTCCAGTGGTTAGGACTCTGTCTTCCGGTGCAGGGGGTGTGGATACAATCCCTGGTCGGGGAGCTGGGATCCCACATGCCTCATGGCCAAAAAACCAAAACATAAAACAGAAGCAATATTGTAACAAATTCAATAAAGATGTTAAAAATGACACATCAAGGGCTTCCCTGGTGGCACAGTGGTTGAGAGTCCGCCTACTGATGCAGGGGACACGAGTTCGTGCCCCAGTCCGGGAAGATCCCACATGCCGTGGAGGGGCTGGGCCCATGAGTCATGGCCACTGGGCCTGCACGTCCAGAGCCTGTGCTCCACAACGGGAGAGGCCACAACAGTGAGAGGCCCGTGTACCGCAAAAAAAAAAAAAAAAGACACATCAAAAAAAATCTTAAAAATAAAATAACATAGTACAGAGTGAAAAAGTAAGAAGCAGAATGAGTTCTGATAGCCCAATTCTAGATGTGCAGAGTGACATACAGGCACATAAAAAAAGCAACACGTATTTAAGAAGAACACATGCAAACAAAAGGATACACCCTGAGTGCATTCGAACGGGTGCTCAGAAAGAGGAAAGAGAACGGGGGAAAGGGAAATTAATTAAGAGAGATGCCTCATGTGGACCAAGATCATAGTGTACTGCGAATTGAGATATGAAGTTAACTGAAGATTGAAAGGTTCCTGAAGTAAAAGGAAACAAAACAAAACAACACCAAAAATGATGGAAGCCTCATGGGGCTTCTGTGTTTCTGTGGCTCACCAAAAAAGGCCTGACACCTGTAGATGCTCAAAAAGGAAGAAAACTGCACTGTTGCCACCCTGTAGGCTGTCCAGGAATGGGGGGATTTGGGCCCAGGAGCCCCCAGTCCTGGCGGAGGAGATGAGAACGTGCAGGACTTGGAGATGAACAGGGAAAGTGGGCACCATCTATAGAGGAGGAAGCCCTAGCACTCCGCCCCCTTTGCTGGTCCAGTATGGGCAACCCAGGCAAATGAGACAGAGAGAACTTCTGGAAACTGCTGGTCTCACTCAAGACTTTCACTTCCTGGAGAGGCTTGTGGAGGTCACAAGAGACAGAGTGGAAACTAAGGTATTTGGCAATGCTGAGGGGCAATGGGGCTGGAAGGCAGCTCGAGGTTCTAGTCACTTCTCCTCCAGGCGGGGAGATTGGAAGGTGCGTGTGTATGTGTGTGTGTGTCTCCTATTACATCTTCCAAGGTAACAGGAGCCAGCAGACGCGACAAGGAGAGGTCTTGAAATATTGTAATTGGGTGGCTTTGGTGCCTGACTCTGACCGCAGGCTCCTCCTCTGCACCAAAGGGGGCTTGGCTTGGAGTACGGATTCAAAATGAAGGGTGACTCAGGCCTATAGGCCTAGGTGTTTTGTTTCCCAAGACAATTTGTGTGTGTATAGTGTGTCTTAATTACCATCGCAATGTCTCCATATAGAATATACAATTAATTGTTGCCAAAGACCCCACTACTCCCTATTGCATTCTGCTGGGTCCCATTGGGCACAGTTATGGCCCCTTAGGCATTTGGGTTTGTAACCGTTGGCCTGCAGGCCTTCTAAGGTCACGTCTATCTCTGATCTGCTGGAAAGGTGATGGTTTGGGATGGATGGGTGATTGGGGCAGGGAAAGGCAGGACTGAATTCTGTCCTGCCCCATGGTGGGATTGGGACACACATGAGGGTGTCTTCCAACAGAAAGGCTTGGAGGGGACTGGCCCTGAGTGCCCAAACTGGCCAGTTCCACAAAGGAAGGAGCAGGAAGCATGGGAGTTGTGGTATCTGGGGTGCTGGGTGTGTTTCCCCAGCTCTGGCACCAGCTCAGACTGAAAAGGGATTAGGAAATAAGCTGTCTGGGAACCACAGGGCACAAAGAGTTATTCCCCATTGGACCTAGCCTGTTGCTTCACCTCGCCCTCCTCAGGTCCAGCCCCCTCAAGGATCTTGGCATTTCCATCATAGCTCCCCAGCCTCTCTGGGCTGAGACTAGCCTGTGCCAGGATAAAGGGGTCTCAGAGCAGGAAAGCTGGAAATGGAAGCAAGATTGGCTCCACTCCTGGCCACAGAGCTTCTCAGCAGTTGGAGTGAGGGCAGAGGAAGTGGACTGATGCAGCTATGGACCGCTGAGTTTACAACAGACTGGTGAGACAGGATCCACACAGGGGGTCATGAGACCTGAGATCTGCGCCCTGCTCTGCATCTGGCAGGCTATGTGACCCTGGGCAAGCCCCTTTCCCTCTCTGGTCCCCAGTGGCCTCATCTGTTAAATAAGAATGCCATGCTAGAACAGCGGCTTTCAAATGAAATTGTACAAGAAGCCCAAATCCCAGAACAGGTGATAATGGAGCTATTCAATTAAAGGGGATGGGGGTGAGGTGGGGGTGGGGGAAGGCAGAACCCTCCACTCCCCAAAAGGGGCTGCACAGAAGACAGTAAAAAAGACAACTTCAGATGACAGTTTAGGCCTTGGCTACCAGATGCTCTCTGATTTGACAATTTCAAAAAAAAATGTAGTAGATTCTGTGGTGTGCTACAGTCCCTTAAGGACCAACTGCTAGAGGGTAACTGGCTCACAGGTCACAGCTCAACCTCTCTGGGGGGACTTCCCTGGTGGTCCAGTGGTTAAGGCTCCGCGCTTGCACTGCAGGGGGCGTGGGTTCGATCCCTGGTGGGGTCACTAAGATTCTGCATGCCGCGCTGTGTGGCCGAAAAAACAAGCAAGCAAACAAACAAACACAATTCAACCTCTCTGGGAATAGCCCAAAGTCACACCCTTTTCCAATCACTGTACCCACATGCAGTGATTGCTGCCTGTAGGCATGCAAAGGTCTGCTCTGGGAGTCTCTATTTGGGATAACCCTGGCCGTCCCAGCTTCAGCCCTCCCCACGGGATCGGCTGGGGCCTCTGTCGTGACCGTATTGCAGACCAACCCCTCACTCTGCCCGGTGCTGCTTCTTCCCTTTCCCCCAGGGGCCCTCTCCCCAACCTGGAGACCTCTCCCCAGTAAACGTCCCGTGTGCAAATCTCCACCTCTGAGTCTGCTTCCCGGGGAACCCCACCTGAGACAACTTGGTTCTGTTTTTCCTCAGGTAGGGCGTGGAAATCATACGGAAGCCCACAAAAGACCCCACAGAGACCACCTCTGAGCCCTTGGGCAAGCCTATCTTCTCTGGACTCCCTGGAGGACATCCAGCTCATCACAACTTGGAAAATCTTGGAGCTCAAACAAGACAAGCCCGGCGGCTGCGTGTAGTGGCTGTAAATGGCACAGTTACTGGGGCTGAGGAGCCTGACGGTACTGGGGGGAGGGGGAGGGGAGGAGGGCGGAGACAGCTGGAAGAGCTGCAGCCAGGGGAGGAGGGGGCTCCAGTGCTTGACCAGAACGTAAGCCTCCCGGACCGACCTCCGCGTGGCCTTCCCTCTGCAAGCCCCAAGCTTCCCAGCTGCAGTCGGTGAGCCGAAAAGGAGTCCAACAAGTTTTTCCTGGAAGAAAACCTGAGCTGGGTGCTGGAGTGGGGAATGAGGGGCTTATGGCTGCAGTTAGCAAAGCCAGGCTCCCAAATCCAGTCCTAACCCCCAGCTTGGCATAACACAGCACCTAAGCCTGCGGCAGGCCCTTCGCTCCGTGCTGGAGACTCCGAGGTAAATAAATCATATGCCAGCCCTGCCTGCCAGCATCTGATGACAGTTAGCAAGCTTGGCTGTGAATCAGAATTGCCTGAAGTGGGTGCTAAACACACGGCAGCCGGACCTCACTCCCTGAGGTAAGTCTGGGGTGGGGTCCAGAAATCTGTATTTTTACATGAGCATCGCCCTTGGGCACCCCTCCTCCAACACACTCACATACACACACTTGCATTGTGATGACTGAGAACTTAGATAGGTTTTATTTCCAAGGCAGCCTGAGCTTCCAATTGCCTAGAAGACATTGCCTCTCAGTTTGCATGGCTCTATGGCTTTTCCTTCCTCCAAGGGAACCTTCCAGACCCTGCATTTCTACCACCTTTCTACTTCTCCCCAGCTGGAAACCCCAAGACTCTGCGCTTAGGTTAGGTTGGTCCCCAATTCCTATACTTTTCCCTCCAAAAGTCCCTCAGCAGCCACCCCCTTGACCTAGTGGCCCCATCCCCCGAGCCTAGATTGTTACAAGAGCTACTAGGTCTTTCTGCTAATCCAGAGTCTTCCAAACTTCAGACAGTCGCCTGCCTACTTTACAGTTTTATTGCTTATATCTGCATACCACCTGTTGTATAATTTACCCAAGCATTTTCCTTAAATTAACTTGAAAAAAACCCAAACATTTATTTTAAAAGAAAACTTTCTAGAATTGAAAGCAGGGATGCAAATACATTCTTTTTTTTTTTTTTTTTTTTTTGTGGTACGCGGGCCTCCCACTGTTGTGGCCTCTCCCGTTGCGGAGCGCAGGCTCCGGACGTGCAGGCTCAGTGGCCATGGCTCACGGGCCCAGCCGCTCCGCGGCACGTGGGATCTTCCCAGACCGGGGCACGAACCCGTGTCTCCTGCATCGGCAGGCGGACTCTCAACCACTGCGCCACCAGGGAAGCCGCAAACACATTCTTGTCCACAAATGTTTGTAGCAGCACTATTCACGAAAGACAAAAGATGGAAACAACCCAAGTGTCTGCTGACAGATGAATGGATAGAGAAAATGTAGTCCATCCACACAATGGAATATTATTCAGCCATAAAAAGGAATGAAGTTCTGACACATGCTGCAACATGGTTGAACCTTGAAGACGTTATGCTAAGTGAAAAAAGCCAGACACAAAAGAACAAATGTTGTGGGGCTTCCCTGGTGGCGCAGTGGTTGAGAGTCCGCCTGCCAATGCAGGGGACACGGGTTCGTGCCCCGGTCCAGGAAGATCCCACATGCCGCGGAGTGGCTGGGCCGTGAGCCATGGCTGCTGGGCCTGCGCGTCCAGAGCCTGTGCTCCGCAACGGGAGAGGCCACAGCAGTGAGAGGCCCGCATACCACAAAAAAAAAAAAAAAAAAAAGAACAAATGTTGTATAATTCCACTTATGTGAGTCACCTAGAGTGGTCAAACTCATAGAAACAGAAAGTAGAAGCGTGGTTGCCAGGGGCCGGGGGCAAGGGGAGAATGGGGAGTTAGTGCTTAATGGGGACAGAGTTTCAGCTTGGACCATGAAAAAGTTTGGGAGACGGATGGTGGTGATGGCTGCACAACATTGTGAATGTACTTAATGCCGTTGAATTGTACACTTAAAAATGATTACCTTGCTAAATTTTATGTTTTAAAAAGATGAAAACTTCCTTTCACTACCTTGCATGAAAAAAACCTCCAAAAACAAAAACTGAAGTCTCACTTGCCATTGAAAGCAAAACTATGTTATCAAATTAATATCAGCTGCCCTCCCACTTTGTTAAAAAGAAACATTAGTATTAGAGTGCTGCTAACACGCCTACTCACACAAAAAAGGAGGATTAAAAGAAAATCAGAAAAGCACCAATGTCCTTCCTATGAGAACCAGTGTCAATCAAGGCTTCTCTGAGAATTGTCCTTGGACCACGGATCACGTATGTGCCAAAGTCTTTGGAAACACAACGGACGTGTGCCCAATGACGACCTCTCAGATCTTTCTAAACGATCCCTCTAGAATCTGTAAGGGTTACACCAGGCACATGTGTATTCTTTGGTGGTTTTTGCAAAGTGCTTCTGTGCAGGTCAGGAAATCATCAAGAAAGCACTCGTGTCTTATCTTATAGATGCCCCTCAGGAGGGGAAGTCAGTTACTCAGGGTGACTGATGCCAAGTCTGAAAGCCAAGTACATAAGCTTTACCCTCTCCCTCAGGCCACTTCCCTGATTGCCCAAGACCAGGCCTTGGAGCAGGGTCCCTGTGTTAATTTTCTGATTCTACTCTCCACAAGGTACTAGATGCCAGGTCCCTGCCATCAGACAGACTTTGCTGTATCAACAAGTCTCCCTCTGACTATCCAGGACCCGCCCTGTATTTGTGTAGGCTCCCACCTCCGCCCAGGTACTGGATGGGCTCTCAGGGGACATGGTTTCAAATCCTGATTCCGCTAATAACTTGGCTATGTGGACTTTGACAAAACCTCCCAGGAAGTCCCCAGAGGTTTTAGAACATGGAGTAGGTACTGGGGTTGGACCTCAGTGCTTTTCAATGTATGTATGACCTCTGGACCTCTGAGATAGGAATCACATACACACACACACACACACACACACACATACACATCCCATAGCCAGTTAACCTGCCATTGGGAGCGCCACTCCAGGCCAAGTCAATGGGATCTGGGGGTGGGGGCTGGAACCTGCACTCTAAACAGCCTTCTGGGTGATTCCCACGTGTGGGAAGCCTGGGACCCCCTGGCTCAGTCGTCTCTGAGGACCCCTCCACTCCATATTCTGGGATCTTGGAGACCAGGTCCTCGCCTAAGGCAGGCTGGGATTTGGAAAGTGATGATTTGCTGGGGTCTCATCTTCTGCACTTTCAGCTCCACCAGGCCCTAGAGCAAGAAGCACTAATTTCCTTAACCTTCTGATTGGCTGGGAATGGTAGTTTTTTTGGGGGGGGTGGGGGGAGTGGCACATAGATGGAAGACTTCCTGCCAAATTTAGGAACTCCTGGCCGCAATTGGAGGTGGGGCACTTATGTCCCCTCCCATGTGTCACCTAGGGTGGAGAGAGATGCTGTGGGACTCAAGGGAGAACTGCGGGTTTTAAGGGTCCCAGACAGAGCTAGACATGGTGGCTCCAATTCTGATATTCTGGGACCCCGGAGTGCCCCACCCCAATCCCTTTCCGGAGGCCCTTAGTTTCTCTCCTTAGAGGTTGTGGCTCAGGACCCCAACTTGCGGTAGAGATGCGGATGGTCAAACACAGTCCAGGAAAGCCCCTGCCCCCCAAGATGGTAAAAGAGAAGTGAGGATTTCTCCAATCCGACGTTTAAATGTCTCCCCATAGCCCTCCCTGTGCTGGGGACCCCACCAAAAGGGCCGGGTACCCAGACTCTAGAGTCAGAGGGGGAACGTGATTCAAGAGGGAAACTGAGGCTCAGAGAAGTGCAGCCCCGGTCCTAGGCCCCCCGGTAGAAGAAAAGCCGTAGAAGAAAAGCCTGTGTCTCTCTCCGCGCGCCCCTACGCGCTTCTTCAGATTCTAGGACGCTCAGGGAGACTGTCTACCGATCGTTTGGCCACACCGCCTCCCTTCTCTGCGTGCTCCTTCTGTGTCCCCATCTCTCTGCAGACGCTGCCGCTCCCACCGGCTCTCCCCGCCGCCTCCCCTGGGCCCCGGTGCTCTGGGCAAAGCAGCCCAGCTCCGGGTTCCCCGCTCCCAGGTCCTGCGTGGAATCCTTCCAGGGTTGCTGGAAACGAGGAGTTTCTAGGGTGTGCACTCTGCACATTAACTTCCTCCTCCTCCCAGCCTTGCTGTGTGATCTCAGGCAAGTAGCTACCAGGCTCTGAACCTCTATTCCCAGCCCCACTTCAGGGGCTGCTAAGGGGACTTTGGTTACCTGCCGCTGTTCCCTGGACTCCTGCGCGCTGCCAGTGGCTTCTCCCTCCCGCCAGCTCTGGGGCTGCAGCGAGCAAGCGAGCTTGGGGAGAGCAGTCGCCTGGCCACCCCACCTCCACCCACTGTGGCTGCCCTTTTTCTCTTTCACTTTCTCTCTGCACCAAGGGGCTTGCGCCAACCCAAGCTGGGGAGTAAGCAGGCACCCGAGCCTCCCCCTGCTGCGCCTGCCACGTGCTTTCTCAGAAGCACCTAGTCCACCCCCCACACTCCCTGGAGCGTCTAATCAGCTCCTAAAAATGGCCAGTGCCCAGCTTTGGAGGAGGCAGCCTGCCCGTAGGCATATGACATACAAGCCCTGGTTTGCAGGGAGCTCATCCACACCCCTGTCTGGCCCTCAATTTCCCTCCACCTCAGCCCCACCTTGAAGCTGGCAAACCACCCCTGCAGGGCACAGGGGCTTGCTCGCTGAGCCATTCACTCCTGGGAAGCCGGATGCCCTTGGGAGGAAGAGAAAATTCCTCAAGGAAATTCCCTGGCTGGAAATTCAGCCCTGGCAGCCCTGAGTTCCCATCACCACACACCTCCTAGCCACTTTCCTCTCACCCTTCCTCTTCCAGAGGTCCTGGACCCCTGCTCCATCCACCCTGAGACCTTGGGGAGGTCACCTCCCTTCCCAGGCTTGGATTTCCTCATCTGGTATTGTGGGAGGGGTGGGTCAAGGTAACTTCTGAACTCTCTCTCCCCCTGGAAAACTCCCCCAACAAGCTCTGGCTGCAACCAACAGAGCTGGCAAACTTGTCATCAATCTGCAGGTTCAGAGGAAGCCTCACATTTGAGCAACATCTGAGAAGAGGAGTCCTACAGTCTCAGCCACACTAATAACGGGCTCCTATGTGTGTCTTCAGATCCTACAATGCACCAGGCACTGTGCTAGACCCTTTGATTCCTCACCTTTGTCTTGTAATAAGGGTTTCCCCCTAATCCCATTTAACAGCCCAGGAAAACAGACTCAGAGTAGGTTGGGGAATTGTTCAGTGTCACTTCACACCCAGGCAACAGTGCAGCTGCGATTCAAACCTGCCGTGCTGCCTTCAGAGCTGGTACCAGTTTTCTGTGCTATGCCGTCTCTCATCATCTGTCCCCTGTCCCCTACTTTTTCCCCAAAACACCGTTTGGAAACTGGGGAGAGGGCAGCATCGGTCCAGGTGACTGTATTGCCCACCAGCTGGGGCTTAACATCTATACCAAGGGGCTGACTCTGGCTTTGGTTTCCTTGCTTCCCGGGGATGGGGTGGATCTGGCAGGGGTTCCACCCTTCAAGGGTGAGCTCCTCAGTGTTTACCTGGCAGAGAGAGGACCTTGTGGTTGGCCTAGCCAGGTCATGAATGCTGAGAGCTAACAACACGCCCCCTGAAAGTCAGCCCTCTAGTACCCTTCAGGCTGCTAAAGCCCTCTTGCATTCCAGGCATCTGGGCAGACAGAATGTCCCTCAGTGGAAGGAAATGGCAAACCACCTCACTTCTTCCAAAAGCCCCAGCAGGACAAAGACCCCTCTCGCCACCCTCACACCCCAGTTCAGAGCAATGTCTCTGATAATTTGGGACGGCGGGATGAGCTGAGACCTCACCCTAAATCAAGAAGCGTTCTCAGTCCCAACGTCCTCCACCCGCCTTTTTACCTTGGGGCTCTGGCAGGTAGGACCCGGCGGGGCGTGTAGCCAGGCAACGCATGGTGTGAGAAACAGAGTGAGGCAGCTGCTCCCGGACTCTGGCAGCCCCTCCTGTCGCCCTCAGCCCGCCCAGCGATGCCTTCGGATGCCCAGCTCAGAAGCAGGCAGCCTCATCTCTGACCAGTCTCCCTACAGAAGTCTGGAGCCCGCCAAGAATAAGTAAACATGCAAAGGAAGCAAGTAAGGGACCAGCAGAAAATTCTCACCCTACCAGGTGGTCTGAGCTGTCAGATTTCTCGCCTCTAGACATGCTCTAATTTGCCCATGCTCCCTTAAACACGGACTTGCGCCTGATGTTAATTTCAGTTCCTTGTTTGGGACCAAATCGCTTAACCGACCTCAGAAGGTTATGAGTAGTCTATTGGAGGGTCTTCAACACGCTGACATGCTGAAATAATGGCAACCGCAGTGGAGCCACGCTGGTGCCAGCTGCCAATATCTGTCATCCTCTGCAGGATGGGGCTGCGGTCAGAGCCCCACAAATGCCTCAAGACAAGCTGAACTAGCTTCCAGCAAACTCCCGAGATTCCACTCCCATCCACCATCCCACCCCCACTCCAAATTGCCCTGAATTTCCCTGGAGAACACGAGTGGTCCACTCATCATTTTTATTCTAAGAACATGGGACTAAAACATAAATTACACATAAAAAAGTCTTACCCCCAAATATGGTCTACTTATAGCTGCATGGTTTGGGGGTACCACCTAGATGTGGCGGAGACTGTCAGTCTCACACAGGGAGAAAGTTAGCGCCTTTTTAACTCTCTGCCCAGGCTCTTGGAAACCTTGAGAAGAAAGTCTCAGTTTGGGGCTAAGGAGCTTTTAACACCTCTTCTAATGCGTGATCAACCCATTTCACAGAGAGCAGCCCCCAGCCTCAAGCCTTCGGTAGACATCAGTGTCTGGCTAGAATGGAATAACGTTATTCTGCTCTCCTGTTTCATAGTTACCTTCTATGTGTGGCATTCTTTTTCATTTATGGTGGACATAAACTTTCCTTGGGAAATAAAGTTGAAAAAAGAATGTGAGTAGTTTGGAAAAAAAACCAACAACTGTCCAGCTAAGAATAGTGTAGGTGGTGAAAAGAAATCATGAGGGTGGTACCGAAATGAATGACAATTGGGAAACAATGACTTCATTTTTACAGAAAGAACACTGGATTGGGAGTCTGAAGTGCTATGGTCCAGCCCCCGTGGTTATTAGCGGATGGGTGACCTTGGACCCCTCACTTCCTTTGTGTGGGCCTCAGTTTCTCCATGTGTGAAATGGGGATAATGATGCTTATATTTGTATGGTGATTATTTTTGAAGCAGTTGGTGCTGTCAGAAGTCCCAGGGGGGTAAGTAGGCAGACAAATAAGAAAGCTGAGAGTCAATTTGAAACAGTCTTGCTTAGTTAGGCTAACAAAACAGACATGATGAATATGAGAAGTCCCAAGAAGTCTCATCTTCCTCTGACCTAATGTGCCCGGGGAGACACACCTGGCCATTCAGTGAGGCCAACTTCCTGTCTTCAGAGGGAGCCAGCTCTGATGGCCATGGCCAAGGCAGCTCTGAATCAGCTTCGTGGCAGGGCTGAGCTTGGAATGGGAGTCCCCTGGGCCTGGGGTGCACCTGCTTGGATGCTCTCATCTCTCACCTGGACCACAGCAGCAGTCTGCTACCTGGTCTTCCCATGTCTTCCTTCACCTGCCTCCGCCCCAGACCCACACTCCACAAGACCTGAATCTGGTCATGCCAGCGTTTCTGAGCAGGGTGACCACGTGCTAGTCTGTGTTTTAACTGATGGTAGAGGCCGTAAATCGGCACCAGAGGGCCTCGTATATGGAGACCAGGGAGGAGCACCATGGTGCCCTGCCAGGAGCCGATGGGGGTCTGAATTCCAGCAGAGGCAGTGGAGGTGAGGAGAGGGGTTGCTGAGTTGGAGTGACAGGTCTCCAGGACTGAGTGCGGGCAGAGGGGTTAAGCCAACCCCAGGGTTTCTTCCTATTAAAGCATCCTGCGTGCCTGCTGATGCTCCTCTTCAAAACTCCCCTGGGGTGGTGACCATTCTCCAGAGCCCAGGATAAAGCCAATTCCCTTCTGACTGAGGGCCCCTCTCAGCTCTGTTGAGGCCAACCTTGCCCTGAGCACCCAAATTTCTTTGTCTCAAGTCAAGATCCAGCATGACAAAGCTTCAGTCAGAAGCATTGTTAAAGTTACCAGTCTGGGGTCCCCTGCCAAGTACCAGGGAGAGGAGATGGGGGAACTTGGTCTTACAAGTAGGATTCCTGAAAGCTTGCCACCCCTTGCTGCAGCTGGGCCCTACCTATGCACTTCTGCTCAAGCAGAGGGTCCCCCACCTTCCCCCCAACCCCAGGACCACCCTCCTGCCTCCTCCCACTGGGCTGTATTTTAGCCATCCTTCAATGCCCAAGTTCCCACTTTCATCACCTTTCCAGCTAACAACAACCTCCTGCCCTACTCATTTTTAGCAAACTTGCTGCCGCGGATTTGGCAATATGTGGTGAACTTACTATTTCATGAGTATCCCACCTGCTGCCTCTGATTAGGTCACAAGGTCCTTAATGTCTGTCTTACTGTGTTTGATTTTCTTATTTAAAAGACACAGGGGCTTCCCTGGTGGCGCAGTGGTTGAGAGTCCGCCTGCTGATGCAGGGGACGTGGGTTTGGGCCCCGGTCCGGGAGGATCCCACATGCCGCGGAGCGGCTGGGCCCGTGAGCCATGGCCGCTGAGCCTGCGCGTCCGGAGCCTGTGCTCCGCAACAGGAGAGGCCACAACAGTGAGAGGCCCTCATACTGCAAAAATAAAATAAAAATAAAATAAAAGACACAGGACTCTAAGATTGGTTGAGCAAATGGATGGCGTTTGGATTTGAATGATCAAGGCAGACAAGTTCCAAATGGATGGAGAGTCCTCCCTTACTAAGTTTTAAGTGTCTTTTCTTTTGTTTGTTTGTGACCCCCCCCCCTCATTTCTGGCAGATGCTAAGTAAATGCTTAAGGAGGAGAGAAGAAAGGAGGTGAGAAAGAAAGGAAAAGAGATCGGTGGAGAGGTGGGTGAATAGATAGAAAAAAACTGGTATGTAGGCAAATTAGGCAGGAAGGAAGGTATCTGAGAATGTAAGCCTGTCCGTGGGCAAAGGTAGGAAGGCAGGTAAATAAGCTGATACATAAATATACAGGCAGACAGATAAATGAAAGATTGGTAAATTGATAAGTAGATAGAAGTAGATAGTAGATGTAAGTTGTTGAATTGATAAGTAGATATTAGTAGGTGGTTAAGTAGACCAGGTAGTTTGAGGGAAGGCAGGTAGGTGGATGGGCAGGTAGGTGGAGAGACCAATAAATGGTAAGTAAGAACACAGGTGAGCTGCTCAAGGTAACAACAAAGAACAGAAACAGTCCCTGGTTGAGTCAGGTGCCAGACTTGGAGCCAAGCTGAGTATAGAACAGGCCACTGGTCAGCCTGGGAAAACCCATGGGGACGTGCCAACTTCCGGTGCAGGTGCTTCTACTTCTGTGGCTCCTGTGGGTGAAGGTGAAGTAGGTCTGACTAGCTGGGAAGGTACTCAAGGTGAAAAAAGTGGTCCTTGCCAGCACGTCTCTTTCCAGGAGTCCACGGAGGCTCCCTGATCAGGGATCAGAGCAGGAACAGGTTTGGGGAAAGGAAGGTGCCAGAGAAAGGGAGGGCGCGGCCTCCCTCCCCTCTGAGTCCTGGCTCTGAGGACTCTCATCCTAAGAATCAAATGGGGAAGGAAGTGGGAGGAAGAGCTTAGCAGCCTGGGGTGTGTCCCTCCCTTTCCAATAAATCAGGCAACATCCTAGAAGGAGTCTTTGTTCTGTGGTTCCTAGAACAGAGTCTTCATGGGCAAAAGTACCACATCGTGGGCTTCCCTGGTGGCGCAGTAGTTGAGAGTCCGCCTGCCGATGCAGGGGACACGGGTTCGTGCCCCGGTCCGGGAAGATCCCACATGCCACGGAGCGGCTGGGCCCGTTAGCCACGGCCACTGAGCCTGCATGTCCAGAGCCTGTGCTCCGCAACGGGAGAGGCCACAGCAGTGAGAGGCCCGCGTATAGCAGAAAAAAAAAAAAAAAAAAAAAGTACCACATCGTGAAGACATAGAGCGGCAAACCAGCAAAGGAAAGCCGAAGAAAATAATAATATATAAAACCACAGCAGGGGCGTCCTACAGCCTCTGAGAAAGCTCACCCCAAAAGCACCGCTGTGCGTCCATTCACAAACCTGAGGTTGGCTGGGTCTGACCTTGCGCCCAGTCATCCCTCTGTGCGCCTTGGGTCTGTGGTTACCCCAAATGCCACCCTCAAGGCTGACGAGTCAGAAGAGCTTTCCTCTTGCCAGGAACGCATATGCCTTATTTTGGATGATGTCACTGAATCCTCAGAATAGCCACTCTGGATGCTAGTATCACCTCCATTTTACGGATGTGGAAACTGAGGCCCAGAGGGGTCCCAGGAAGGGCTCACTGTCATAGCCCTTGGAATCAGGGAGTCACAGCTGGCATGGAGGCCACAGCCCATGTGCTTAACTAATGTGCCAACTTGAGGGTGGGGGGCACATAAGCCCATTTCTCAGATGCACAGAGCACCAAGCACTCAGCACTGGAGTAGCTGTCTAGATATGACATGGGGGTCCCAATGAGACTGCAGACTCAAACCCCTGGTATATCTTCCCCCTGTCCAATATTCCTGGAGTTATCTGCCAAGAACCACCTTGGATAGTTTACCAGCTACCATCTCATTTAACCCTCACTATAACCCTGGGAAGTTTATATCATCACTCCCATTTTAGAGATGAAGAAACCGAGGGTCAGAGTGGTTCAGGCATGTGGCCATGGTTACACAGTTTGTAAGCAGCAGCAGCAGAGCATGGCCTCAGAACCAGAGCTGTCCAGCTTCCAGCCTGGTTCTTTTTCCATCACTGCCATCTAAAATCTCTCTTCTCTGGCCTCTGATTGTCCTCCAGGTGTTGTCACCCACTGTCAGCCAAAGACTGCCTGAGTGTTTGCTTTGATTCCCCATTCAGGCTGCTGAGTTCTGTCGGGACTCTTGGGCCTCCCCCGAGCTTGCCTGTGGGCTGGATGCACATGTGCTGCTCTGTGCAGTAGAGTCAATCCCCAAGGTCACGTCCCCAGAAGTGGCCTTCCTACACAATTGCAACTGAAGCATTAGAATATCTAAAGATGACTTCTGAATCATCAGGCTGGTTTCAGTTTGAAGGTGGTCAGCCTGTTTTGGGTAGACTTACGGTATCCCTTTAGGTTGTGCAGAAGAGTCAGCAAGCAGAAAGTACAGTGACAGGTCCAGACTCATGAGATCCAATATCTCACAGCCCCCCACTCCCAGGCCATGAGCGAGGCAAATCACTGAAACTCCCTGTGCCTCAGTGTACTTACCTGTAAAGTGAGAGTAATGGGACTACATGAGCCACCACGCACCCACCCACCTATCACCCATCCACCTACCCACCTACCCATCAACCATTTCCCTGTCCCCCCACCCAGCCATTCCCCATCCACTCATCGCCCAGCCACCTACCCACCCACACCCCCATCACCCATCCACCTAACCATCTACCCACCTATCCATCACCCATCCACTTGTTCACCACCCATCAACCACTCACCTATCTACCCACCCACCCATCCATCCATCTACCATCCCTCAGTCTAATATTTAACAAACACATATCGCACACCTATCCTTTGCCAGGCACTGTGTTAAACGTTTAGGATGCATCCGTGATGAAAGCATAGATCCCTGCCCACAGGGAGCTTATTTTCTGGTGAAGGAGTCAGACAATAAACAACAAACATAGGGAATTCTCTGGTAGTCTAGTGGTTAGGACTCCGCACTCTCATTGCTGAGGGCCCGGGTTCAATCCCTGGTTGAGGAACTAAGATCCCACAAGCCTCGTGGTGCAGCCAAAAACAAACAAATGAACAAACAACAAATGTAATACAAAATTAAAGTATATAGAAGGTGAGTGTGTCAATGGGGGAGGGGGGCACTGCTTAGAGTGGGAAGGGGGAGTTGCAATTCTAAATAGAATGATCAGGGTAGGCATCCCTGAGGAGGTGACATCTGAGCAAAGATCTGAAGGATTCAAGGATGTTGGCCAAGAGGATATCTGGAGAACAGAGTGGTCCAGATGGAGGGAATGGCATGTGCAGAGGTCCTGTGGCAGAGAACGTGCCTGTCCTGTCCCAGGGACAGTGAGGGTGCCAGCACGTCTGGAGAAGATGAGAAGGCAGGAGTACAGGATGGGAGCATAGCAGTGATGAAAGCCAGATCGTGAAGGGCCTTGTGGGAATCGTCCAGATTTAGCTCTCCTCTGAGCGACACGGGAATTCGGTGCAGGGTTTAGAGCAGCAGAGGGTGAAGATCATGATAGGGTTGTAGAGAGAGTGACAGAAACTTCACACACTGATTTCCTTTTCTGAACCCCTGTTGAAACTAAAGTCGGTGCCCTTTATTTACAAACCCCACAGTTCTCTTCCCCGCTTCCCCTTCTCCCCCTCTGAAGTCTGCTTCTTCTCCCCGCCCCAAAGCAGCACACCTGCCCATAGTCCTTACAGTTGAGTCTTTCATGCCTGGGGGTATCTGGCCTGGAAGAGGGTGGGGTAAGCAACGGGGAAAGGAAGCGATTTATCCTTCCTTGTCTCCCAGCCTCTGAAGCCCACAGCGCCCTGAGCCCAGTTCCCTTTCTAGAGTCACGTGGGATCAGAAATAAAAATATTATGTCCCCAGGGAGGAAATGGAGTTTAATAACAGGAACCAGCCCTCGCAGAGAGACGAGGGCAGGGCAGAGGTGTTGGGTAGCCTGCGGTATGAAGGAGCCTGCCGTTTGCAGGGGACGAGTCAAGGAGGGAGGAAGGCTTTGACATCCGCGGAAGTTGGCATCTGCACCCCAACCAAGACCGCATAGGTTGTTTGTGTCGTCTTCCCTTTTTTTTCATCAGTATCTTATAGTTTTCGGAGTATAGGTTTTTGCCTCCTTAGGTAGGTTTATTCCTAGGTATTTTATTCTTTTTGATGCAATGGTAAATGGGATTGTTTCTTTAATTTCTCTTTCTGATCTTTCATTGTTAGTGTATAGAAATGCAGTAGATTTTTGTGTACTAATTTTGTAACCTGCAACTTTACTGAATTCATTGATGAGCTCTGGTGGTTTTCTGGTAGCATCTTTAGGACTGACATGTACACACTGCTTTATTTAAAACAGATAACCAACAAGGACCTACTGTATAGCACAGAGATCTCTGCTCAATATTATGTAACAACCTAAATGGAAAAGAATTTGAAAAAGAATAGATACATGTATATGTATAACTGAACCACTTTGCTGTGCACCTGAAACTAACACAACATTGTTAATCAACTATACTCCACTATAAAATAAAAAGTTAAAAAAAAAAAAAGACCACATAGGCTGCTTGCATTCCCATTAAGAAGTCAGGGAGATCGGTCAGGTGGTAAAGATGCCCCAGCCCCCCAGGGGTCTGTTAGGAGGGGGAGAGTAAAAGGTATGTCTGAGGAACAGATAGATACCATGTGAGTGAGAGTTCAGCCAGAGGACAGCCAACCCCATGTAAACTTGTATCTTGGCAGAAGAGTTGGAGAAATACCTACACTGCCCTGGTGCCCATGGCAAAATCATCAAGGGGCTTTTTTACCCCTCAAGGTCAGATTGAGGCTAAAAGTTCGTCTGCCTTCAAATCCAGCCTCCACCACTTCCCACCTGGGGACTGGGGTTGGTCACTTCTGGGCAGCCTCTGTTTTTTCTTTCTGCATAAAATACGGCTGGAGATCATTAGAGCGTTTAGGGTGGATGTGAGAACTACCTGCTGGCTTAGGCTGTGCCTGGTGCACAGTAAATACTCAAAAAATGTGAATCATTGTGATGATCTTGTTTCAAGTTACTCCAGAACCATGAAAGGACCAAGAAGGACTAGAGTTTATGACACCAGCTCATAAAATTGGAAAAGCACAGATCTACGTAGAGGAGACTGAAAGACATGTGTCTTTAGGAAGACTGTTGTTTGCATTGGGGTGAGAACCTCTTCGGAACTGGGAAGGAAGACCTAAAATGTTTGGGGAGCCAAGGGTGCGAGTGGAAACGCTGTGGTATAGGCTTGTTTTCCTGATTGAAGATGCATCAACTGCCATCAGTACTTTTTAAAAATAAGGCACTCTCTCCCTCCAGTCTGGGTCCTCTTCTGTCTCTCTCTCCTTCCCCCACCATCTCCCTCTTTCTCTTCCTCCTTCCGTCTCTCTCTTCTTTCCCCCCACCCTCCCTCCCTTCTTCCCTCCTCTCCATCTCCACTTCTGTCTCTTTCTCTCCTGTCTCTCCCTCCCTTTCTCTCTCTCCCTGTCTGTCTTTCAGTTTCTGTCTCTCTCCATGACCCAGATGCATACACACACACGTGCACACATACATACACACACACAAACAAGTACATACACATGCAAGCATATGCCCACACATACGTGCACCTGCACATACACGCACATGCACTCTTGCACACACGCACACATATGTGCGCACACACATGGCAATCTCTGCTCCCCAGCTCTTTGGCCCTTCCTCTCTGTGGCAACCTATTTTTCCACACACTGATTGTGCCTGCATCTGTCTTCCCCACTTGCAGGCAATAGCTGATTTGTCCATCTGTGCCCCTCACCAGCGCCTTGCACCGTGCCTAAGGTATCAAGGCGGCTCAGAGAGTGACCCAAGTGGGCATTTGGCTGCATGGACAGTTTATTTTTAAGTAGAGTGGGGAGCACACTGTTTCTCCAGTGCCCTCAGCATCACAGCCTGAGCTCTCCAAGCACTTGCTGCTCCTGCCAGCTCAACCAGGGACCTTGATTCCTGTCCAAGTCTGCCTATCCAACTTGGGACCTGGATGATCACATTGACTTCCTTTTCAGAGAGTAGAGGGAAAATCCCTGAGCTGCCTACAGCCAGGTGTTGCTCCATGAGAAAAGGGGATGGCACTTACCCCCAGGGTCCTTGTAGCCGGAGTCCCTCTCGGCTGCCGGGGCCTGCAGCCCACTCCAGATCCACCCCAAGGGGGCCAGGTCTGAGTCTCCTTTCTCCATCAGGGTCAAGGAGATCTTCCTGGCCAGAGCCTCACCATCAGGCTCATGGAGCAGGGCATAGTGGTACTCCCTGGAGAGAAGATCTTCTGCCAGCAGGTTGTCCAGAAGCGCCTGCACTTGGCGCGGCCGATGGCTGGAGAGCAGCATCCGGACCTGACTCAGGATGGTCTGGAAGTGATTCATGGTAGCTCTCGGATGCAGGGCTGCCAGGGACAGTGCCTGGGATCTCTGCTCACCCGGCCTGCAGCATCCAAAACTTGAAGTGAGAAACAGGATGAGGGAACCTCTGCAGTTTATTGCAGTTTATTCCTGCTTAGGAGGATTTCCTCATTTGCACGTTAGGCTGGAGTTGCCTGATGAATTAATGGAAGTGGGTTCTGGGGCTGATTTAGACCCCATAGATATTCTCTGGTACCACTCATGCGCATGTACCAGAGAAGCTCACAGCTTTGTGGACTCCTTTAGATCCAATCCAGTGTTTATTATACTAAGAGGAAGGGGGCTTGCCTCTTTGAGGACCTATGAGGTGATAGGTCTTTTTAGATGTTGTATCATAACAAGAAGGCATTGGAGCATAGAGGTTAAGCAGTTGGGTTTGGAGCCAATCTACCTGTGTTGAAATCCCAGATTACTTGATATTGGGCGCATTACTTAGCCTCTTCTTGCCCCCATTTCTCCATCTGAAAAGATGTAGTGATAATAATAGTACTTACCTCTTAGAGTTGTAGGGAGAATTAAATAAGATAATGCATGTAGAGTACCTAGCACATTATCTACAACTTGATAATAGTTCAGTACATCTGAGTTCAATAAATATGAGCCATTATTATTATTGATTAATCATGCAAACAGCTGTGTCACCTTGGGCTCAACCTCACTAAACCTCAGACTCTTCCTCTGAAAAATCTCCCAATAAAAGTAATTCAATCTCATCAAGTTGTCTTGAGGATTAAAAGAGATAATGCCTTTAAAGGGCTTAGTACTGGCCGTAGTAAGCACTTCACGAACATTGACTCTACACTAATATTATCCCCAATTTACTAACACACAAAACAGAGGTCGTATATAGGAGCCAGTCTGTTGTAAGATTCTACCCTGAAAAACCCTAACCCCCCCTTTTCTTTAAAATCATAGTTGACCACTCTTCCAGAAACACACTGTGACCTGGTTTCCTCTCCTGGCCTCAGCTTTACCATCTCTCAGATGGGACCATTTGCATTGTTCATTTCAGTGAGACAAATAGGGATTTCCACTTCCAGTATGGGTGAGAGCTCCTATCTGACTAACTCTACCATAAATGACAAATATAAACTCTGGTGGGGCAGGGGGGAGGTTATAAAAAATGACTACCTGAAGGCCCTGGGGAGTGACCAGAGCAGGCAGACCCTGGAAGGGAGTCCGTATATGGAACACAAGAATATCACTGGTGAATTCCCAGCTCATTAGCTTAGCTCAAAGAGGTCTCAATTAGTGCTGTGCAGGGCAATTAAAATTCTGTAAAAAATGAAAAGTTTTACTGCCCTGAATAACCAGAGGACGGAATTTGGGATAACAATCATAGCTGGAAAGTGAGAGTAGAAATTCCAGAAAGGAGAAAGACGGAGAGAAGTTGCTCCAAATTCTGTGCATAAACCGCCCAAGTATCTGGCTGACCTCTGAACCTTGAATTCATGGCTCATTCATGTTCTTGCTCATTCATGCATTCATGGGCAGACTCCAAACAACTTAACTAAGGCTAAAGGAGCTGGGCTGAGACTTGAGTTGCAACCTACTATGGGGGTGGGGTGGGGTAGGAGACTATGCACTTGATTCCAGCCAAGATTTGAGCCTTCCAAAACAACAACAGCAACGAAATTAACCCTGTTTGGATTATAACATAATCCAGAGTGTTTACAATATATCATTCATGATGGGCAGTGCACATCCAAAATTCCCTGACTATAAAGAGATAGGAAATAGGGACCCACTCTCAAGAGAAAAGAACAATCAATGGAAATTGACCCCAAGATGACCCAGATGTTGAAATTAGCAGGCAAGGATTTTTTTAAAGCAGTGACTCTAACCATGAATGAAAAAGACATAAAGGATGTCAAGGAAAATATGCTCATGAAAATAAAAAGATAGGAACTTTCAGCAGAAAAACAGAAAATATTAAAAATTACCAAGGGCTTCCCGGGTGGCGCAGTGGTTGAGAGTCCACCTGCCGATGCAGGGGACACGGGTTCGTGCCCCAGTCCGGGAGGATCCCGCATGCTGCGGAGCAGCTGGGCCCATGAGCCGTGGCCGCTGGGCCTGCGCGTCTGGAGCCTGTGCTCCGCAACGGGAGAGGCCGCAGCAGTGAGAGGCCCGCGTCCGGCAAAAAAAAACAAAAAACAAAAAACAAACAAACAAAAAATTACCAAATGGAAATTATAAACGTGAAAATTAAAATATATGAAAATTTAAAAGTAATTGAATGGGATTAATAGCAAAATGGGGATGACAAAAGAAACTTTAAGATGCAGCAATAGATATCACTTGATCTGAAGAACAGAGAGAAAAAGATTGAAAAAAAATGAGCTTCAAGGATATGTGGGACAATGTCAGAAGGTCCAACTTATACATATTTAGAGTCACAGAAGGAGAAGAGAGAGAATGGGGTAGAGAAAAGATTTGAAGAAATAAACTTCTCAAATTTGGTGAAAAGAAAACAGCATGAAAACCATGAAACTCAGCAGGACAAATACAAGGGAATCCACACCTAGGCACATCATAATCAAACTGCTGAAAACCATAGATAAGGAGAAACTCATGAAAGCAGCCAGATCAAAAGAACACATTACATTCAGTAGGGCACGTGAATAATCACCGACTTCTCATTACAAATCATGGAGGCCAGAAGACAGTGGAACAGTATCTTGGAAAAACTGAGAAGAAAAAAAATGTCAACCCAGATTTCTAAATACAGTGAAAATATCCCTCCAGAATGCAGGAAAAATAGATATTTTCAGACTTAAAAGACTAAAAGAATGTGTTGCAACAGACCTGCATTATAAGAAATGTTAAAATAAGTTCTTTAGGTGGAAGGAAAATGATATCAGTTAGAAACTCAGCTCTACAGGATGGATTGAGGAGCATCAGAAATAGTAATCTCTGGGTAAGTATAAAAGATTGCTTTTTTTCCTCTTAATTTATTTAAAAACATAACTGCTTAAAGCAAAAGGTATGGTACTATCTTGTGATTTTAAATATATGTAGATATAATATGTATGAAGTCTATACCATAAAGGATGGTATAGCATACAGGGTGATTATTGGACCCATATGGTAGCAAGGTTTCTATATATCAAGTGGTACAATATTACCTCTATGTAGGTTGGGAGAATGGAAGATGTATATTAAAAGTCCTTGGACAACCACTAAAACATCATGCAAAAATGTATAGCTAAGCAGCAATTTGAAATTAATACAGAATTTTAAATGAGATAGATTCAACTCTTGGCTTGAATAAGCAGTCCAACAAGATCATGACATTATAAATTTTATGTGTAAAGGCAGAAGGTAGAGAAGTAGAAGATAGAAATTCTAAAGCTTTTCTCACCTAATAAAGTACTTATACTTTTAAGCAAACAGAGATGTAGATGTAAATATTATCCTCCTGGCAACAAATTATCAATTAAGATAATCCAAATTGCACACGCTTTAGGCATTAAAGTCATAATTCACAGGGCAAATTACTAATTTTGCAGGCTGGGTATCTTGTACTTCTTTGTGCAAATAATACTTTTAAGAATAGTTTTACAATCACAAAACAAAGTTTTACATCTTCACACAGGTCTTCCCCCATGACAAAAGGATGAGGTAGATATCTGTGCAAATGTTCTGTTTCATCAGAACTAACTTTGTGATGCAGAAAAGTGTGTGCTTTACTGCAGCTAGAGAGGAAGAGGAAACTTTTACCCCCACTTCCCCTTTCTTTCTGAGATTTCTTTCCCCAGCAGTTGGAAGACCACACAGTTTCTTGGACAAGGTGGTAATGCCCATCAATTATCCCTGAGAGAAAAAGAGGAGATTTGAGAGCTTAAAACTTATTAGTTAGGAAAGAAGCAGGCCAAAAGAGAATTTTAACTGAAGGAATAGATGGCATCTTCAACCATGGTTGTGGAGAAGATGGCAGGTGGGTCAGTTGCTGAGAGGAATAAGGAAACCGTGTTCTAAAGTACCTCACCTCTGAGGCACTTGAGAGAGAGGACCAGGCCTGAGAATCCATCCCCAAGCATCCAACGTGGGGATAAGAACAAGGTCATGAGTCTCCTTCAAACATCCCAAGGTGGGGATGAGAACCAGGCCATGAGAATCCATCCCCAAGCATCCAAGGCGGGGATGAGAACCAGAGCATGAGAATCCATCCCCAAGCATCCAAGGTGGAGATGATGGATAATGAAACAGCAAACACTGGGTGCACAGAACCAGGGACTAGGGTAGCTTTTCCTAGCCATTTCCAAGGCTACCTTCCTCTTTCCTATCAATCCAGTCCACTACCAGGTCACATGCTTAGTCAGGAAGATCTGAATGCCAGCTTCTACTTGGTCACTGACCCACTGTGCCACCACAAGCAATACATTTCCTCTCTCTGGCCCACTATTTCATCACATGTGAAATAGTAGGTCAGATTACATGATCCCTAGAATTTCTTTCAGTTCTGAAATGCTGCTGTTTATAGGGAGGTGTTACCTTGCTGCAGAACCCACTGGTCCCAGAGCTCCACAGTATTCCCTTGTGATTAGTCATGAGCGCAGCATTTCCTCTGTCTACAGTCATTCAAATCTCCCTGTAAGACTTTTTTCTTTCTTTTTTTTTTTTTTTTTGGCTTAAACAACAAACATTTATTTATCACAGTTTTACAGGCTGGAAGTCTGAGATCAAGGTGCTGGCAGATTTGGTATCTGGAGAGAGCCCACGTCATGGTTCATAGATGGCCATCTTCTTGCTGTGTTCTCACACAGTGGAAGGGGTGAGAGAGCTCTCTAGGGTCTCTTCTTTTTTTTTTTTTTGTATAATTGCTTTACAATGGTGTGTTAGTTTCTGCTTTATAACAAAGTGAATCAGTTATGCAGGACTTTTTTCTTATAATCATATGCAACGTGTGCTATCATTTACCTGATATTTTACTTTAATCTGGATTATTTCTTTAATATATCATAAAAGGAAATTTCATATTCTTATCAGTGTTGGAAAGTCATATCACTTGCCCAAGAATAGTGATAAATGGATGGAAAGTAAAATGATGTTTATATTCTTCTGCTTGTTGAAGTTTCTGATCCTGAGGTCCAATGTCTCCTTGTGACAAAGGGTGGTTAGCAAGTGTTACAGAGGGGTTAAGGGTAGACCAGCACCTAGCTGAGGCTGTCTGCATCAGAAAACTAGTAAAAAATTTAAAAGCTACCACTAAGGATGTAGAAAAACAAGAACTCTCCTACTCGGCTGGAGAACACTTAGAATAGTGTGATCATCTAGGGTAACCCTTTGGCAATATCTATTGAAATGGGAGGAGTACATACCCAGTATTTCCACTCCTCACCATATAACCCAGGAAAATTCTTACACGTGTGCAAGACACACCAAGTGGCATTATTTGTGATGGCAAAAAATAAGAAATAACAATCAACATAGAAGAGAGATGAATGTCTTTTATAAGTATTCTGGAACACACGTGGATTTAATGAATTGCACATAATGGATCCAGTCAGAGTGAAGGAATTTAATGGCTGTTAAAAATGGAGTCAGTCACATCAATTACTTTGAGATATAGTGCAAGTTTTAAAGGGTTAATGGTTGCATCTTTACTATTTCATACCCTTCTGTTTCATGATAGTATGGTGTTACACACAAAGGTGAATCCAAAAGCTGCTAAATCCATGAGGGTGTTATATTTCTAAGAAGAGAACCTTAAAACAGGTTACCAAGGGCTCTGAATTCTGATATAGGCATTCCAGAATCTTCTCACGAGCTCAGCTGATAGTATAATCTCTATCCCTTTTGTGGCATTGGTCATTCATGATTGCCTACCTGTAATTCCTTCCAGAATCGTCACAGGTTATGCGTCAAGAAGGCTATCTGACTGTACTTCCACGAAAAACTGATAATTTTAAAGAAAAGTGCTGTTCATCTTTATGTATATTGAAGGATAATGTCTTTAAATGGTTTCTGTTTGACAATCCCACAGTGGTAAAATGACCACATTAAACTTGCCTCGTGGAAGGCAGCTATTTGGAATATGGCAAGAGGTTGGAGAGTCTGAGTTCCATTCCCAATTCTGGTTGTATTCTAAGTTTTTTAAGATTATATGATTATTGTTACAAAGTTGGATGCTTTTTATGTTAATAGCAAATTTCTATGTATTGTGTCTAAGGCTTAAGAATGTCTATCTCAGAGATAAGGGCATTATAAAATTTATGAACAGCGACAAATACACTGTGCATATGTATAATTGCATCCTTGAGTGTTTGCGACTTGATTAGGTCTGTCCTGTGTGATGTGACTGAGCATAGAGTCAATTAGTCCTTATGATGTTTTGTGTGGCTGAAGACTTTGGAGACATGAAAATGATATGTGAAGCAAGGTTTTATGATTATAGAATCAAAGCTATTGGATTTTATTATTAAAAGTTGAAACTTAACGTGTATAAACGAAAACCAATGAAAGAAGGTAGTCATTTCATTGACCCATAAAAAATCACCCTAAGAACCTAGAAACAACATAAATATGTTTCCAAAGTAGACTGGGTAAACAATATGCAATATATTGTTTGCAATATATTGCAATATATTGTTTATATATTGCAATATATTGCTACATATACACTAATATGTATAAAATAGATAACTAATAAGAACCTGCTGCATTAAAAAAATAAATAAATAGGGCTTCCCTGGTGGCACAGTAGTTGAGAGTCCGCCTGCCGATGCAGGGAACGCGGGTTCGTGCCGCGGTCCGGGAAGATCCCACATGCCGCGGAGCGGCTGGGCCCGTGAGCCATGGCCGCTGAGCCTGCACGTCCAGAGCCTGTGCTCCGCAACGGGAGAGGCCACAACAGTGAGAGGCCCACGTACCACCAAAAAAAATAATAATAATAAAATAAAATAAAATTCAAAAAATATATATTGCTACAATGGAATCTCACACAGTAGTTAAAATACATGAACCAGGGCTACGTACGTTAACATGCCAAGCTCAACAACGTAACAAGTGTAAAACCAATTGCAGTCTGCAAAGTACTGTCTAGGGATGGGGTACATACAAGGGGAGGATGTGCATGAAAATGATCAACTGTCAATTCAGAAAACTGGTTATTTCTAGAGTGAAGAGGCGTGGCCGTGAGAGGGAGGAAGGGGAACAGCATCACGGAGGGATTCAAGGGGACTCAGATAAAACTTCAATGTTTTATTTCATTAGCAGAATTGCGATTACATACCTATTCCTATTCTTATTCGTTATAACTTCTTGTGTGCCTAAAATATCCAATTAGGCTGAGTCATATGACATTGCTGATATTTGTCTGTTTTAATCTACAAAATAGCCACATCATATGGTGTGACCAGTATAATGATGATGGCGATGATGACGAAGAATTGAAAGGTAACTCTCTTGCCATGGGATTCCCTGTCATTTAAATCCTGTAGGTGAACCCCTCCTCTCCTGTTATCTGGTTACCAGCAGGGTGGTACAGGAGCCATACTTGGGAAACTGATTTAGCGAATGTTGTCATGGTTTTGTCATAAATCGAGACCTGTGGTCTGGCCTTGGGGATGAGAAACTTGTGGTCTGAGACTAGAAGTGGTGAAAGAGAGGGTGCTCTAGGGTCTGCAGAGAGGAGGCAGTGCAGCTGGGTCACATGCAAGACGCTCAGGCCCTAGGCTCAGGGCTCAGGTAGTCCTTGAGGTCACCTACCTGCTGAGTGAGAGGCAATTGCCTTCTTACTATTTCCTGCTCCTCTGACTTGGAGATAGATGATGATAATGATGATGTATTAAAATACTCAGATACCATATCTTGAGTGAAAGTAGGGGGGAGCTAGACACTTTCTGTATATGGTCTCATCATCACCAAAGGCACCGCAAGGTGTGCATAATCATCTCATTTTACAGATGAGGCTCAGAGACGTGAAGTCGCAGAACCTAGCAGGAACCTGAGGAGGAATCCCGGCTGTGGGCTTGCAAAAGGAAGAGAGGTCCTGGCTGCTTCCTCCTGAGAGGCCAGGAGAGCAGCTTCCTGTGTCCACAGGTCCTTTAAGCATGGCAGGACTGGGCCCTGTGGCTGCCATGTGTCTGCCCACAGACCAGGGCAATGAGCCGCTGCGTTGCAGCCTGAGTCACCTTAACCACCACTCAGGGATGTGGGTGGTTGCTTTTGCTTCTTGGGTTTTCTCCTGGCTTGTGACTGCAGTGGTAGTGGGAAGAGTGGGCGGGGACTGACATGTAGTTTACAGGATGATGTCATGACCTGCCTAGGCTCATGGGGGCCAGAGTTGGAGTCAGGAGACCTGGGCCCAGTGGGGTGCTGGAGTCGGCTTCACCATCTCCCCCTCCACCACTGTCAGTAATCAACACCACCATTTCCTTCTCCAGCATCACTACCCTTATCTCCCTTCATCTCCTACCTCCATCGTTCCCACCACTGCTTCCATTATCACAAGCACCACCATCTCTACAACCTCCATCATCACAACTACCATTGGTACCACCTCTATCATTTCTATCATCTCCACCACTTCTACTACATCTATCATTTTCACCACCACCTCCATCATTTCCCCTTCCATCATCACCACCATTATCTCCCCCTCTGCCACCTCCATCATTTCCACCACCACCATCGCCTTCCCCATCATCACCGGTACCATCTGCCCCTCCACTTCCATTACCGCCACCATCATTTCCCTCTCCACCACCTCCATCATCCCCGCCATTACTTCCACGATCACCATCACCTCCATCATCTTCTTTCCACCACCTTTATCGTTTCCACCATCCCCACCACCACTTTTCACCTCCATCGTTCATGATCACCATCACCTCCACCAGCTCCAAACCTCCATCATGATAAGCACTGTTCCCACCACAACATTATTACCACCTCTGGCACCATGCACCATCTTCTTCAACTCAGAAATTTCTACACCAGCCTATAAGGTGAGTTTTCTTATTATCACCATTGTACAAGGAAACTTGAAGAAGATTCAAAACAGGCCCATGTGATTCCTCTTGATATTCTTAACAAGGGGGTATTGGGACCATTTGTTAACATGGAATTTGACTCAATGTGGAAATGCTATCTCTTTCTCTCAGTGGGTCAGTTCTGGGGATGCAGAGAAGATCGAACTGTCTTCTGTAAGTTCTCTACACTTATGAAAGGAATTTGGGTATCACAGGGACCTGAGACTCAGAGACATTGTGTCTTGCTCAAGGTCATATAGCCAGTAACCACCAGGATTTAATCAGAGGGTGTCGGCTGCCAAAGCCTACAGGATCACAAACTTAACCACTGCCTTAGTCATGGAGCTGGGGTGATGTGAATCCTTCATAAACTATCGAGGTTTTGGCAGCCCTGGAGATGTGCCACTTGCTCTCCTCAAGAGAGAACCTGCCACAGGGTGTGCAGGGCGTGCTTCCAGCCCTGGGTACCTCGGGACTCTGCCTCTGCTTGTAGGTTCATGCTAGGTGCTTCCCAGGCAGTCTCTGGCCAATGACTGAACATGGCAGTGATACAAGGCCATTTCTGGGCAGTGTGGGGCTCTTCTATGGGCATCCTAAGTACCCAGGCTCACTGTTGACCTGTCTGAGCCTTCTCAGAGCTGCACCACATCTGAAGTTCTTTCTACATAATCCTCCTCTCTTTTCAAACATGTCAGATCTGCTCGCCTAGTCCTGTTCTCTCTCCCCTTTATCTTCTGGAGGCATTATCCCCTAACAGTCTCTTGAATTCCAACTCTGTCTTGGCGTCTGCTTCCTGGAGGACCTCAAATGACACAAAGGTAGAAGTTTGTACCATCATAGCAGGGGGAATTGTTTTCCTTCTTTAAGATATGACTTTAGACACTCATACTCTTTAGCCTGTGGAATGAGTGTGTACTAACGTAACTGTTTCCTGTAGCAAGTATAAAATTAATATAAATCTACTGCAGTGTCATAAAACTGCACTGATGTACATCTGGCCCACGCTAACTGAAAGGAAGCCAGGGAGTGTGAGGGAATGGCTGGTTTTGTTGTTAGTATAGGTGGATTTGAATCCCTATTCTACCAGATACAAGTTTGAACATGCCCTTTTACTTCTCTGTGCGTTACTGCCTTAATTTCCTCATCTTTGAAATGGTGTTAATCATCCCAGCCGTCCAGGGAGGATTTGAGGACATAATTCTTTATTTAAGTTATCAGAAAACATGTATACATGTCCTGACACATAGTAGGCATCCAACAAATGATTTCATTTCCTGAGTGCCCAACCCAAGTGTGGTACTATGTTTACTAGGCATTGGGAATATAGCAGTGAACAAAAAAGACAAAAAATTCCTATTCTCATGGAAATTAGTCTTATCAGTTAAAGCTAAATCTGAAATATCTTGAATATCTGAACAGCTGTTGAAACCAAGTAAGATAAGCCTCTCCTTTGAGAAGGGAAAAACTTGAGAGCAGAACTAGAATTGTTACATCTTCTTGTTGAATTGAACTTGTTATCATTATGTGATGACTCTCTTGACCTCTGATAATGATTTTACCTTAAAGTCTATTTGTCTTATACTAATATAGTGACACTAACTTTATTTTAATTATATTTATCTGGCATATCTTTTCCCCATATCATTTGACTTTTTATCTTATTTAGTTATTTATTTGGCCACACTGCATGGCTTTTGGGATCTTAGTTCCCCAACCAGGGATTGAACCCGGGCCATGGCAGTGTAAGTGCCGAGTCCTAACCACTGGACCACCAGGGAATTCCTCATTTGACTTTTAATCTCTCTAGAGCTCTTAAACTTTAAATATACCTCTTATACATAATATATCCATTCTAAAAATCATTGTCTTTTGACTAGAGAGTTTGATCCATTTACATTTCTACTCATGGTGCTGTACTTCCTTTCCTCTGTGTGGGATTTTTTTACCTGTGAGCTATTTGTTTCTTTAGAAATTTATTGTAGGTGTTGTTTGAGTTCTGTTGTAAAGTTAAGTTCCATTAGTGAGTAGCCAGCTTCACTTCTGCTAACCCCTGGGGACCCTACTTTCAACTTGTGACATCTTTTTTTTTTTTTTTTTTTTTTTTTTCTTTTTGTGGTATGCGGGCCTCTCACTGTTGTGGCCTCTCCCGTTGCGGAGCACAGGCTCCGGACGCGCAGGCCCAGCGGCCATGGCCCACGGGCCCAGCCGCTCCGCGGCATATGGGATCCTCCCAGACCGGGGCACGAACCCGTATCCCCTGCATCGGCAGGCGGACTCTCAACCACTGCGCCACCAGGGAGGCCCAGACATCTTTAAATTACATTATTTGCTTGAGGGTTTTTTGTTTGTTTGTTTGTTTTTTTGAGGTACGCAGGCCTCTCACTGTTGTGGCCTCTCCCGTTGCAGAGCACAGGCTCCAGACACGCAGGCTCAGCGGCCATGGCTCACGAGCTCAGCCGCTCCGCAGCAGGTGGGATCTTCCCGGACCGGGGCACGAACCCGTGTCCCCTGCATCGGCAGGCGGACTCTCAACCACTGCGCCACCAGGGAAGCCCTTAAATTTTTTATTTACTACTTACGTAGCATGAATTCAGGTCACAAGCCTGAGTGAAGACCCCCTTGTGATGACAGATTCTCAGGTGAGATTTTTTTTCTCCTACACTCACCCCCATGATTGAGACAGGCAAGTTTTGTAGCTATCTCTTCTGTCTGGCAGGGTATGTTTCTCACACATCCTCACAGAAAGGGTGTAATCCTCTGAGGTTCTGCTCTATTACGAGATCTACTGTTAAATTCTCAGTTGGGGGTTCCCCAGACTGTGTCCTGCCCTTATACCTACTCCATCCTTTAAAGGTGAAGCTCAAATTATCCAGAGTTTGAAAGAAACCCTCAGGAAAAAACTGGCTTTGATGGATGCTCACCACCCAGTATCCCTGACTTTATGTCTTTGGGGACTCTGTGGATTCCTTACCTTTGTGCTAGATCAGCAAAGCATTTAAAAGATGCATTCAAGTATTTTATGCAGCATTTTAGTTGTTTCAGTGGGTGGAGTATTGGGGTTCTAATCCTCCATGGAGCTAGAATTAGGAGTCTCTTTATTACTTCTAATATAAATGACTTCAGGATGTGTGAAATTTCCTAGAATCTTGTTCTTAGTCCTCTCCCTTCTTGAACAAACTATGTTTTTCTTCGGACTATAAAAGTTTGGCATAATTTCTAGTGGTTGAGATAGCTACCATAGTTTCTCTAGTTCTTTATGGAACTATTTATGACAAACTTGCCTTAAATAAAAACATTCCTGACAGAAAGATAAAGCTTCCTAACTATGATAGGGCATCTCATCTTTCCACGCATGCTCAAAGCCAAACCTACTGACTCTGAACTCAAAACCTGCTCTTCTTTCTTTGTTTCCTGAGTCAGTGAATGACTTTCCCTCTACCCAGGCAGCCAGGTCAAAGACCTGAAGTCCATCTTCCACCTGAACCACATCCTTCCCCTACCTGCAATTTGTTCCTGGGTCATTTGATTATATGGCCAATGTATATCCGGAGTTTCTAATCCACCTTCATCTCTACCCAGCCTAAATTATAATCCTTAATATAACCTTCCCCATCATGTCTCATCTAGCCTCCAGTGTGGTCCTTATCTAATAGCAGAATATCTGACAGTTAATCTTCCTGAAAATCCTATGACGGGTGTACTGTTACTATTCCCATTATACAGATAAAGAAGCTGAGGCTTGTAAAGGTTAATGGAGTGTCCCAGGGCTAGTCAGTGGTGGAGCCTGACTCCACACAGCGGTCTAATCTAGAGCCTATATCTTAGCCACCACTCTCTAAATATGTTTTCCTGGTCCAGTGGTTAGGACTCCGTGCTTTCACTGCTGAGGACCAGGTTCAATCCCTGGTCAGGGGAACTAAGATCCCACAAGCCCTGCGGCATGGCCAAAAAAAAAAAATTTTGTTTTCCTACCTTCACCCTCTCCTCCTCTAATTCACAGCCACAGCAGCTAGGGGAATCTTTCTAAACTGCAGCACTGATCATGCCCTGCCTCAGCTCAACACCCTCTGCTCAAAACCCTTTATCCCCACTGCCTTGGGATAAAGCATCAGCTCTTCAATGAGGTCTCATGTGCACAGCCTCTGTGCCTTCATGTCCTACTACAAAAAACACCCCTTACCCCATCCCAGGCTACTGCAGCTACATCGTGACCCACTCACAGTATCTGAAGGGAAGCCATGATCTTCCATCCTCCTGTGACTTCAAATCACACCATTCTCTTACTGTATACATTTTCTCCTCTTCTTCACTTGGTGAACTCCTACACATTCTTCAATACCCAAATGTTACTTAGGGGAAGACTCTCCTGACCCCCTCCAGGAAGAACTAGTCATTGTGTCCTTTGCCCTTTAATACCTTGCCAGGAAATTCTTGATCTTTGAGGATCATTTGTACCAAAAAAAGTAAAGTAAAAGCAAATCCAGTTAGAATGGAACTAAAATTTCATAGTAAATGTCAAGAGGAAAAAAAGGATTTGATTGAGACTCTGCCTTTAAAAGTGAAACTAAATGAAACTAAAATTTACAGGCATTATTCTCTCTTTAGCTAACAAAATTACATTGCAATTCTGTACTAATTCTTTGACTAAACAGATGATGAAGCCAGGGCTGATATTTCTTTTTCTCTTTGGCATAACTTCCTGACAAAAATTTGTTTGAAAGCTATGATATGACATCCTTTTCTACAAGTTTCACACCACAATCATACAGAGAGTCATGCTTGTAAAAATATTATAAGATGCAATCAGTTTCCCAGAAGGCCTTTATTAGTCTTGTCATAATGAAATTGTTCTCTTTTAAGCACCTGTCCTGTCTTCTTCTCCTCATTTTCCTCTTCTTTAGTTGTGCCTTGGTCTAAGAATCACATAGGCCGGATGCTCATTTGTCAATATCTTTGGGGGTGTTTGAATGGTTCTCCAATATCACTTATATCAACTTCAGGAAATTCTGTAACATTGCAAGAATGGCAATTTTATTTTGCAAATGGTGGCAAACATTCAGACAAACTGACCAACACCCAAGAAAGAGGGTGATGGACAGACCCAGATGCTGCATTCAGTAGGGAGGGTTCGACAGGTCTGTAGCCTGGTTAATTCTATTGGGCCAGTGTCAGTTTCCTGGGTCTGCTAATGCACTGTAGTTATGTGAGATGTTGCCATTGGGGGAAGCTGGGTGAGGGACACACCACACTGCTTGATACTATTTTTGCAACAGCTTATGAGTCTATAATTATTTCACAATAAAAAGTTACAAATATAAAAACAGTTCACAGCCAATAGGAGCCTAAGAAAATATGGAGACTGAACTTATAAATTAAACTTATAAAGGACCAGACACATCATTAAAATTTTCTTGTGATGATTGCTTTTGTTTTCCTAGGCATCCAGGTGGGGAGTAGGAGTTTTCACGAAATACTTGGGTTTTCACTAACTCCTTTCACGAAATTATAATTATTTACTTAACTACCTACCTTCTCCCATTGGACTGTGTGCTCCTTAAAGGCAGAGAATGGATCTCATTCATCATTCTATTTCCAGGGTCCATCATAAGGTCTGCCATAGATAAAGCCTTTGATAAAAACTTAATGAGTGAATAAATGAATGAAGATGTGAACAAAGGCACTAGAAGATTGGGTTTCTAATATGGTCCTGGCACAGCTAAGCCCTGGGAAGGGCAGTGCCAAGCCGATTTCTTCTAGAGGTGGTTTGGTTGGAGTTTTGGATGTAACCATAGTTGCCACAGGTGATGGGAAGCCTGCCTGTAGGATTTACTCCACTTGCTCTTAGCAGATGCAAGCAGATGGTGTTTGCCCACATACCTCTCCTGGCCCTCCGTAATCAGTGAGGAGGGCTTGGGGAATTTCAGAAGTGGTATGTTCAGGAAAGCCCAGTTTGGGTGAAGCCAACTTCATTGCCCCCTGGAAAGTGCCCCGTAGCTAAGAATCAACACTTCCCCACACAGCTCAGCCTCAGGCTCAGTAAGGGGGGTTAGAAAGTTGGTTTTGCCTCCTGAGAAATAACAACTCCATCTGCAAAGTGGGGGATCAATTCCTACACTGGCTTTGTCTCCTTTCTTTTCCCTGAAACTGATAAAAAATAAATCCTGCTAGCCATACTTGTCCTGTCCTTTCTAACATCCTGCTATACATACCGCTATGCAGCTAGATCTTCAAATATTTCATTTAATGTATTTTGGACATCATTCTATATCATGTAAATCTATGCATGTAAATCTCTTTCCTTCTTTTTGACAGTGAGATAATATTGTATGGAATGGATATATCATTATTTACCTAGGCAATTCCTCTTAAGAATGGGCACTGATGTTACTTTGGTTTTTTTTACAGACAACACTGCAATGATCACACACCTCTAAATGCCTAGAACCAGTCTGTCCTCCCAAGGTTGAGCCTGTGGTCACACTCTCAGCTACAGCATAGAACCATTAAGGCAAGTCTTTGGAAAGAAAAAGGAAATCCTGTTATATATGATGACGCCACTTCCCGTACCAGAGAAGAATGAACCTCACTTTACCAGGAGCTCTCTTGGCTATTTTTGTTCTACTTTCAGTCTCCTAACGACCTTGTGGGGACAATGGGACTGGCAACTGGCTTTGCTATTATAATCATTATTTATTTTACAAACCTTTAGTGTCAAGCCCAGGTCAGTTGTCAAGCAACGGGTGGGACAGGGAGATAACAATGGACAGGAAGAGAGGTAGGTCCTCTGAGGTGCCTCTCTCGGCTGCACAGGTCCTCCAGCCCCAGCTCCACTTCTCAGCTCCTTTTATTTTTCATTTTTTCCCCAACTTTAGTATGTCATTGACATATAACATTGTGTAAATTTAAGGGGTACGGCCTGTTGATTTGATACACTTGTATATTGCCATACGATTACCACTGCCGTGTTAGTTAACACCTCCATCATGTCACATGATTAACACTTCTTTCTGTGGTGAGAACATTTAACATCTACTCTCTGGCAACTGTCAAGTGCACAGCGCTCTGCTGTTACCTATATTCACAGTGCTGTGCATTCCTTCCCCAGAGCTCATTCATCTTATAACTGGAACCAGCATCTCCCCGTTTCCCCTGCCCCCAGCCCCTGGTAACCACCACTCTACTCTGTTTCTATGAGTTCGGCTTTTTAAGATTCCACATACAGGTGAGGTCATACAGTATTTGTCTTTCTCTGTTTGACTTATGTCGCTTAGCATAACGTCGTCAAGGATCATCCATGTTGCTACAAACGGTGGAATTTCATTCCTTCTCATAGTTGAATAATATTCCACTGTATATGTGTACCGCATCTTCTTTATCCACTCACCTGCTGACACACACTTAGCTTGCTTCCATGTCTTGGCTATTGTGAATAGTGCTGCAATGTACATGGGAGTGCAGGATCTTGAAGAAATTCTGACTTCATTTCCTTAGGATAAATTCCCAGAGGTGGGATTGCTGGATCACATGATAGTTCTGTTTGTAAGTTTTTGAGGAATGTACATACTGTTTTCCATAGTGTCTGCACCAATTTACATTCCCACTAACAGTGCACAAGTGTGGTCTTTTCTCTACATCCTCGCGGACATGTTATCTCTTGTGTTTTTATGAAAGCCGTTTGAGCGGGGGTGGGGTGATATCTCTCTCAGCTCCCTTTAAAGCCAAACTCCTTGAAAGCACTATCTATATTCCTTGTCTTGAATTCTTCTCCTCCCATTCGCTCTCTCTTTGTTTCCGTTTAGTTAAAAATTTTGTTTCCTTCCAGTTTTATTGAGATGTACTTGACATACAGCACTGTGTAAGTTTAAGGTATACAGCATAATGATTTGACTTAAATACCTCATGAAACGATTACCACAAGTTTAGTGAGCATCACCATTTCATATAGATACAAAATTAAAGAAATAGGAAAACAACTTTTTTCCTTGTGATGAGAACTCTTAGGATTTACCCTTTTAACAACCTTCACTTATAGCAAAGAGCAGTGTTAATTATATTTATCATGTTGTACGTTACATCCCTAGTACTTACTTATCTTTTTTTTTTTAATTGAAGTATAGTCAATTTACAATATTGTGTTAGTTTCAGGTGTACAGCGAAGTGATTTGGTTATACATATATATCTATATTCTTTTTATCTATTCTTTTCCATTAGAGTTTGTTACAAGGCATTGAATACAGTTCCCTGTGCTATATAGTAAATCCTTGCTGTTTGTACTTATTTATCTTGTAACTGGAAGTTTGTACCTTTTGACTGCCCTCATCCAATCCTCCCAACCTCCCTCCAACCAGGCTTTCTCTCCTGCCATCCACTGAAATTGCTCTTGTCAAGGTCACTGTTGCCTCCATGCTGTTAAAACCAACATGTAACTTGAACAACCTGTAGTGCATGGCACAGTCCATCACTCTCTTTCTGCAATACTTTCCCCACTTGGGGTGGCTTCTCCTCCTACATCTTGCCTTGGTTGCCCCCCTCTCTCAAAGTTAGAGCACTCCAAGGCTCTGTCCTCAGACCTCATCTCTTCTTTAGCCACACTCACCCCCTGAGTGATCACATCCAGCCCCATGGTTTTAAGTGCCATCCGTACGATCTTGACTCCAATATTTATGTCACCCTCCCAGACCTCTGCCATGAACTCTAGGCCTCCATGTCCATCTGTCTGTGCCTCATCTGTCTGTGCTCTATCCGGATGTCCAGCAGACATCTCCAATGTAACACACTCACACAGGAACAGATGCTCAAGATGCTTAGTCATCAGGGATGCTTAGTCATCAGGGAAATGCAAACCAAAACCGCTCGACACTCACTGGGAGGGCAAAAAAGATGAACAATAGTAAGTGCTGGCAAAAATGTGGAGAAACTGGAACCCTCATACATTGTTGGGAATGTGAAATGGTGCAGCCACTTTGGAAAGAAGTTTGGCAATTCCTCAGAAAGTTACACAGGGTTATCACGTGACCCAGCAATTGCACTCTTAGGCATATACCCAAGAGAAGTAAAAACATGTCCGCACAAAAAATTGTACACGAATACTCATAGCAGCATTATTCGAAATAGCCCCAAAGTAGAGACAACCCAAACATCCATCAGTGGAGGAGTGGATAAACAAAATGTGATATATCCACACGATGGAATATTTTTCATTCATAAAAAATGAAGTCAATACATCGTCAGTAGTCATGCTGCAACTTGGATGAACCTTGAAGACGTTATGCTGAGTGAGAGAAACCAAACACAAGAGGTTGTAAAGTATATGATTCCATTTGTATGAAATGTCCAGGATTGGCAAATCCATAGAGACAGAAAGCAGATAAGTGGTTGCCAGGGGCTGGAGGAGAAGGAATGGGGCGTGACTACTAATGGGGTTTCTTTTGGGGATGATGAAAATTTTCTCGAGTTAGATAGTGATGATGGCTGCACAACTTTGTGAATATGCTAATCACTGCATTTTATATGATGTCAATTTATTTCAATTTAGAAAAGAAGTTAAAGTCCCTTTCAGGGGCTTCCCTGGTGGCGCAGTGGTTGAGAGTCTGCTTGCCGATGCAGGGGACACGGGTTCGTGCCCCGGTCCGGAAAGATCCCGCTATGCCACGGAGCGGCTGGACCCGTGAGCCATGGCTGCTGGGCCTGCGCGTCCGGAGCCTGTGCTCTGCAACGGGGGAGGCCTCAACAGTAAGAGGCCTGCGTACCGCCAAAAAAAAAAAAAGTCCCTTTCAGATGAAAAAAAAAGTAACAAACTCACAATTTCCTTCTTCACACCTACCCAGCCACCACCTCCTTTATCTCTGTTGAGGATGATGCCATCCTTCTGGTTCCTCACACCAATGAGGAACCAAGCCACCAATGAAGCCTACTGGCTTTACCTTTGGAATTACTACCCTGAACTGGGCCACTTCTTACCACTTCCACTGCCACCATCCATGTCTGAGCCACTAGCCTGTCACCTACTTTTCCCCATAGTCACTCAGTATATTCTCCACCCGGCAGCCAGACGCTCTTCTACGAGATCAGGTCACTCCTCTGCTTGCCTGAAGCCCCGAGGGCTCCCATCTTGCTCAGAGGAAAATCCGGCTCCTTCCTGTGCCTGTAAGACCCTGACCCCCTCTACCTCCAACCCCCCTCTACCTCTCTGACCTCACCTCCTCCCAGCCTGCCCCTGCCCATTCTGTTCCAGCTCTGTTGACCTCCCTGATGTTCCTCAAGTATGGCGCACCTGATCCAGCCCAAGGCCTTTGCACTTGCTGCTCTCTTTGCCTGGAATGTTCTTCTTCTCAGTTATCCACATGGCTCTCTCCTTCCCTACCCTCTTTGTCTGCTTTATTTTTCTCCATAGCATGTGTTTCTCACCTGAATGAGAGCTAACCGGGGACAGTGATGTTTTCTGTCTTGTCCACTGTTGAATCCCCAGGGCCTGGCACCTGCTGGGTGCTCAGTAAATGCTTGTAGAATGCATGAAGGAATGAAGTGTACACAGGACATGCTCAGAGGCGCCCCCAAGAGAATGGGGACCAGGAAGCCGCAAGTATGTTTCTGGGCTTACAAGAGTTGGACACCTATTCTTTCAAATAATCCTCATAACAGCCCTGAGAGATAGGCAACTATTTAACCTCTTTTCAGATAAGAAAACTGAAGTTTAGAGCTAAGTGTTAGTCAGAGTACCCAGTACAGAGCAAGCCTTCAATTAATACTGACACAGTTGTGGTTATAACACAATTATAATTTCCTCCCATTTACCTTTTTAACCCCACTCAGTTCATCTCAGCCTTCTCGCCAGTACCCTCCAATGAGAGATGATCTACTTTCCCACCGGTGCACAGAGCTTGCTAATTCCCCCCTCCCTGCCTTGCCCCGTCAATCCACCCACCTGGAATTCCCTCACCCATCTCTCTATTTGTCAATAGCCCTAATCTTCTTCAAGACCTGACCACATCTGCTTCTTCCAGGAAGGCTTCTCAGATTTACCCACCCACTACTCACCACTTCTATATTCTCCTCACCTCCACTCCCTGTCCCATTGCAATCTCTGACAACATTGTAGCTTTGTTTGAAGCTTGACATCTTATAAGCATTTTCACAGATTGACTAGCCCACATTTGAGAGCCTGGTAAACCTCTCCCAAGCTGTGTGACTCTGGGCAAGTTAATTGACTTCTCTGAGCTTCATCCGTGAAATGGAAGTAGAAATTAGTCCCTACCCCTTGGAGCTGCCATGGGGCTAAAATGAGGAATGGTGAATGAAACACCTGAGCCCAGCACAGAATAAGGGTCCAGTGCAGATTAGTGCAGATTAGTATTGATTATTATGATCTCAAAATGGCTCTGAAAGTTAAATACTTTGATCTCCATTTTACAGAAGAGGAGCCCAAGGAGCACAAGGGTGGACAATTTGCACAGCTCACAGTAATGAACTGAAATCCAACTTCTTGCCTTTCTGCTCTACTTCACCACATCCTTTTAGGGACTCCGTTTCTGATATTTCACTGACGTGCGTCTCATTCTGATTTTGAGTTTCCCCCAACTGTGATGACAATGCCCATACTTCCCAGGCCTTCATGACTTTTGAAAGCACACTCATCTAGGTTTTCACACTTGAGTCCCCTGGCAACCCTACAAGGTGGGTGAGGCTCATCCTCATTCTGAGGACAGGAAAACTCAGGCTCAGAGAGGCAAAGCCACTTGCTTATGATCTCACAGCAAAAAAGTAAAAATGTCATCATTAGAACTAGCTCGGCACGCACCCTTCACAAAACACATACCATCTCATTTCTCCTCTCCCCTACCACCAAAAGGTTCTGCATTCATCAGGCACTCAATTAGTGTTTCTCTGAAGCTGCCACATCCAGTGTGGGTGTTAAGAAACGTGCGTGATGACCAGCTACAGAGACACTGAGAAGGCGGGTGAGTGTGAGGAGCTGCCTTAGACTCATTCAACCCAAAATTCCTCGTCCCCAAGCCAGGCCTGGCCGGGTTCCTCCAGGCATCATTGGGGAAGGAGGGCGGTAATTCTAAGTATCCAACATATTTTGGGAGAAAGTGTTCAAAAACAAGTTTTGTTTTGTTTTGTTTTCATGGAACTTCCTCCCAAGATGGAGAAACCACAGGGGTGAGTTCTCCTTTCCAAATAAATGCATGAATCTACTTCTCCAAATCTGGACAGTGCAGGGAACAAAGATCACCCCAATTCCATCAAAGTCTGGGTTTCTCCCATCTAGGAAGAAATGCCCACCGTTCTTCAGTCAACAAATGTGCTGCAGCAAAGACTGCAAACAGGCAGGGGGTGAAAGCGATTGGCATGCGAAATGAATTTTTTTTTAATGTGAAACGGAATATTCTCATGGAGAATGTTGTGTGCTGAATTGGGCCCCCTCCCCAAATTCATATATTGAAGTCTTGACCCTCAGTACCTCAGAATGTGACTACATTGGAGATGGGATCTTTAAAGAGGTAATTAGGTTAACATGAGGTCATTGGGGTGGGGCCCTAATCCAATGTGATTGGGGGCCCTATAAGAATGTACAGAGTGAAGACACAGGGAGAAGGCAGCCATCTACAAGCCGAGGAGAGAGGACTCAGGAGAAACTAATCCTGCTGACACCTTGATCTCAGACTTCTAAGCCTGGAATTGTGAGAAAATCATTTTTTGTTATTTAAGCCACCCAGTCTATGGTACTTTGTTATGGCAGCTGTAGCAAACTAATACAGGGGCAATGTCCTTCTTAGTTAGACACAATCTCCACCACTCCCTCATGCATGACACCCACCTGCTTTACTCATTTACGTTGCCTCTTTTCTCCTGGTGGTGTCTGAGTTATACCTACAAAAAGGCTACTTGTGGAAAGTAAAAAAAAGTAGATACGTTTCCCCCCCCCCCAATTTTTTTATTGTGGTAAAATACACACAACCTAAAACTTACCATCTTTACCATTTTTAAGTATACTGTTCAGTGGTATTAAATACATTCATAATCTTGTGCTACCATCACCGCCATCCATCTCAGAACTCTTTTCACCTTGTAAACCTAAAACTCTACACACATTAAACAATAACTCCCCATCCCCCACTTACCCCCAGCCCCCGGCAACCACCGTTCTACTTTCCATCTCTATGAATTTGACTATTCTAAATACTTTACATAAGTGGAGTCATACAGTATTTGTCTTAGAATAATGTCCTCAAGGTTCATCCATATGGTAACAAGTGTCAGAATTTCCTTCCTCTTTAAGACTGAATAATATTCTGCTGTAGGTATGTATCACATTTTGCTCATTTACTCATTCGTTGATGGACACAGGTTGCTTCCATGTTTTAGCTACTGTGAATAATGCTGCTGTGAATATGGGTGTACAAATGTGTCTTTGAGACCTTACTTTCAGTTCTTTTGGGTGTATAACCAGAAGTGGAATTGCTGGATCATGTGGTAGTTCTATTTTTAATTTTTTGAGGAACTGCCATACTGTTTTCCACAGTGGCTGTACCATTTTACATTCCCATCAACAATTCTTAAGGGTTTTAATTTCTCCACATCATCAGCAACAGTTATTTTTTTTTTAGTAGTAGCCATCCAGTGGGTCTGAGTTGATATCTCATTGTAGTCTTGATTTGCACTTCCTTAATGGTTGGTAATGTTGAGTTCCTTTTCATGTGTGAATTGGCCATTTGCATATACTCTTCGGAGAAATGGCTAAGTTCTTTGCCCATTTTGGATTGGGTTGTTGAGTTTTAGGAATTTTCAATATAATCTGGATATTAATTCCTTATCAGATACATGATTTGCAAATAATCTGGATATTAATCCCTTAACAGATACACGATTTGCACATTTTTTTCCATTCTGTGGGTTGCTTTTTACTCTGTTGACAGTGCCTTTTGATGTACAATTTAAACTTTTTTCATTAAGTTCAATTTGTCTATTTTTTGGTTGTTGTTGCCTGTGCCTTTGTGTCATATCCAAGAAATCATTGCCAAATGCAGGGTTGTGAAGTTTTGCCCTATGTTTTCTTCCGAGAGTTAAAACTTGTTTCAGGTCCTTGACACATTTTGAGTTAATTTTTATATATGGTGTTAGGTAAGGGTCCAACTTCATTCTTTGGCATGTGGATATTCACTTTTTCCAGCACCATCTGTTGAAAAGACTGTCTTTTCCCCATTGAATGATCTTGGCACCCTTGTCAAAATCACTTGACCATATATATGAGGGTTTATTTCTAGGTGCTTTATTCTTTTCTACTGACCTATATATCTGTCCGTATGCTAGTACCACACTTTTGATTTCTGTAGCTTTGTAGGAAGTTTTGGAATCAAGAAGTGCGAATCCTCCAGCTTTGTTCTTTTTCAAGATTGTCTTGGCTATTTGGGATCCCTTGAGATTCCATATGAATTTTAGTATGGATTTTTCTGTTTCTACAAAAAAGACCATTGGGATTTTGATAGGGATTGCATTGACTCTGTAGATTGATTTGGGTAATATTGACAGCTTAACAATATTGTCTTCCAGTCTATGAACATGGGTTGTATTTCCATTTATTTACGCTCTGATTTCTTTCAGCAATGTTTTGAACTTTTGATTGTACGAGTCGTTCACCTCCCTGGTCAAATTAATTCCTAAGTATTTTATTCATTTTGATGCTATTATATTCTTAATTTCTTTTTTGGGTCATGCATTGTTAGTATATGGAAATGCAACTGACTTCTGTGTATTGGTTTCGTAACCTGCTACTTTGCTGAATTCATTTATTAAGTCTAACAAATTTTTTGGTGTGGACTCTTTAGGGTTTTCTACATATCAGATCATATCATCCATGAACAGAGATAATTTTACTTCTTCCTTCTCCAACCAGGAATGGAACCCGTGTCCCTTGCGTTGGAAGGTGAATTCTTGGGACTTCCCTGGTGGTGCAGTGGTTAAGAATCACTGATTTGAGTTCAGTGGGTCTGGGGTGGGGCCTGAGATTCTGCATTTCCATCAAGCTCCCAGGTGATACTGAGGAGGGCATTGGAGACCATTCCTAAGAGCTGGAGCCTAAAGGGGGTCACTGGGATCTCCTTGAATGCTGGAGAGATGTTTCTAAATCCTTTCTCTGCCCTTTGCAATGTAAATCTACCACCCAAAACCATTTTCTCCAGGACCTGGGTACCTTCTCTTTGAAAAGCAAACATTCAGGTACAGAGGGATCCTCCCTCGGCCCCCCTCCCCAGGTTAGAGCAACGCCTTCTCTGTTCGTCAGAGTAAGAAGAGCCAGGCACGCTTCAAGAAGGAGGCAGGTTGCCTCACCTCTGCTCACATTTTTTTTTCTTTTTCATTGCCAAATGCTGCTTTTATTTATTTGCACTGCAGAGTACAGTTTCTTTTTTTTTAAAATTTAATTAATTAATTTATTTATTTTGGCTGTGCTGGGTCTTCGTTGCAGTGCACAGTCTTCTCTAGTTGTGGTGCGTGGGCTTAGCTGCAGTATATGGGATCTAGTTCCCTGACCAGGAATCGAACCCTGGCCCCTTGCAGTAGGAGCACAGAGTCTTAACCGCTGGACCTCCAGGGAAGTCCCAAGAGTATAGTTTCTGAGCCAAAAAGCATACACACTCTGCTCTTCACAAAACACACCTTCTCTCCTAGTCCCTATGGGAGGATAAGGACCTCACTTTGTGGGCACCTCACTTCACTCTGCACCACCGCCTCCTGTCGTAAAGGTAGCAGAAGTTTTTTTTGCTCCAGACAAAAGTCAGTTAACAAAGCCAGGTGACATAATCCCATGGACAAACCCCCTTCCCACCCTGCAGTGCCCTTCCCTTAGCAGACCCAGCCTTTGAAAGCCTCCAGCCTTTTATTTCAGGGAAGTTGAGTCCCATTCACACTGGTCCCTCTTCCTTATTACAAGAGCATCACTGAATAAAACCCGTCCTCGCCACTTTAACTCGTGTCCAGGTTTGTTGATCTTTGACGGAGGCAGCTCAGTCTCCCCTACATTCTGACCTTCTGTCGGGGTCCCCCATGGGCCAGTGGAAGCTGGAGGGCTCGGGAGCCTGCCTGTTCATGTGTTGCTTAAGGGTCAGAGCCCTGTGCAGAGAGCAAGTGTGGCGGGTGATGAAGGCAGGAGGGTCCATCCAGAGGGCAACAGAAGGGCACACTCTGCGACCTCTGGGGTCCTCTCATTGCAGCCTAACTGTAGTCGTGTCATGGCTTTACTTCAGCACAGGCCCTGCTGCCACCCCCTCTCCCCAGGAGATTGTGCTCCGGGTACCGCATCCCCCTCCCAACCACTGTGTGTCTCAGCCAGGCTAAGACGTCTGGGCTCTCCGGGGGACTTCTGATGTCAAACAGATGAAGATGCTCATCCATACCCTCAGACCACATGAGTTATGACTTTGAAGTTACTGTGTCTGGCCTGAGCCCTAATCTCAGACAAGAGAAGTCACAGCTCAGACCAACCTCAGCTTTCGGTTTCAGGCTGAGTGTTGGAGCTCGAGGCCAAGCCAAGATCAAGAAAAATGTCTCTTGGTTCTGTAACTTTGGGAAAGCCCCTAAAACTTCCAGCAGGCTGTCTCCGGGGAGGCCCGGGGGCTGCATGAAGGCCCATAGGCCCCATTGCCAGCCTCCCTGGCTCCAGATTTGGGAGTGTGTTTCCCTCCTGGCATGTTCCCAGCTTGAAGTCACCCAGCCTCCTGGGCCTTCCTGCCTCTTCTTGCGAGACAAGGAAACAGAAAAAAGCGTTCCTGAGAGGTGGGGCAATCTGCTTCCTTCTTGAAGCTTGCCAAGCGCTTCCCGCTCTGGTGAACAGAGAAGGCATTGCTCTGACCTGGTGGGAGGGGGAAGGATTCCTCTGTACCTGGAGGGTTGAGGGTCCTCCATGCTGGAAGGGGACACGGAGTCCTGGTTATGAACATGGGCTGCCGACCCTCCCCAGGGTGGAGAATATTTTAAATCCAGAAAGGAACATGAACTTGTGCTATTACAGGGCAAAACAACAGTTCCCCTTGGGGGAGGGGACTGGGAGAGGACCAGAGGGCTGGAAGCATGCTGCTCCTTGATTTTTGGGAGCTGGTGACATGGGACTGCTCAGTTTGTGAAAACACATTAAGTTGTACATTTATGATTTTGCACTTGTCTGTATATATGTTATGTTCTGCTTCCATTAAATTTTTTTTTAATTCAATAAAGCTTTGGAGAACAGTCTGGCGGTTCCTCAAAAGATATATAGACCTAGCAATCCCACTCCTAGGTATATACACAGCAAAAGAATTGAAAAAAAATCTATCCATACAAAAATTGATACAGGAATGTTCATAGCAGCTTATTCAGAATAGTCAAAAAGTGAAAACAACCCAAATGTCCATCCAGGGATAAATGGATAAATCAAGTGTGACTTACCCATACAATGGAATATTATTCAGCCTTAAAAAGGAGTGAAGCACTGACACATGCTACAACATGGATGAACCATGAAAATATCATACTGAGCGAAAGAAGCCAGACACAAAGAACCACATATTGTATGATTCCATTTACATGACATGTCCAAATAGGCAAATCCATAGAGACAGTAAAATAGATTACTGGGTGCCTAGGGCTGGGGAGGATGAAGGTTTGGGGAAATAGTGTATTAGATGTACAAGGTATCTTGGACCAATGAAAATGTCCTAAACTTGACTGTAGTGATGGTTAGACATCTAGTTTATATACTAAAAGCTATTGAATTGTATACTTTAAATGAATAAATTGTATAGTATGGGAATTACATCTCAATAAAGCTGGTCTAACCATTCAGTGGGGCATCAGCATTAGAAAGGGTACCAGACCATCAGAATGAACACTAGCCAGGCACACCTGCAGGGCTACACTGGTGCTTACTAGGTGACCCCAGTCATTGGGCAAACAGGGGTGGTCTGTTGGTTTCTCAGGCCCAGGAAGACTGAGATCACAAACCGGGGCTGAATATCTTGAATGCAGGAAGTGGAAACAAAATGGGGCCCAGCCAGTACACTCCTCAGAAAGGGATACTGAGAAAAGGATGTGGGTGGAAATCGTTCATTTGGGAAGGGATCCCAGGAAGGAAGGGAAGTCCCACCTCATGGCGAGGGAGCTGGGGCGTTGATCCTCCATTGCAGGGCTGCTCCTGAGGCAGGAGGAATTCAGGAATGGCCTGGTTGTTCCCAGCTGACACGATTATCAATCTCTTACATGCCTTTATTCATGCAATCTCTGTTGACTGAGCGCCTACTATGTGCCAGGCCCTAGTAGGGAACACTGAGGAGGAAGCAAACCAAGCCTGACCCCAAAAGACTCTCACAATGAGTCTGCAGTGCCCACAAACCACATGGGAGAATCCTTCTGTTAGAATCTAACAGAAAATCCTTCTGTTAGAATCTAACAGAAAATTCTTCTGTTAGAATCGTGCCTGCCTGGGGGGGGTGGGGGGCTGGCTATCCGTCATCAGCACCTGCCGCCTGAGTCCCAGGCCCACGCCCCACTCCCCCCACTGTCCAGCTGTGGCTCTGTCCCTCTTTTCTGACGTCCACGTGGCTAGAGCAGGCGCCCATGGGCCTCTGCTCTAGATAGACGGGATTCCTTCCTCTAAAAGCAGCTAGGTTGGGGTGCGGCTGGCTGGGTGGAATATCGTTCACAGGCTTGAGGAACACTTATACCAACTCATCCTGATTGGCTGCGATGGTCGTGGCTTTAGCACTGCAAGTCCTACATCCCTGAAACTCCCTCAGTCCAGGTAAACTGGGTTGGTGGGTCCCTCTAGAACTCTGACCCTAGCTGTTCCCCACTCCCACCCCGACTCCCCATCTAAACCAATGCTTCCCAGCCCGGGCTGTCCATTGGCATCACCTGGAGGATTTTTTAAAAAATGCTGCTGCCTGGGTCCCACCTTGGACCAGTTCATTCAGAATCTCAGGAACGGGGCTGGGCCCGGGGTTTGTGAAAAAATCTCTAGGGGATTCTAATGTGCCACCAGGTTGAGAGCTCCAGGCCTAGAGAGAATGAGGCCAAGGTTAGTTGGGGATGGATATTTGTCTTCTAGATCAGGTGGGAGCTGAGGAGTGGACAAGGACTGCTAGACAGGGGTCCATTGGCTCACTCATTCATTAATCAGTTCTGTACAGAGGACCTATCATGGGTCAGGTGCAGTCCTGGGGCTGAGATACAGGGTGGGGCAAAGAGGACAGTTAGGACCTGCTTTCATTCTAGAGAGGGACACAGACAGTCAACAGGTCACCTGCATACTTTCTGATGAAGATGTTCAACTGAGTGATGTGTTGAGTGAACTGGGGTCTGTTGAGTGAACTGGGGTCCAGAGCTACTTAGGTATTGCTTTATTTTCCTGGAGCTGCCATAACAGATTACCACAAACTGGGTGGCTTAAAACAACAGGAATGTATTCTTTCAGTTCTGGAGGCCAGAAGTCTGAGATAAAGGTGTTTGCAGAATTGGTTCCCTCTGGAGGGTCTAGGGGAGGATCTGTCCCATGCCTCTCTCCTGAATTCTGGGGGCCGCTGGCATTCCTTGGCTTGTAGGGGCATCATTCCATTCTCTGCCTCTAATTGCACATGGCATTTTCCTCTGTGTCTATGTCATCACATAGCCTTCTTCCCTCTCTCTGTGTGTCCTCTCCTCTTCTTATAAGGACACCAGTTCCTGGATTTAGGGCCCACCTTGGTAATCCAGGATGACCTTATTTCTAGATCCTTAATTACATCTGCAAATATGCCTTTCCACATAAGGTCACATTCTCAGGTTCTAAGGGTTCGGATGTGGACATATCTTTTCTGGGGCTACAAGTCAAGCTCCTACAGGTACAGTGGGCAGGGAAGGCCTCTGAGGATGTGTCTTGGTGTGAATCATTCCAGAAGCTGACCCCAAGGCCAGGTTGTAGGGAGTGGCAGGAAGCACTGCTGGGAAGCAGGGAAGAGAGACCTTGAGCATCAGGTACCTGGGGCTCTGTTCCGCTGGGGACCTCCAGGATGCTGCTCAGAATCGGAGCCTCAGAGCTACCCACCCACCCAAAGTGCAAGGGCACTGGGGCATTTAGACACCAACACTTGAAAGTCATTGGGGCGGGGAGCCCCTGAGGATTTACCACCCCACCATTGGGCCTGGCGACTTCTGGATGACAGAGAAAGCCTCCAGCAAAGAATGGAAGGTGTTTTCAAGCATGGGAACCAAGAGATGCTGGTGAGTCACCAACTGTGGCTGTTCCAGGAAGTGACATTTGAGGAACCACCTGAAGGATGTGACAGAGTTAGTCTGTGCGGAGCATGTCAGGACATGTGACGGGCACGCTAGGCACAGGAGAAGCAAGAGAAAAACCCCTGAGGCAGGGGCAAGCTCCCTGCACTCTGAGAACAGCAAGGATGGTGGTGTGGCTGCCGTAGGCCTGGGAGGGGAGGTGGCAGGAGCTGGGTGGGGATCTCCTGGGTGCATCACGCAGAGCCCAGAGCTGAGATCTGATTTATGCGGACAATGGGAAGCCTTTGGAGAGTTTGAAGCAGGAGTCCAACAAGATCCAGTTACTGTTTGACAACAGCCTCACCTTGAGTGAAGTCCAGAGCGGGGGCTGCAGGAAGGGGGGCAAGAAGAGTGAAGCGGAGAAGCTGAGTTATGCAGGGCCCGGCTCTGTCTCAGCCAGGCCAACACCTTCCCTTTCCTGGGCGTGAGCTTCCCACCAGAAAAGTGAGGGCGACAAGCTGGGTCTCGTCTGCTCCAGAGGGATGTTTGGTGACGCCATTGAGGTCCCGGGAGCATAAGTACCCTGAGCACAGCTGGGTGAGGGCCTCCTGCCTGTGTTGGAAGCAGAAGGAGGGGTCTTGACACATCCCTTCAGGCAGGAGTGGTCACGCCTGGACCAGTCAAGTTCAGGGTGGGTCCTTTCTCAAGGTCTCTGCTGGGTGGCTGGGTTTTTCCAAAAGCGAACTGAGTTAACGTTATGAATTAAGAATGCTGTGTCCCGGAGGCACAAAGACCAAGTGAGTCTGAGAAATGAAGACTTAGTCTTCGGGGTAACCTAGCCACGTCCAATCAACCCTGGGGTTGGCTGGTCACCTCATTCAGGGCTCTGGAAGGCAGGAGCTAAGGCTGCTTATTCTCTGGAACTGGCTACATGGCGCTTACTCAATGTTTACACCTGAATGTGGAGAGTGCTGAACTGAATTCTGAGAAAGCTGTGTAACTGTAGACGCTTGGGTTTCCCCGGATGGAGTCCAAGTGTTGTTGGTCGTGTTTTAGTTCATGTCCCAAATCTCAATATGCCTGGCCCCTCCTGCCTAGCCAGAGGTCCAGTCTTGCCCATGGTTCTCTTCCCCAAATATATCCAAGAACCCCAAGGGTGGCTACAGGTATCTGGTAATGCTGGATGCCCATTTATCAAGGGTTTACCATGCGCCAGGCACAGTGCTAAGCACTTTACGTGAGGAAGGACTGTCATTCCCATTTTACAGTCAAGAAGATGGGACCCCAGAGACATTAGCTCACCTTGGAGAAAATGCTATAGATATCCATTAAAAGCTGTCTTCTCCATCCTCTATAAAAGTAGGATTGTAGTCAAGCACACAACTGGACCACATTTCCCAGCCTCCCTTGCATTTAGGTGTGGTCATGTGACTAGTTCACTCCGGTGGCATCTCTGCCTCTTCTGGGTCCTTTAAGAGAGCGAATCTACCTCCCTCCCCCATGTCCTCTTTTCCCCTTCCACTTTCTGGGTATGGAAGACAACAAGGTCCTAGGGCATAGCAGCCATGGGATAGAAAGAGCCTGGATTCTTCCAAGTGGAGAACTGCCCTGCCAGCCTGAACAACCACTCAGGGCCATTAAGTGAGCAGGAGACCAATTTCTATTATGTTAAGGCTCAGAAAATGTAAGGTCTATTTGTTAGAGCAACCTAGCCCGGGCTAAGTTGTGGCAGAGCTGGGACTGGAACCAGATTGTCAGACTCCAGGGGTGTCAGCTCTGACTTGCACTGGTGTATGGCCATGAGGTTTGTTCCACAAGCACTGATGCCACTGGCACGCCCAGCTTCAGTTCGTTCTCCCACATCTGCTGGCCTCGACCACCCTCAGTTGCTAGTGGGTTTAGAGCCAGGGGTACAGAGGGTGGGGCCCAGGCCAGTTCACCGCTGCCACCATGAATCCATGGAGGTGGACAGGGCACAGATATCCCTGCTGGTGCTGCTGGCCAAGCTGGGACTTCTAGCTCAAACCTTGATGTTCTCGCAGGTCAAGGCTGCCACACGCCACCAGGGTACCAGATCCCCCCTGGGCACGATGTCTGTGCGCATCTCCCAGACAGCACTGCCGCCTCCTTCTTTGCGTTATGCTCCCAGCAGGTGATCCAAAGCAAACTGCCTGGACCCCCCAGACACACTGCACACAAGCACTTAAGTGCCCAGGTGGCTGGAGTGGGGACAAATCTTGTCACTTTTTCACGTGCATCTGGAGCACCACTCCACTCTGACTCCTGCCTGCAGTGCTGAGTCAAATTCACCACTCTAGGACCCCCATTTCCTCACTGTTATCCTCATTTCTGGCACCCCTTCCTGCCTACAGATGCTGCATTTCATGAGCTATGGTTTCAGAGCTGGGGGTCCCATTTCTCTCAGGGCTCCTCAGCCCCTCTGTAGGTGAGGCTGGCAGGTATGAGGGCTCTGCACACCTCCACCTACCGACAATCCTTACGTGCCAGTGGGGTCAGGGTACTCATGGATTGGGGGTTGGTGCATGTGATCCACACCTGCCCCAGCAGCTCCAGTCCAGCTAAATGTGGACTGTATGTATGTAGATATAGGAAGGCATGGAGGTGCCAATCTACCCCAAGCAAGTGGGTGGCAGATGTGGGCTGAAGGTTCTGCTTTCAGTGCTTCCGACAGATGGTGGGCGCAACAGGTGCCCATGTCCCTCAGATCCCCTTCCCACCTTCATGCCCACCAGCCTCCTGCGAGCTTTCACTCCCAACAGCACCATCTGCTCCTCCTTGCTGGAGGACAGCCCTCATGCTGCTGGAACCTGCTTTGCCTGTATGTGCCCGGAGTCGGAAGTGCCTGGGAATTCCTGTCCCTGCTGGGGGCAGCCCTGAACCGATAGCTGATGCATGGGGGAGTAAAAATACTTCCATTCCCCCCCAAGTGGAGATTGTGAGTGAGCCACAGTTACCTTCAATTATGGGCTGCATTGCTGCCCCCCTCCCCAAATTCATATGTTAAAGTCCTAACCCCCAGTACATCACAATGTGACCTTATTTGGAAACAAAGTCATGGCCGATGTAAATATTTAAGATGAGGTCATACTGCGGTAGGTTGGGCCTTCAATCCAACATGACTGGTATCCCTATAAAAAAGGGATGGAAAAAAAAAAAAGGGATGGGCAGAGACCCGCCGCCTGGCACATTCCTCAGGGTCATTCATCTCTTCATTCACTTACTCACCAGACACTGGTCGAATGTCCACAGTGTGCCCAGCACTGTGCTAGGTGGACAGAAGGGGCACCTGCTCTTATGGAGATAATATTCTAGTGGGGAGATGGGGAGGAGAAAGTTTGCTTAACTAATAAAAAAACAAGATAGTTCAACATCATGGAAAGTGTTAGAAACAGGACAAAACATGTCCAGATCCCAGACCCTAGAAAAAGATTGAGTGGAACATGAGCTGGGACTCAGGGAAGGACTCTTGGAGAGAGATCTCATATTTTCAGTCCTAAGAAAATCTGGAGGGGTAGGGCACTCCTGGCAGGGGAAACAGCAGGTGCAAAGGCCCTGAGGCAGGAAGGCGGATGGGGTTGCTGGAAATCTTAGAGTCTGGCCAGTGTTACCATGATGAGTGGTGGAGGGTGAGGTGGGAAAAATCAATAGGTCCCCACCAAGCAGGGCCCACTGGGGACATCTTCTCTACAGTGGGAGGACCCAAACTGGACCTCCAGCTGCTGGGGGAGAGACCAGCCTTATGATCTTCCCTGGGCCTATGGGAGGGACCTGCCAAGCTCCCACTGCTCCAAGAGGAGGCCAGAGCTCAAGATGGGTAACAACTTCCACCCACTCTCCCTGAAGTAGCCCTGCCATGAACCTGACATTTCTGCCCTTGTCCCAGCCCTTGAGTGATAAGAGGCCTTCTCTGGACTGTTTGCCGACTCCTCCACAGCCTGGCGAGATGTCAGATGGCTTGAGAGGCCAGGCCGGACGCATCAAAGCTTGGCTGTCCCTTTTGTCCCCTGGTCTGGAATTTCCCTTCTCGGGGGAGTGGCCGGCCAGCCTTTTTTTTTTTAGAGAAAAACTTCCTTCCGAGGGACCCTTAGGACCCCATCAGAATCACTACTTCGGGCTTCCCTGGTGGCGCAGTGGTTGAGAGTCCGCCTGCTGATGCAGGGGACACGGGTTCGTGCCCCGGTCCGGGAGGATCCCACATGCCGGAGCGGCTGGGCCCGTGAGCCATGGCTGCTGAGCCTGCGTGTCCGGAGCCTGTGCTCCGCGACAGGAGAGGCCACGACAGTGAGACGCCCGCGTACAGCAAAAAAAAAAAAAGAATCACTACTTCATCCTGATGGCCTCTTCACTACACTTGCTGCTTGCTGGAGGGTGTCTTTGATCTGTCACTCTACACAGGGTCAGGGATCCCTGAGTTGGGGGGCAGAGTGGAGTCCCTCCTCAGCCCCATCCCTGAAGAAGGTGGCTTCCCCTGGGGAGGGGCTGTTTTCACAGTCCATGCACTGCACAAATGACACAAGTGACTGGCCTTCATTGGTGGAAATGTGCATCTACATCCACACACATGCCTGTGTGGAGGGGCCTGTGAGTGTGGGGTTGGCACTGTCCACAGACACATGTGTCTACACATACGGCTGCATGCTCCTGAGTCTAGATATCAGTGTTCATCTGAGTGTTTGTATGGGCCTGTGCTGGCACTGGGGTCAGAGCGTGTGGCTTCGCTAGGCCAGCTCCCCACAGCCCGCCCCCCAGCGAAGGGCAGACCAGAGCAAGGAGCAAGCTTCCGGCACAGAGAGGCAGCGTCACAGGACTTCAGAGAAGGAGGCCTCAGCAAAGATGGGCGGCCAGCGGGGGTCACATGAGGGGATGCAGATTGGCAGCTGCAGGAAGGATGGTGACTGTCAAGCTGCTCTGTGCCAGGCACTCAACCCGGATCAATCTGTTAATCCTCACACCACCCTACCAGGGAGGGGCCCATATCATGTGGGCACTGCCTTTGGGGAAACAGAGTCACACAGCGGATAAGTCACTTGCAGACCAAGCCGGGCTCTAAGCCATACTGACTTTCTGTTCTTCATCCTGACGGTCAAGGGCGGCTGGCACAGAGGGGTAAGTAGTGAGTAGGGGTAGGGTGTGTGTGATCAGACCTGGGCCTGGGAAAGGCCCTGAGCTGCCCCTGATCCCCCATCAGGCAGGGGGGAAGCAGCAGCCCCCAGGCCTGTCATTCCCGGGCCAGCAGCTGCTTCTCACCCTCAGCCTGGCATTCCCACTGGTGACTAAGGTCTGTCTGCCTGGCACCTGGCAGTGGTCCTGCCCAAGTCGGGTTGCCAGATTTAGCAAGTAAAAATAAGGGGATGCCGCGGAGCGGCTGGGCCCGCGAGCCATGGCCGCGGAGCCTGTGTGTCCGGAGCCTGTGCTCCGCAACGGGAGAGGCCACAGCAGTGAGAGGCCCGCGTACAGCAAAAAAAAAAAAAAAAAAAAAAATAAGGGGGCCCGGTGAAAGTGAACTTGACGTAAACCACTTTTTAGTATAAGTATGTCCCATGCACTATTTGGGACATAGTTATACTAAAACATTATCAGTTGTTCATCTCAACTTCAGGTTTACCTGGTATCCTCTATTGCATCTGATAAACCTATGATTCCAGGCCAGGGTGCATCCAGGCCCACAAGCCTGCCCAGCTGCCCCTATGCCTCTCACCTTCCTGCTTCCCCACAGAAGCTGCGCTCACTTCACAGGGCTCCTCCCACCTGAACTGGGCCCTGTCCTTCTCCACGCTGGCAGCCACGGCAGGTGCCCAGGAAGGCAGAACAGATGGCCGAGGGGGAAAAGTGGGTCCCTCCTGTGGGCTGCCCGTGGAGCACCCATCCATCTCCCCAAGGGCAGGTGGTGCACAGGGTGAGCCCTCGATTTCTATCCAGATGGACCTCAGCTGTGCCTGGGCCTCTATTTCCCCATCTGTGAGATGGGCAGAGAATCGCTGCCCTGCACACTCCTGCGTCCTTCATTTACCTGCTCATCCATCTCCTCTGTGCTCAAATCTAGACACAGGGCCCTACCCTCACGGAGCTAAGATTCTAGTTCAGAGAGAATACGAATGACCAAACACAGCAAGCAAAAGGAAAGAGTTAGGAGGGACATGAGAGGTCTCTCAAGAACTCAAAACAGAGAGAGCAAAGGCGTAGAGACAGTGGTTGGGTGGGACAGTAGGCGGGAGGTCAGGAAGGGTGGCTTGGAGCCTCTATGTTATCAGCCCTGTGAAAAATCAGCGTGTGTGCTGGGAAGCATTGATGCAGAAGAAACAGCACGTGCGAAGGCCCCGAGGAAGGAAAGACCCACGTGGGTGTTCTGATGACAGGTGGGGTCTGGCCGGCGTACAGTAGCAGAGTGAGTCTCTGAGCCAGCTGGCAGAGGGTAGCTGGTTCGGCCCTGCAAAGCCTTATGAGCCAGGGTGGGAGTTTGGGGTCCACCTGATGGGAGGGGGAAGGTGGAAGCCTCTCAGCTGAGGATGGAGACCCAGGTTTCCTGCTCCCACCTCTGCACAGGGCAGGATACAGCTCTGGCAGCAGAGGTGGGAGGGGTGGAGTGCCCTGTGCAATCTGTGCTAAGTGGAAAGATAAGAGAACCCAGGAAAAGTCCTGTTCGTTGGGGAAGTCCTGGTCTCTCTGACAATGTTCTTGTAGCAGTTTGCAGGCAAGGCCTAGCCCTTGTTATTTACCTGGCACCCAGGCTCTGTCCCAACCCCTACCTTGCAGCAGTATTTCTTTGTCAAGTCAGCTGCCATAGGGGTGGGCCAGGGTGGAGTGCCCTATTTAACAGGCTGAGAATGTGGGGTTCCCCAGCCCAGGGAGGCAATAGAACACAGACTGTGGGAAGATGCAGAAGACAAACGGTCTGGGTCCTTTACAGACACATTGCAAGAGAAGAGCTCGGGAGAGGAACCTTCTGGTTTTGAGAGATTTATCTGCGCGTTAGTCACTTGCAGGGTGTGGCCCTGGTTGGTATGTGACTGGAACAAACCATGGGAAATAAAAATATTTATGAAACACTTGGGAAATGAAGCCTGACGGGATTTTGGATAAGATCTCTAACACTAGGGGTTATTATTCATTGTGTTAGGCGTGGTGATGAGATTGCAACTTTTAAAAATGGGCATATAATTCAAATACCATAAAGGTCACCCTTTTAAAGTGTAACGTGGTGATTTTTAGGATATTCCCAAAGCTGTGCAATCGTCACCACTATCTAATTCCAGAACACTTTCATCACCCGCAAAAGAAATTTAGTACTAATTAGCAGTCATCCCCTAACCCCTGGTAACCATTAATCTCCTTTCTGTCTCTATGGATTTGCCAGTTCTGGACATTTCATATAAATGGAATCAGGCAATGTGTGCATACAGCTTCTTTCACTGAGCATAATGTGTGCAAGATTCATCCAGGTGTAGCAGGTATGGGCACTTCACTCCTTTTTATTGTGAAGATTATTCATTGTATGGATAGGGTACATTTTGTTTATTCCTTCATCAGCTGACAGGCATTTGGGCTGTTTCTATCTTCGGGTTACTATGAATTATGTTGCTATGAACATTCCTGTACAAGGTTTTTTGTGAACATGTTTTCAGTTCTCTTGGGAACGTACCTAGGAATGGAATTGCTGTGGCTTCGTTTTTTTCAAGAGTCCATTCTTAGAGCTATGTACCAAAATATTACAGTGAAATGATAAGGTGCTGGGGTTTGCTTCAAAATCATACAGAAGAAGGAAAGAGGGAATGGATCAATGCAAAAAGATGGGCTGTATGAGTTGAGAATTTTGAATCAAGACAAGTGCATGAGGGTTTATTATGCTATTTACTTTATATTTGTTTCAATTTGGGCATAAAAATTCTTTTTAATATCAAGGCTCAGTTCAGAGTGGCTTCCCTGTCCTCCTTTTGAATTCCCAATCACTCTCTAGAATAGAAATGTAATGCGAGCCACACGTATCATAGTAAATGTGCTGGTAGCCATGTTTAAAAAAGTAAAAACAGGGCAAGTTGATTTTAATTGTACTTTAACCCAATAGAGCCAAAACAGGATCACTGTAACATGTGAGCAATTTTAAAATTATGAGAAGATATTTTACATCCTTCTTTCCTGCTAAGTCTTCAAACCTCGTGTATTTTATGCTGACAGAACACCGCCATCAGTCTCGCCCCCTTTCAGTGGCTCCATAGTGACTCCTGGCTCCCAGATTGGAGAGGGCAGCTTTGTTTGGGGCACTTAATGCACTTTTCAAAAAGCTCTTGTGACTTTTTTTTTTTACTTGTTTTTTTTTTTTTTTTTTAATTGCGGTACGTGAGCCTCTCACTGTTGTGGCCTCTCCCGTTGCGGAGCACAGGCTCCAGACGCGCAGGCTCAGCGGCCATGGCTCACGGGCCCAGCCGCTCCGCGGCATGTGGGATCCTCCCGGACTGGGGCACGAACCCGTGTCCCCTGCATCAGCAGGCGGACTCTCAACCACTGCGCCACCAGGGAAGCCCTACTTGGTTGTTTTTATCCATCTACAACTGGGATGTCGGCCCAAAGAGGGCAAGCACCTTATGTGTCTCACCAAGTGCTGTGTCCCTGTGTCTAGACCAGCATATCAAGCACAGAGCAGGTGAGGGCTGAGTGAGTGAAGGACCTGGGAGTGTTCAGGGCAGTGAATCTCTACCCATTTCACAGATGGGGAATCAGAGGCCCAGGCACAGCTGAGGTCCATCTGGGTAGAAATCCAGGGCTCACCACGTGCACTGCCTCCCCCCTGGCGAGGTGGATGGGGATCCCGAGGGCAGTCCCTACACACCCTCCCCCTACTTACTACTTCATCTGTGCTAGCTGCCCTTGTCCCGCAGGATAAAGAGCAGAAAGTCTGCGTGCAGAAAGCCAGCATGGTCCAGCCAGGCTGACTCCTCCCACCCACCCCCAGCCATGCTCCGGGCTCCCGTGTTCAGCCACGTTAGTCCAATCCAAGTCTCTGCCTTCTGGTTCAGGGTTCCTGGGGTCCTGTCTGGGGGAGAGGGCCATGCACGGTCCTCTATTCCAGCTGCCATGAGTGCCGGGTACACACAGATGGGAAATGGTCAACAGAGCTGAATGTGCAGCTCCTGTTCCCCCATGAAGGTGGATGTCCCTCAGCAGAAGGAATGACTGTGGCCTGAAGCTCAGGTCCTGTGTGCTGCCCAGCCCACAGGGGTTCCTTGGACCTCGAGCCCCTCTGCTGATGACCACAGCCAGTGTCACCAGGGCCACTATTTCTGAGCCCCTACTCTGAGGCAAGCTTTTCACATGTGTTTTCTCTAGTCCTTGCATCATCCTTGCCAGGTGAGGGGAGGTGCAGTCCCATTTTACAGGTGTGGAGATGAGACCAGAGAGGTGAAGCCCCCTGCCCAAGGCCATCCAGCCAGGGAATGGTGGAGCCTCATTCGCAGCTGGGGCTGCCTGACTCCAGAGTTGACCTCCGAGGGCCGTCTAGAGGCCAGTGGCTGCCTGAGCCTGGAGACCCTGCCCTTGGGTTGTTCTGGCTTCAGGGCTGGAAGCCACACTGCAGGGATCAGAGATGGGGCTGCTTCTCAAAGCTCTGTTCCCCAAGCCCCTCCTGGGCCAAGACGAGCAGAGGTGACTTGAGGCAGGTTTCAGTGGCCATGTTCAGTGGCACCAGTGTGAAGGGAGAAGGTCAGTGTTTCCTGGAAGTCTCTGAACCCAAGGATTCCCCAGGGCCCTTATTAAAAGCAGATGCCCAGACCTGGCCCTGGAGCTTCAGAAGGCCCAGAGTGGGGCCCTGGAATCTGCATTTAACCAGCAGCCCCAGGTGAAACCACTGCAGCTGGTTTCGAAGCCAATGATGAATTCCCTGCAGAATCCTCGGGTTCTCTGCCCACTCTCAAATTCCACAGGCTGACCCCACAGAGGGTCATCCAGGTGTGTGGGGGAGGGAGGGCGCTTTCCCCTGGAGGCCCCACTTTGGGCTCCAACATCTGCACCCTCAGCCTGTGCCCCCCTGAGGACAGCTCAGGAGCATGTGACCTCCACATGGTGGGAGCTGAGGCTCTTCTGAAGGTACCCCCAACCCCATGACTGAGAATGACAGTTTGTCCCCAAATGGGGCTTCCAAGGGGGCTTTCCTACCTCCCCTCCCCCTTGGGGACTCTCTAAGCCCCAACTTGACAGATACCAACAGTTGGTGATTCTCAGAGAGGAAAAGCCCCTAAATGTTCTGTAACGGTTTCTCACCTCCACCTGCCCTCTGCTGTGGCCCCTTTTCACCCCTCCCCTATTATCCCTCATGGGCAGCTGGGGCCCAGAGGGGGAGGGGAGCTTAGGGCACCCCAGTCTCTCAGTGTGACACTCTTTTGTGCCTGGAGCCGACTTTGAGATGGAAGAGCCAATAGGCTTTTCTAGAAAGCCAGGCTTTGGTGGTTTAGATCCTTACAGTTCAAAGGGTGGTCCAGAGGCCTGCATCATCAGCATCACCTGAGCACTTGTTAGAGCTGCAGCCTCTGAGGCTCCTCCCAGATCCCCTGACTCCTGAAGATGGCATTCCCAGGAGAAAATACTTTCCCTCCACAATACCTGGCAGACCCTTCATGGGTTCAGGTTAGGGCAGTGAGTGGGGTGCCTGACCAGGGCTCAGAGCTTAGGTACATCCTTGCAGCTCTGATCCCTGCCCCTCCTCCAGGGCACACCCCAGGCGGCCACCCCTGTGGGGACCAGCAGTGGGTTAATTGTGTCAGGAGCTTGTGGACCACTAGTCCTTTTCTGGGTCACCAGGGATGGGGGACAGGTACTTGTTGTCCGTGGCAGGAGGGCAAAGGGCAGGACTAGGGGCCTTGGCATCTAGACTCTAGGCCCTCTGTCCCTGGGTAAGTGGCCAGGAGGAGGAGAGGGCAGAAAGGAGAGGAGTGAACTTGTCCTGGGCCAGGAAAAAGTTTCAGGTGGCAAGCCTTCTTTTCTGGGAAGGCCTTTACATCCAGAAACACTATTATTAATGCTAATAAAAATTATTTTGGGGGCTTCCCTGGTGGTGCAGTGGTTGAGAGTCCGCCTGCCAATGCAGGGGACACGGGTTCGTGCCCCAGTCCGGGAAGATCCCACATACCGCGGAGCAGCTGGGCCCGTGAGCCATGGCCGCTGAGCCTGCGCATCCGGAGCCTGTGCTCCACAACGGGAGAGGCCACAACAGTGAGAGACCCGCATACCTCAAAAAAACAAAAAAAATATTTTGTGCACAATATGTGTCTGGTACCACGATGCATGCAGATGTCAACTGCGGGCAGCAGTGGTACCCAAGCCGTGGCTGCAGCAGATTCGCCTGTTAAAAGGCAGAATCCCGGGCTCCACTCCAGGCCTTACGAATCTGAAGGGTTGGGCCTGGGAAACTGCTTTTAATAATGGCCCTAGGGAATTCTCGGGATCCGAGAGTTTTGAGAAACACTGACTTTCTCCAAACCCTGAAAGAGGCTGTCCAACACTGACATTCATTCATTCACCCTCTCTCTGGCTCATTCGACACCTATGGACCATCCACCTCATTCACTGACCCACCCGCTCTATTCCTCCCTGGATCACTGGTCTCGGTTCTCAAGTCCTCCTCTGAGCCCGTATCGTCCCCTCCCTGCCTCCGCTCTGTCTTCACCCTCCATCCTTCCACTGAGCGCCAGCTCTTTCTTTCCTAGGCGCTGTCCCCAGAGAGCCCGGGGCCGACGGACCCTCCCAAGCCCCGCCCCCGCCTGGGCAGCAGAGCCCACCTCCCCAGCCCGCGACTGCGCTCTGGGCCCCGCGCGCCCCTCCCCCACCTGAGACCTGAGCGGAGGCTGCACCGAGGGCCTCAGGTTCCGACCCCACCGCGCCTCTAGCCGCAGCTGCCCGCCGGGCATCCCAGCCCTTCCGCAGCGAGAGGTGGAGCCGGAGGCTGGGTTGTGGGCTCCAGGTGGGCTCTGGGAGGGATGAAGCAGGTAGGGCCACGGGGATCTGGGGATGGGAGGGTGGTGGCGAGGAGCCTGCGGGAGCGCTGGGAGAAGCGGGGAGGAGGAGGAGGGATGCGGGAGCCCGGGCTTGGGCCTGCTCTGGACCCCAAATGGGCCGAAGGTGGAGAAGGGGAGGGGTCCCGCACGCAGAGAGGGTTGGCACCAAAGGGCCTGTGAACCGCGTAAGGGGCTTTCACCCGCCTTTGGTGTCCCCCAGGCCCTGGTGGACGATACTGAGGATGTGTCCCTGGATTTTGGCAACGAAGAGGAGCTGGCGTTTCGGAAAGCCAAGATCAGGTATGCTGGGACTGGGCATTGGGCAAGCGTCCCCCAGAGCTGCAAATGCATTCATTCACATTCATTCGTTCATCCATTCAGAATGTATTGAGCACCTGGTGTGTGCCAGAGATGGGGCAAGGGACACACCCTGGACAGATCAGACAAGGTCCTGCCGTCCTGGAGCCTGCAGTCTTGGGGGGAGGGAACTAACACTGAACGGGCAAACAAAGATATTAACAAGGTAATTATTGTGAGAAGAGCTGGGAAGAAAATCAACCGGATGATGAAAGAGAAAGTAATTGGGGGAGGCCAGTTGCCTTAGTGCAGCCAGGGAGGGCCTCTCTGAGGAGGTGATGTTTCGGCGGAGACCTGAATGATGAGAGGCAGCCAGCCATGCATGGGAGACTCTGCAGGAAGCCTTCCACGTAGAAGGAACAGCAGGTTCAAGGGCCCCAGGCTGTGTTTGGAAGGTCAGAGAAAAGCCACTGTGTCTGGAGGGTAGTGGGGGAGAAGACAGGGGTTGGCAGGAGGCTGGAGAGGTGGACAAGGGCTTGAATTTTTATTCTTATCCCTGCTTCAGCTCCAGCCAGCCAGACATAGTGTTGGCTTAAAACAACAGAGATTTATTCTCTCACAGTTCTGGAAGCTAGAAGTCCAAAATTAGTTTCACTGGGCTGAGACCAAAGTGTCTGCAGGACAACACTCCTTCTGGAGGTTCTAGGGGAAAATCTGTTCTTTGCCTTGTCCAGCTTCTGGTGGCTGCTGGCTGGTGGCCCCTTCCTCTGCCCCTCAAGGCCAGCAGTGTAGCATCTTCCAGTCTTTCTCTGTTCCATTTCATATCGCCTTTTCCTCTGTGTGAAATCTCCCTCTGCCTTCCTCTTACAGGGTTACTTGTGATTGCATTTACAGCCCACCTGGATAATCCAGGGTAATCTTCCCGTCTGAAGAGCCTTAATTTAATCACACCTGCAAAGCTCTTTTTCAGTATGTGGTAACATTCACAGCTTCCAGGGATTAGGACCCTGGATTGAGGGGCCATTATTGAGATTATCATTAATGGCCAACGATTGTTTTTAAGAAAAGACACAGTAAGAGAACCGAAATGCTGGGGAATCTTCTAGAACATCTAAATGCATTATATGTTCCATCTTTACTGAGCTCCTTCTGTATGCCCACCTGGGCTGGTGGCTGGGGATATACAGTATACAGGACACACCCCCTGCCTCTGTGGAGTCGCCTGGTCTAGAGCAGGGATGGTCACCCTCGACACTGCTGACATTTGGGGCCAGATACCTCTTTGCTGTAGGGGCTGTCCTGTGCGTTGTAGGATATTTAGCAGTAAAGCCGTGGCCTTTACTGACCAGATGCCCAGTAGTATCCCACCAGTAGAGTCTGCAGACACTGCCACATGTTCCCTGGGAGGCAAACTCGCCCCGGGTTGAAAACTGTCGGTGTGGGGATGTAGGGTGTGTATGCACGCCCATGGCTGTTATGATTCAATGTTTTTTTGTTTTTTTTTTTGTTGTTGTGGTACGCGAGCCTCTCACTGTCGTGGCCTCTCCCGTTGCGGAGCACAGGCTCCGGACGCGCAGGCTCAGCGGCCATGGCTCACGGGCCCAGCCGCTCTGCGGCATGTGGGATCTTCCCGGACCGGGGCACGAACCCGTGTCCCCTGCATCGGCAGGCGGACTCTCAACCACTGCGCCACCAGGGAAGCCCTGATTCAGTGTTTTAAATGCTGTGATTGGCAAAAGCTTGGGCACTTATGCTGGTCAGGGGAGGAAGTGACAGCTAAGCTGAGACCTGAAGGATGGGTAGGAGTTAACTAAGCGGGGGAGGAGCGAGGGGGGGACACATGCAAAGGCTTAGAGGTGAGGTCATGAGTTTAGGGATCTGAGACCGCTTTAGTGAAGAGTAGTCTGAGCAGAGGCTGGGGCCACACCGGTAGGGCTTACGAGGGAAGTTCTGGAGCTGCACTGTCCACTGGAACATATGGGAAGGTACTACGTCTGTGCTCTCTGGTGTGGTAGCCACCAGCCACTGTGGCTGGTGAACACTTGATATGTGACTAGTGTGACTGAGGGACAGAGGTTTGGATATTTAATTTTAATTTTAATAGCCACATGTGGCTACCATATTGGACAGTGCAATTCTAGAGTTGGAATTTTCACAATGCAGTGACATGATCAGAATTACACAATAGACAGTGGATTGTAAGAGCGGAAGGAATCACGAAGCAGAAGCTGGGAGCTTGGGCCAGGGCGCGGGCAGGGGTGATGGAGGGAAGTGGAGGGGCCCAGAGGCACAGAAGAGGCAGAATCAGCCAGCCTCGGTGATGATCAAGATGTGGGCTGTGGATGGGAATAGTCAAGGGTGATGCCCAGGCATCACCTGGGCATCACCTGGGCCTAGTGACCCAGGTGAAGGAGCACTTATGGGGGAAAGACATTGAGCCCAGGGTCATCTTCGTTGGGTTGTGGTAGAATGTTCGAACGGCCAGGTGTGATGGGCAGCAGGGAAGAGAGGCTGGGAGCTCTGGGGGCGTTATCTGGGCTGCGTGCAGAGACCGGGGAGGCAGCAGCTCATGGCTATGTGTGTGTTTGAGAGCTACCCATCCCAGAATCCTCTGTGCCTAATGCAGATTTCTGGTCCAGGCCTGGACCTACGTAACCAGCTTCACAGGGGATGGGCATCTCTAGTTGATTTTGATGCTCAAGAAGAATGTAGAGATGGCTCTAAATCCTGAGCATAGATGAAGTCACCCAGATAGCAGGATGGAAAGGAGGTTCTTGACTGGGGTCTATATATGGACCTAACAGGGTTCAGGAACCCTGTGTAAACTATTTTCTAAGTTTCACATGTGTGCTGCTTTAGGAAAAGGACTCAAACTTTAATTACATTGTCAAATGGATCCATGATCCAAACAAGAATCACTAGTATCAGGTGAGAATTGTTATTTGTCAATTCCATGTTGAAATGGATTCCAGGTTGACTTTGTTTTTTTTCTGAAGATGTTGGGGGTAGGAGTTAATTAATTAATTAATTAATTAATTAATTAATTAATTAATTTGCTGTGTTGGGTCTTTGTTTCTTTTTTTTTTCTTTTTTTTTTTTTTTTTTTTTTTGCGGTACGCGGGCCTCTCACTGTTGTGGCCTCTCCCGTTGCGGAGCACAGGCTTCGGATGCGCAGGCTCAGCAGCCATGGCTCACGGGCCCAGCCGCTCCGCAGCATGTGGGATCCTTCCGGACCGGGGCACGAACCCGTGTCCCCTGCATCGGCAGGCGGACTCTCAAGCACTGCACCACCAGGGAAGCCCCGGGTCTTCGTTTCTGTGCGAGGGCTTTCTCTAGTTCTGGCAAGCAGGGGCCACTCTTCATCGCGGTGCGCGGGCTTCTCACTATCGCGGCCTCTCTTGTTGCAGAGCACAGGCTCCAGACACGCAGGCTCAGTAGTTGTAGCTCACGGGCCTAGTTGCTCCGCGGCATGTGGGATCCTCCCAGAGCAGGGCTCGAACCCGTGTCCCCTGCATTAGCAGGCAGATTCTCAACCACTGCGCCACCAGGGAAGCCCTCCAGGTTGACTTTGAAGGGAGGTGAAGTGATGGAAGGGGCCCTATAACAGGAGTCTGGGATTTCAGGGCCACTTCTTCCTTTACCACTTGCTGGCTTTGTGATTTTGGACAGTGTCCCCCTTGCCTTGTTGAGCCTTGACCCATCTGTAAAATGGGGGTACTTGTACCATCCTGACCTCACCACGTGGTGGCTATACAATTTGTTCAGTACATATTTACCCAGCATCTGTGTACAGGTGCTAGCTAAGCCCTGGGGATAGAGACCTGGTCCCTTCCCTTCCTGTCCCTGGTTCCAGGTCAGTGAAGTGCAGTGTGGTGGGGAGAACACCTTGCAGAATCAGTGAAGGATGTGACTCCATAGCAGGTAGAGGAAATGTTAGGTATGCTGCGTGTGTTTTTCCCCAGTGTGCTACTTTTTCTTCTTTTTTACCTTTTCTTATTGTGGAAAAAAAAATCCCCACAACATAAAATTTATCATTTTAACCATTTTTAAGTGTTCAGTAGTGTTAAATATATTCATGTTGTTGTAAAACAGATCTCCAGAAGCTTTTCATCTTGCAAATCTGAACCTCTGTCCCCATTAAACACCAGCTCTCCATCCCTCCCACCTCAGCCCCTGGCAACCATCATTCTTCTTTCTGTCTCTCTAAACTTGACAACTTTAGATACTTCATGTAAATGGAATCATAGAGAATATGTCTTTTTGTGACTGGCATTTTTCCACTTAACATAATATCCTCAAGGTTCCTCATGTTGTATCATGTATCAGAATTTTCTTCCTTTTAAAGACTGAAAAATATTCCATTGTGTGTATAGACCACACTTTGTTCATCAATCCATCTGTTAATGGACACTTGGGTTGCTTCCACATTTTAGCCCTTGCAAATAGTACTGCAATGAACATAGATATGCAATTATCTCTTCAAGACCCTGCTTTCAATTCTTGATATATACCCAGAAGTGGAACTGTTGGGTCATATGATAATTCTAGTTCTAATTAATTTTTCTTTTTTTTACTTTTTGGCTGCACCACGTGGCATGTGGGATCCTCGTTCCCTGACCAGGGATTGAACCCACACCCCCTGCAGTGGGAGCGCAGAGTCTTTGACCACCAGGGAGGTCCCTAGTTTTAATTTTTTGAGGAATTTTCATACTATTTTCCTTAACAATTGAACCATTTTACAATCCCAAAAGCAATGCACAGGGTTCCAGTTTCTCTACATCCTCACCAACAATTGTTACTTTCTGTTTTTTTCGGAGTATCCATCTTGTTGGATGTGAGGTAGTGTCTCATTGTGGACTTGATTGCATTTCCCGAGTGATTAGTGATGCTGAGCATCTTTTCATGTGCATGTTTGCCATTTGTGTATCATCTTAGGAGAAATGTCTATCCAAAGTCCTTTGCCTAGTTTTTAATCAGGTTATTGGATTTTTTGTTGTTCAGTTGTAGAAGTCCTTTATATATTCTGGATATTAAGCCCTTATGAAATGTATGATTTGCAAGTATTTTCTCCCATTTCATGGGTTGCCTTTCCACCCTGTTGATGGTGTCCTTTGATGCACAGAAGTTTTTAAATTTTATATAGTTCCATTTATCTATTTTTACTTTTGTTGTCTTTGCTTTTGGTGTCCTATTGTATGTGTGAGTGTATGTTTTTACTGAAATATAATTCACATATCATAAATTCACACTTTAAAATATACAATTCAATGTGGTTTTTAGTCTATTCACAAGGTTGTGCAATCATCATCACTATCTAGTTCCAGAATTTTTGATCACCCCGGATGGAAGCCCTGTACCCATTAAGCTGTCATTTCCCATTTCTCCCCTCCCCCAGCCCCTGGAAACCACTAGTCTACTTTCTGTTCCTTTGAATTGGCCTATTCTGGACATTTCATGTAAATGGGATCATACAGTATGTGGCCTTTTATCTGGTTTTTTTCACTGAGCATAATGTTTTCAAGGTTCATCCATGTTTGGGCATGTACTTCATTACTTTTTACTGCTGAATAATATTTCATTGTATGGATAGAGTACATTTTTCTTATCCTTCGTAAGTTGATGGGCATTTGAGTTGTTTCTGCTTTTTGTTCTTGTGAATAACGCTGCTGTGAACATCCACGTACAAGTTTATGTATGAACATATGTTTTCAGTTCTCTTGGGCATCAACCTAGAAGCAAAACTGCTTGGCCAAATGGTAACTCTGTGTTTTAGCCATGCTGTAACACAGCTGTTACATGCTGTGTTAGTGAGTACTCTGGGCTTCCAGCTGCCTTGAGGAGCAGGAGAAGCCTGGACTCGAGGTCAGACAGACCCAGGTTTGGATCTTGTTCCGCCATTCCCCAGCCAACTAACAGCAGTTGTGGGTTAGATTGGCAGACAGCCTCACCAGGCACAAACAGGCTTTCATATAAACCTGTTTACTTGGCTCTCTAGAAGGATACGAGGCAGAGACACAGCATCTTCATCTCATCGAGGGACTCAGCTGCTACCCACACACACAGCTGCTTCTGCTCTGTCCCTACGGGGGCTCTGTTGGGCTATCAGGGACAAGAGCCAGAGACTGTGGGTCACCGTGAGGCATAAAAGCTTCAGTTCTGTTTCCTGCCAACCTTTTCTAGGATTCTGTTCACCGAGGTCCAAGGCCTGCTTGCCAGCTCACAGATCCTCCAACCCAGGGGCAGTTCCACGCCACAAGCAGGCACATAGGACACTGCCATGGGAGACCCAGGTCATTCCCAGGCGGGCAGTCCTGATGTTAACCCTTCACTCACAGTGGCCTTGAACAAATCAGGGCACCTCTGGATCCCCCATTTTCTCATCTGTAAAATGTGAATGATGTTAGCTCCATCATAGGGTTGTGTAAGAGGACTCAATTGGGTGATGAATGTATGCAACGAATCCAGCGGGGCCCCTGACACCTCGTATGTCCTTCATAAATGGTACTTGCTATCATAAGTGTACTTCAGTGTCTTGACTGTGTGGGCGGGGCTGGGGCAGAGGCATGTCCTCAGCTGCAACAGGACATCACACTGGGGTTGTCCCTGGAGCTGGACACTGTCCCTCATATGGAAAGGTTGGTTTATGCTTTCAAGGCACTGTCTTCACAAAATTCATTTGGACCCAAAGGTCGTGGTTTCCAATGGATTCCCACCCAAAGTAGGATGATGTCCTCTTGCCCCAGGCAGAGTTATTGGATCTGATTTTGGTCTCAGTTGTCAGGGCTGGCTTATTGGCAGGGTTTGGTCAGTGTTCCGTGGTTGGTCCTCATTCAGCACAGTGGGCATTAAATTGAGGGGAATCCCACTCTCTGGTGTCAGGTGCCACTGGGAGTCACATGTTAGTGGGGCCAGGACCCAAGGCAGAAATCACATAGAATCAAAACTGCCCCTGCAAATCCCCATCTAGCCTGTCAAGTAGAATAACATTTTGTCTTTCAGGAAGTCTCCCACCGTCCATTTATCTCCCCATGTTGGATACAGCGCTGTTCCTCAAAACGAGCTGCAGATGAAATTGTTGGCTGCTTTTTAGGGGAAGTTAGATTGAATGAAAAACAATAGCAAACACTTACTTACCTAGCACTTACTATACGCAGGCACTGTTCTCAGTGTTTTACTTATAAAATTCATTTAAGCTGTATTACAAACCTATGAAGTCGATACTATGATTTTTATCAATTTCAGGATGAAAGAAATTGAGGGAACGAGTTGAGGGATTTGCCCGACGTCACACAGCTGTGAAATTGTGGGGTGGGGATTTGAACCCTTAGATCCGGCTCTGGAGTTGCATTGTAGGTTATGCTGTGCTTAGGGGCACAGATGCTTACGCAGGGAGGGATGCTCGGGGACAGGCACTGCCCTGGGAACGGCATTCTCAGGCCTTCCATCCTGTGCTTCCTCTGGGGAGTACTTTATATTTTCCTTGTGTACGTGAGAATGTGGAATTGCCCACTCTTTAGATCAGGCTTTCTCAACCCTTGGCACTGTGACACTTGGCGCTGGGTAGTTCTTTGTGGGGACTGTCCTGTGTATTGTAGGACTTCACCTATTAGATGCCAGTGACACTGCCTTCTACAGTCGTGACAACCAAAGAAGACTCCAGACATTGCCAAGTCAAGTCCCCTAGGGGCAAAATTGCCCCCGGTTGAGGACCCTGGTTTAGATTATTCTCTTGCTCTCTCTGGGGTTTGGATTTGGAGAAATTAAATTTGCATTTGAGGGAACTCAGAGGTCTGAGCCCTCTGTGTTTGACCCAAGAGAAGCTGGTGGGGCGGGGGCCAAGGAAGGAGGGGGTCAGGTGATGGTACAGATGCACCTTGGTGGCCGTCCATTATTCCCAGAAGTCAACACAGGCACATCTCTAATTGCTACACACACACACACACACACACACACATACACATTGTGCTACAACACACAGATAAGAATAATTTTGGGTTTTCTTTGTTGTTAGGAAGTCTGATTGCCTTGAGAAGTCTGATGGCCTCTGGATCCCTCGCCCAGACCCCTGTCCCCGGTGACTTTGGGTGACAAGTCACGCTGCCCCTGTTCCCACTCTAAAATCTATTTTTAAAATATAGAAATAATGACACATAAGCAGGTCTCACCAATGGCTGATGGTTTAAATTTAAGGAAGGTTCATGATTACCAAGGAAAATAATCCACAAAATCAAGGAACTAGACAGATTTCAGTTCTCTTTGATTAGGGTGAGGGATTACATGTTTTGAAATTAACCCCTTACATCTCCAGCTGCTTTACTTCCCCTTATTTATGTTTCTTGTTAACATGAAATTGGTGCATAAGCAGTGCCAACAGTGAAGTCACCAAAAGGAGATTCTAAACTATGACCCAGGGGCTTCCCTGGTGGCGCAGTGGTTGAGAGTCCGCCTGCCGATGCAGGGGACACGGGTTCGTGCCCCGGTCCGGGAGGATCCCATATGCCGCGGAGCGGCTGGGCCCGTGAGCCATGGCCGCTGGGCCTGCGTGTCCAGAGCCTGTGCTCCGCAACGGGAGAGGCCACGTGAGAGGCCTGCGTACCGCAAAAAGAAAAAAAATAAAAAAAATAAAAAAAAACTATGACCCACACAATTGGGGAAGGCAGTTGGGACCAGAAGACTTTGGTCAGAAGTTGGTTCCTTGATGTTCAGTATTAGAGAACAGCTGGACTGTGTGGACCTGGAGTATTTAACTCACTCATTCATTTATTCCAGGGTTGAGGCTATTGACATTTGGGGCTGGACATTCTTTGCTGTGGAGGCCTGTCCTGTGCACTGTAGGATGTTTCGCAGCATCCTGGCCTCTACCCACTAGATGCCAGTAGCAGCCCCCTAGGTGTGACAACCAAAAATGTTTCCAGACACTGCTGGTGGGGAACCCTGAACCACTTCCATTTGAGAAGCACTGATTTATTCTTTCACTCATTCATTTATTCATTAAGTCAACAAAACCTTTCAAAGACCTTTGCGTGCCAAACACTGTTCTAAGGGCCACAGAGAAAACCATACAGGCCTGGTCCTTGCCTTCATGGAGCTGACTTTCTCCTGTCACGGAGAGACAGTGAACACATAAGCAAATATCTAAACAAAGTGACATCAGAGAGTGGTAAGTGCCATGAAAAAGGAGGCCAGGGCTGGGGGCCCCTTTAGATTCTAGGGGGGGTCAGAGGAGGCCTGAGGAGGTGCATTATTTGGGCTGAGACCCAAATATGGAGGAGGAGCCAGGCATGGGAAGATGCACAGGAAGAGACTTCTGGCAGAGGAAACAGCAAGTGCAAAGGCCCTGAGGTGGGAGTATATTCTAGGGATTGTTGGAACCAGGCTAGGGTGTAGAAAGTGGGATAGTAGGAGGAGGAGACATTTGGAGATTTGTTAGGGAAAGGATGTGGGGACTTTGAAAATTCTGATGGGAATTTGGAATTTTGTCTGCTTTGATGGGCAATCTTTGGAGAGATTTGAGCAGGGGAGAGGTATGATCTGATTGACACTTGAGAAAGCTGTCCGTGACTGCCAGGTGGCCTGTAGGGGAAGAACAGCAGCAGGGAGATCTGTTACGGGCTGGTGGAGGGGTCAGGGTGAAAGATGCTGGTGGCCTGGACTAGCTGGACTCCAGGGACACACATGGGAACTTGGCTCAAATCGGTCTTTGTCCAAATTCTGCCAGCTGCTGGGACTTCTGAGATTGCACAGAGATGGTTGAAGGCAGTGGGTTCCAGATGCAGGTTGTGGGACGTACATTCCCAGGAGATCTCAACTTCATCAGCATCCCTCAGGAACTCAGCAAACAAAGGGCCAAAACTTTAGGGTCTCCATCCCTGAAGATTTGACTCAGTAGGTGTTGAGATGGGTGTGAAAGGGTCCTGCAATGTGATTCTGCTCCGAGTGACTTGGCGAATTTTTCTAGGTTGTCTATTTCTGGATTAAGTAGGGAGTGTGTGTGTGTGTGTTCATTCACCTTCATTGGAGTGGGGTTTGGTGTTGATACAAGGCTCAGCTATATATTCTGGCAAGTGATGCCAATGACGTTTCCTCAGTAAAGACCAGCTAATAAATTCGGTTTGGAATCCAAGGGGAAAGGCCTGGGTCTGGCCCTACTCCGGCCCTAAGGAAATTCTCTTCACACAGGGGCTCAGCCTTGGGTGTTCCACGGCCAATGACTCACTCCTCACTCATTACAGGAGTAAGGAGGCTTCCAGAATGACTCAGAAGCAGCCAGAGATCGTGTTAATGGATCCTTATGTTTTTCTGGCATTACAGTACAGATGTATCCCCACCCAGATCGTAAAATAGTTTAGCATAGAAAGTGCAAAGGGACAGTCAGCCGACTGACTCCAAGCCTCAGACATACTCTCTTGGGCCATGGAGGTATTTTAAATGAATGTGAATTTATATTTAAATATTGGAACAGGTCACATTAACAATCTGACTTGCTCAGAGGAGATGAGCCACAGAGACAGAAGGCAGATCGGTGGTTGCCAGGGGCTGTGGCGAGGAGAAAATGGGGAGAAACTGCCCAACTGGTATGGAGTTTTACTTTGGAATGATGGAAATGTTTTGGAACAACAGTGTGAAGTATTAAATGCCACTGAATTCTTCACTTTAAAATGGTTCATTTTCTGGGATGTGAATTTCACCTCAGTACATTTTTTGCTGTATTATTTTTAAGTATTACATTTAAATATTTAACATATTAAATTAAAATTTTTAGATATTTTTAAATATTTTAAAGTATTAAAAAAATACTTCAGACCTTATTTTTTTGGAACAGTTTTAAGTTCACAGCAAAATTAAGGGGAAGGTACAGAGATTTCTCATATACCCCCCTCCCCCCCCCCCCACAAATAGCCTCCCCCATTATCAACATCCCCTGCCAGAGGAAACATTTGCTACAATTGATGAACCTACATTGACACGTCACCATCACCCAAAGTCCATAGTTTACATTAGGGTTCACTCTTGGTGGTGCACTCTTTGTGGTGTACCTTCTATAGGTTTGGACAAATATAATGACATGTATCCACCATCACAGTATCATACAGAATAGTTTCACTGCCCCCCAAAAACCTGTTCACTCCCTCCCTCCACCCTAATCCCTGATCTTTTTACTGCCACCATAGTTTTGCCTTTTCTAGAATGGCATATAGATGGAATCATACAGTATGCAGCTTTTTCAGAGTGGCTTCTTTCACTTAGTAATATGCAATTGAATCTTTTTTTTTTAACTTTGGATTGCTGACTTCTTGTGAATGGCTGTTAGATTTGGAAGGGTGGACCTCTTCCTTCAGGGTGAGCCCCAGGTCTCACCCAACGAGCTGACTTATTTCCTACCCCAGCTCAGCCCTCTAAGTACCTGAGTTTGCAGCACCCCCATCGCCACCCCTCAAGGACAATGGGGAAGAAACAACAATACTCCAACAATAGCATTTCTACTACGCTTTCCAGAGGTGCAAGAAGCTTTGAGTTGGAATTTCTAATGCTGTAGTTTTCTCTGCAAACCTCTTAAAGCTGATTGAGGGGCCTGTTTGCAGTAGCCCGGCCTTGGGGGTCAGGCTGTACATGGCCATCCTAGCCCACTTACCCTGAGCCCCCGTGTTCCTGCTCATCCCCTGGCCTTTTATATGCTTCACTCTCTGCTGCCTAAATTTGTCCTTTAGATCTTAAAATATTTTTTTTGTGTCCAAATCCCTATTATCTTTTTAAAAAATTAAAAAAATTTTTTATTGAAGTATAGTTGGTTTACAATGTTGTGTTAGTTTCAGGTGTACAGCAAAGTGATTCAGTTATACTATATATATGTGTGTTGTGTGTATATGTGTGTGGGTATATATATATTTGTATATTCTTTTTCAGATTTTTTTCCCTTATAGGTTATTACAAAATATTGAGTACAGTTCCCTGTGCTATACAGTAGGTCCTTATTAGTTATCTATTTTATATATAGTAGCGTGTATATGTTAATCCCAAACTCCTAATTTAACCCTGAGCTTAAAATATTTTTTAAAAATTCATTTATTTTTAATTGAGGTATAATAATTCATATACCATAGCATTCACCCCTTTAAAGGCTACAACTCAGTGGCCTTTGGTATATTCCAAAGGTTGTGCAACCATCATTACTGTCTAATTCCAGAACGTTTTCATCGCCTGCAAAAGAAACCCCATGTCCTTTAGATCTTCATCCTCATCACTAAGACCCCTCCCCTACTCTCAGCTAGGTGCCCCTCCTCTCAGCCCCAAGTGCCCGCGTGTCTACCCCAGCCTGGTGGCCAGCTGTTGTGTCCACCTCTTGGGTTTGCTAAAATGTCACTAAATAGCCAAGATACCCTGCCCTCATAACTAAAGGATTAGCACCTGGGATAGTAGGGGCAGCTGGGGGCACCCTGCACCACTGTCCATTCTGACTGGATAGTGGCCATGCCATGTTGAATATTTTGATCATGACTCTGCTTACCCCATTAATGACACCTTTCAGACTGAGTTGAAATTGCCCATTTGCACATATATACAATGGAATATTACTCAGCCATAAAAAGAAACGAAAGTGAGTTATTTGTAGTGAGGCGGATGGACCTAGAGTCTGTCATACAGAGTGAAGTAAGTCAGAAAGAGAAAAACAAATACCGTATGCTAACACATATATATGGAATCTAAAAAAAAAAAAAAGGTTCTGACGAACCTAGTTGCAGGACAGGAATAAAGAGGCAGACGTAGTGAATGGACTTGAGGACACGGGGAGGGGGAAGGGTAAGCCGGGACGAAGTGAGAGAGTGGCATGGACATATATACACTACCAAATGTAAAATAGATAGCTAGTGGGAAGCAGCCATATAGCACAGGGAGATCAGCTCGGTGCTTTGTGTCCACCTAGAGGGATGGGATAGGGAGGGTGGAAACGCAAGAGGGAGGGGATATGGGAATATATGTATATGCATAGCTGATTCACTTTGTGATACAGCAGAAACTAACGCATCATTGTAAAGCAATTATACTCCAGTAAAGATGTTGGGGGAAAAAAAAAGATATTTCCCATTTGCTTCTTTGCTTCCCTCCCCCGCATGCCCCCCACCCCAGTGATGTTCATGAGGGCAGGACTTGGTGCATTTGGTTCACTGTACTTCGCTTGGATCTGGCATGGTGCTTGGTAAATAATAGGTGTTCAATAAACGCGGTGCCGTTGCTCTAGGCCCAATTTCTCAAACTGTTTTATTTCTTAAGCAATTTTGAAAATCAGTTTAAAGCATCTATAATTAAGTTGACTATGAACTTAATTTTATGTTGTTGGACAATTTAAACTGCAATTTCCATTTTAGTCATCATTTTGAATATCAAATTATCCTGCAAACAATAAATACACGTGCACGGCAATTACAAAACTTACTGCTTTCAGGGTGATGGGGAATTTTAGTGGTTGATGAGGAATTTTAGTGGTTGATGAGACCCCAGATGAAAGAATTGTAAAATATAGCAACAAAATATGTTAAATTGGAAAATAATGTTTGGAAGCAATGTCCTTAAAACGACTTAAAAAACTTTTTACTTTGAAATAATTTCAAACAGGAAAGTAGCAAGAATAGTACAAAGAACTGAGACATGTCCTTTACCTTGATTCAGCTATTGTTAACACTTTGCTGTGTGTGTGCTTATTTTATGAAGTGTTTAAGAGTAAAATGAACGTATAATGCTCCCTTCCTCCTGAATCCTTCAATGTGTATTCTACGAACAGGATATTCTCTTACATAAACAGAGGACAATGATTCAAAATGAGATACTTACCTAATCTTCAGTCCATATTCCCATGTCTTTTATACTAACTTTTTTTTTTCCCAGTTCAAGATCCAATTGGGATCACCCATTGCATTTAGTTATTCTTTTTTTTTTTTTTTTTTTGGCCACACTGCATGGCGTGTGGTATCTTAGTTCCCTGACCAGGGATTGAACCCACGCCCCCTGCAGTGGAAGCGTGGTGTCTTAACCACTGGACTGCCAGAGAAGTCCCTGCAGTTAGTTATTCTTGAACTTTTCTCAGCCTTTTTCTGTCTTTTGTGACATGGACTGTTTTGAGGAGTAAAGGTTGCTATTTTGAGGAATGTACCTGAACTTGGGTCTATCTGATATTACTCGATTAGATCCAGGTCATGATTTTTGGCATAAATGCTGCAGAAATGATGTTGTGTTCTAAAAGGCCTTTTTTTCAAGCTCTGTCACTACTAAAGGTGGCCCAGATTTGGCACTTTTTTGCCCTCCACCACATCTTACCTGCATTTTGCTGCTCAAAGAACCCAGGCTCCTTAGAGTGGAGCCACTTCCAAATCTTGAGGCAGAAACCAGTCAGACTGCATCTGGAACATCCTTTTGTTGCCAGCAAACACAGATATTTTTTAAAGTGTCACAGGCTGTTCTAAAGAAGAAAAACTAGTTTAATGAGGCTCCCACAGTGTTTGCTAAATGAATTAATATGATTTTATTCAGTTCTCTCATTAAATAACCTGTAAGGCTCTTTGTTTCTAAGATGCTATCATTAAAAAAAAATTATTTTATTGACATATAGTTGATTTACAACATTGTGTTAATTTCTGTTGTATAGCAAAGTGATTCAGTTATACATGTATGTGTATATATATACACATTCTTTTTCATATTCTTTTCCATTATAGTTTATCACAGGATAATATTGAATATAGTTCCCTGTGCTATACAGTAGGACCTTATTGTTTATCTATTCTATGTATAATAGTTTGCATAAGATGCTATCATTTGAAGGTACACTGGTTCAGTTATAGCTCTTGGGGGTGGGGAATAAATACCATATTAATATTTGCATCCTTTAGTGGATCCATCCTGATTCCAGACACATTAAAATGGTCAAAAAAGGGACTTCCCTGGTGGTCCAGTGGTAAAGAATCCGCCTTCCAATTCATGGGACGTGGGTTAGATCCCTGGTCAGGGAACCAAGATCCCACATGCCGCTGGGCAACTAAGCCCGTATGCCACAACTGTTGAGCTCACGCACCTCAACGAGAGAGCCTGTGTGCTGCAAACTACAGAGCCCACGTGCTCTGGAGCCCACGTGCCACAACTACAGAGCCCATGTGCCCTGGAGCCCGGCGCCTCAACGAAGATCTCATGTGCTGCAACTAAGAACCGACGCAGCCAAAAAAATAAGGAAAATAAATAAATAAATATTAAAAAATTTTTTTAAATGGTCGAAAATAAAAGTGCAGGGAAAGACAGGATTCTATTTTGCAGATGAGGAAACCAGTGCTCCCAAGAGCCAGATTACAGACCCAACCTCACTTAAGGGTCAGTATTTGATGACTTCAGATCCTGCCCGCTGTTGAGCAGAATCTAGTAGCTAAAGCACATTAAATAGGTGAATTCTACTCTCTGCTTCCAGTGCAAAAAAAAAAAAAAAGTATCTCACTCAGAGTGAGGGTGACGACAAACAGGAATACAGGTTTCTTACCTCCTTCAACCTCCCCGAGGTACCACCTGCTCTAAGTGCCTTCCTGCTGGCTGGCTTCTGCTCTGACCTTCTGGAAAAATCAGTCCTTGGCCTCTCTGCTTTTTTCTCGCCCTCAGTTAATAACTCTGAGCCTCCTGTTTAAAAGAGGTGCATGTAACTGCAGCTGCCCTCGTGATCTCCCCCCACCACCAGCTGTCTTCAAGTAAGACTGCAACTCTTCATTTTATCACCCGGATTCTTGGAGGAAGCTGACTCTCCTTGCCCTTTCTGCCCTTTGAAACCACCGGACAAAACATAATGTGGATTATACAGAGTTTAAACTCTTCAACATTAGAGCCTGTATGCGTTAGCTACTGCTGTATAACAAGTTACCCCAAACTTAGCAGCTTCAGACAACAAACATTTATGATCTCACACTGTGCCTGAAGCTCAGGAAACTGGGGCAGCTTAGCTGGGTAGTTCTGTCTCAGGGTCTCATGAGGCTGCCGTAATATTAAGGCTTGACTGGGGCAGGAGGAGCTGCTTCCAAGAGGGCTCCCTCATGTGGCTGTTGGCTGGAGGCCTCAGTTTCTTAGACATGTGGACCTCTCTGTACGGCTGCTCCCAACGTGGCAGCTGGTTTCCCCCAGGGAAAGCAAGGGAGAGAGCAAAAGAGAGTGACCAAGACAGAAGCCACAGTGTCTTTTATGACCTAATATCAGTTATGATATACAATTACTTCTAATGTGTCCTATCAGTCATGCAGGCCAGCCACGGTGATTCATTGTTGGAGGGGACTGTACAAGGGTATAAATACCAGGAGGTTGGGGTCATGGGGGCCAATTCAGAGGCTGGCTACTTACAGATCCCAGCCCAAAAAAGGAACAAATGCATGTGTGTCTACAGAGTGCCCACTGTACTCCAGGCCCTGATATTAGGTATATGTGATTATCCCCATTTTACAGGTGAGGAAACTGAACAAGAAAGGTTGAGTCACTGGTCTAAGGTCACACAGTAAATGACAGAACTGGAATTTGAAAGGCAGTAGTCTGCTTCCTTAAAAAACAATTATTAAAGAGTTCCAAATGTATACCAAATAGAATAATATAAATGAGCCCCATGTGGCCATCACACAGCTTCAGAAATGATCAACTCCTGAACAATCTTCTTTCATTTATACCCTGCCTCTCCCCCTCCCTCTGATTATTTTGAAACAAACCCCAGACATTACATCACTTCAAACATAAATATTGTGATGTTATCTCTAAAAGACAAGAATTTGTTTTTAAAAGCAAAACCACAATAGCATTTTCTCACTTTAAAAATGGTTAACAATTCCCATGATATTTCAATCAAGAAATATCCAGGGTCCAAATTCCCTTGATTGTCTCATAACTTTATTATTTGTTGGAACCACAATTGAATATCTTCCACATTTTGCAATTGGTGGCTGGATTTCTTAGGTCCCTTTTCTTTTTTTCTCTCTCTTTTTTTTTTTTTTTGCGGTACGCGGGCCTCTCACTGCTGTGGCCTCTCACTGCTGTGGCCTCTCCTGTTGCGGAGCACAGGCTCCGGACACGCAGGCTCAGCAGCCATGGCTCACAGGCCCAGCCGCTCTGCGGCATGTGGGATCCTCCCGGACCGGGGCACGAACCCGAGTCCCCTGCATCAGCAGGCGGACTCTCAACCACTGCGCCACCAGGGAAGCCCCCTTAGGTCCCTTTTCATCTGTAGATTTCCCAGTCCTCTCCTTGCTCTCTCTCATTTTTTTTCCCCCTTTGCAATTGATTTATTGTTCTGTAGAGCTTCTCACAGTCTGGAAAATTGCTGATTGCAACCCTAATGTGTCTTTTAATCTTTGCCTTTGTTCCCTATGTTTCTTGAGCTTGATGAGATTCAGGTGTGATATTTTGGGGGCACAGCTGACTTCAAAGGAGGGGGTGAGTTCTTCCATCAGGGGCTCCCAATGCCTGGTTGTCCTCAGCTGCTTCTCTTGAATGCATTAGGGGCTTCAGCATGGTGGCATTGTAACGCTATCATTCTGTCTCCGTTTGTAAGCCGAAGGAATCCGGAACGAGAAACTCCCCCTCTTCAAATATTTAGTCATTGCAAGATACACTTTACAGAGAAAAGACATAATAAATGTTTGATGCTTGCTCTTCATTTTTCCGCTTTCAAGTGAAGAGTTTGTTCCCCAGCATCCCTCCTAAGTGACCACTGAGGGTTTTGATTAAGTATCACATGATTCATGGACTACAACATTCTTATTGCTGCTCAAGTTGTTCCATCTTTGGCCAGTGGGAGGCTCTACCCATTGGCCTCTGAGTCTTTTGACCTGGCTCTCATGGTCTTTGACAGCTTCCTTGCAGCCTGGGATGTTCCGATGTCCCAGCCTCATCAAGCTGGGATGGCCTGGAATCGCCATTTCTCCAAGCAGCCCTGGCTCCTTTGGAGAATGGAGTTTAGAAGCCACAGTCTGGGTTCGTCTCCTGTGCCAGCTCTCTGGCTCTGTGGCTAGGAAGTGCATCAAGCAGGGCTGATAGCATCTCTTAGTGGACGTATTTTGGGGATTCACTGTTGTCTCCAAGCACGTGTCCCTTTCAGTTGATCTGCAGTTCATCAGGGCAGCCGACAGGAGGGGCAGCTATGAAACTCTGGGCTGAGATTGAGTGTGGCTGATTCTGCCATTCAGAGCAGCTACTAGCCCATAGGGCGCCTCCATGCAAATCAGAAAAGATGGCCCTTCCACGGGCAGACAGTTCCCTCCAGGGCCTGCAGCTGGAGAGCAGAGCATGCACCTGATTCCAGCAGCGCATCACCTGGGCAATTGCTTCTTTGCTCTGACCCTGGGGCAGTTCACTTCACCTCCCTGAGCTCCCGACTCCTCATCTGCAAAATGGCTCTCTCTCCCTTTCCAACCTCGCTTATTTTCTCTGGGCTCATTTGTCCCCAGGCGGGTGTTATGGGTTGACTTGTATCCTCCCCAAAAGAGATATATGGACGTCCTAACCTGCAGTACCTCAAAACGTGACTTCATTTGGAAATAGGGTTTTTGCAGATGTAATTAGTTAAGATGAGGTCATCCTGGAGTAGGGCGGGCCCCTAGTCCTATATGACTAGTGTCCATATAAAAAGATGGCCCTGTGAAGACAAACACTTGCAGAAGGCCATGTGACAACACAGGCAGAGGTTGGAGTGATGCAACTACAAGCCAAGGAAGGCCAAGGGTGCCAGCTGTCATCAGAAGGTAGGAGAGAGTCCTGGGATAGATTATCCCCCAGAAGGAACCAATCCTGCAGACAGAGATTTTGGTGTTTGTTTTGTTTTGCTTTGTTTTTTTGAGCACAGTGAAAAGGCAGGTTTTAAGACAGCGTGATTTTGGTGTTTTAAGTTGCCCAGTTTGCTGTGCATTGTACAACAGCCCTGGGAAATGGATACAGCAGTGACTGCTTTCCCCTGTTCCCTGCTACTCCGAGGGTGGTCCATGGACCAGCAGCATCAGCATCACCTGGGTGCTTATTAAAATGCACTCTCAGGCCCCATCCCAGGCCTCCTGAATCAGTGTCTGCATTTAACAAGAGAGCCAGGTGGTTTGTATGTGGAGAAGCACTGCATTATATAATAGGAAGGTGGCGGAATGATTAGCCCCTAGGGCAAATGCACAATGATTTCTGTTCATAGTTGGTATTGAACTCTCACTGCCCACCAGGCAGTATCCCAAGCCCTTTATGTACATTATGATTCTCATGTAATCTTCCTGGCAGCTCCGTGCACTCGGTACTTCCCGACGTGTGCACTGCACTCTAGGGAACACGATTCACACTGACTATGATTGAATGACGCCCCCTGGTGTTGTGCAACTCAGCAGCCCTGACTCTTATTATCCCATTTTATAGATGAGGAAACTGGGACACACAGCGAGGCTAAGTCACTTGCTCAAGGTCACACAGGTCCTCAGTGGTGGAGCTGGGATTTGAATCTGCTAATTTTGTCTCTGAACTTGTACCCGGGACCTTTTACTCACCGCACAGCCCCTCTCTCTAAAGGAGAGCCAGTGAAGGCAGCGTATTTTCTCCCGCCATTTTCTCTCTTTTAAATTGTAAAATACACATAGCGTCAAAGTGACGTTTTTAACCATTTTATTTAATTAATTTATTTTTTTGGCTGTGTCGCGCGGCTTGTGGGATCCTAGTTCCCCGACCAGGGATCAAACCTGGGCCCTTGGCAGTGAAAGTGCTGAGTCCTAAACACTGGACCGCTGGGAAGTTCCTTAACCATTTTAAAGTGAACGATTCAATGGCATTTAGGACATTCACAATGTTATGCAACCATCATCACTATTCCATTCCAGAATATTTTTATCACCCCAAAAGGAAACCCCATAGCTATTAAGCAGTCACTCCCTGTTCCCCCAAGCCCCTGGCAACGACTAATCTGCTTTCTGTCTCTATGAACTGGCCTATTCTGGATATTTCAAGAATGGAATCCTACAATATGGGACTTTTTATGTTTGGGTTCTTTCACTTAGTATGTTTTCAAGGTTCCTCCATGTTGTCGCATGCATCAGTACTCCAATATTTTTTTTCATGTTTTTTTTTTAGTTGTGGTTAAATATACATAGCAAAAAAAATCTACCATTTTAACCATTTTCAACTCAGTGGCAATAAGTCCATTCACACTGTTGTGTCACCATCACCACCATCCATCTCTAGAACCCCTTCGTCACCCTAAACTGAGAGCTTGTGTCCATGGAGCAATCACTCCCCATTTCCTCCTCCCACCAGCCCCCAGTAGCCTCTATTCTACTTTCTGTCTCTATGAATTTGCCTTTTCTGGGTAGCTTAGGTTAAGTGGAATCATACAGCATCTGTGCTTTTGTGTCTGGCTTCTTTCCCTGAGCCTAAGGTTTTCCAGGTTCGCCCACATTGTAGCAGGTATCAGTGCTTCATTCCTTTTTATGGCTGAGTGACATCCCATTGCATGGACAGGCCACGTTTTGCTCATCTCCTTGTCCGCTGATGGACATTTGGGTGGTTTCCACCTTTTGGTGATGGTGAATGTTGCTGCCGTGGACATGCGTGTACACGTTTTTATTTGAAGGCTTGTTTTCAGCTCTTTTGTTTTCCCATTTCTTTTGAAAACTCTGGGTCTTTAAGGAATTTGGTCCGTGGTTCCAGCAGCAGCGGAAGGGGGCAGTGAGCAGTAGCTGGGGTGGAGGTAGGGGAATTGGCCTGGGTGCCCCCAGGGGAGAGGTGAGGGTCCTTGCACAGGACCCATCCAGGGCCGAGCGGCCATGGGCCCGCTGACATTTTGCTGGCATTTTGCTGCCACGCATACCCAGCCAATAAAGTTGGGATGTCTCTCTAAAAAGAAATAAAGAACAGAAACTAGAGGGAAGACTTAACGACCAGAGGGAAGTCTGTTCTTTTATTTGCTTCCACACTCAAACCTCTATTGTGCTTACCTTTGAATCAAAGCTATGAGGACTTAGCAATCAGCATCTGCTCAGACATCCCAACAGCCTTAAACCTGCCCGTCCCAGGCCCAGATGTCAGGGGAGGAGGAGGATGTGCTGTCATTTGAAGCAAGAAGTTGGAGTCTGAAAGATGATGGAGCTGTTGTTGCATCTGGAGCATTCTAGAGAAGAACAGTCCAGCCCCCATGACGCACGCCCTGAGTTAGCCAGGCTCACACGGTTTCTGAGGGGCTCATAGGGTCCTCTGCTTTTTTAGGTGTGGTTTCCTTCCTTCCTGCTTTGTTCCCCGAACTGAGTTTGCCTTGAAAATGGAACAAAGGAGGGCTCCTGGATGGCAGTGAGCATACAGATCACCTGGGGTCTTGTTAAAATGAAGATTCGGGCTCAGGGGGCCTGGGGTGGGGCTGCTGATCCTGCATTTCTAACAAGCTCCAGGGCACGTGGGGAGCAGGTGGATGGGCCGAGGGCTGGGCAGATGTGGTCTTAGCTGTCTCTCTGTCACACCTCAGGGTCCCCTTCCTCCCACGTCTTCCTGGTGTTACGCTGCTGTTAGCAGAAGAACCACCTGACTCTAAGTGGGTGTCGGTGGTGAAGAAATAAATAGCAGCATCCTACTTCTTTTCAACAACAGGGAAAAACATCTAACGGAAGACATCGAAAAAGATCATCACCTGCGGAGGCTTTTTCTCACTTTCTCCTGTTCTCAAAAATCTCGACCATGAATGAGTCAAACAATAAATAGTGATATTAACCACAGCGACCTAAGGCCCCCTCTGGTCCGGCATTGTAGGTATTTTTCATCCCAGAAGCCTTGGACGTCTGAGGTTAAATGTTACTCTCCCATTTTACAGATGAGTAAACTGAGGCTCTGAGTGGTTTAGTGCCCTGTCCAGGACCATGTATGCAACAAGGATGGAGCATGAGTGTGGATCAGGGTTCTCTGGCTTTCACTGTACCCACTGTCCAGGTAGGGGCCAGAGTGGGCATTTTTACTCCACAGAGAGTGGTGGCCCTTTTTTTTGCATAGGGACTGGTAATACCAGACGAAAGGACCTGCTTTCTGGAATTTTCTCACACATTCAACTGTAATGGCCAATTACTCAACTGGGGATTTTTAGGTCTGAATTTTTTTTTTATTTGGACCACAGATGGCCCCCAGAATATCAATGGGCTTGTTTTTTTCTGAAACGTGTCTTGCCTCAATGCAAAGTTGAGGCTGCCTCTGATCATTTCTTTGTTTTTCTATTTTTAAATTCAACTTTACATAAAAGTACAGAGAACAATGACCCTGGTATTCCCTTTGCCCTGCTCAGTCATGATCAGCTCGTGGCCAGCCTGTTTCTTCTTCACCCCCATCCACTCCCCGCCCCCGGATTATCTTGAAACAAATTCTAGACATCATCTCAGATGCTCTTTTCGTAGCAAAGTGAAGCAAGGAGAAAAGATACCATCTTTCCTCAGACGTTTGCCACAGTGAAAAGCAGAAGGCTTTGCAGAGTGTCTGAAAGAGAATTTAAAATAGGACGTCTGATGAGGAATTCAGTCTTCAAAGTATTTGAAACCAATAAAGGGCAGCTTTTAAAGAGACTGTTAGATCACTGCTGAATTGAGGATTAAATCAACCTTCCCCCACCCGGCCGCAAATCAAACGTGCTTTAGAAGTTTGTGGGAAGGGGGATGCGTATGGTGCCTGTGGGATGCAGTCCTCCCCACGCCCACCACCGACTTTACTCTGTCTAGATAGAGCACCGCCCCCAACCTGTGTCCATTTTTTAGAGCGGTTTTAGGTTTACAGAAGAACTGAGCAAAAAGTACAGAGAATTCCCACAAGCCCCTCCCCACCACAAAGTTCCCCCTATTATTAACATCTTGCATTAGTGTCATCCATTTGTTATGATGACCAGTAGTACATTATTATTAACTAAAGTCCATAGTTTCCATCAGGGTTCACTCTTGGTATTGTACCTTCCACAGACTTTGACAAATGTATAATGACATGTATCCACCATTACAGTATCATACAGAGTAGTTTCACTGCCCTAAACATCCCCTGGGCTCCAACTATTCATCCTCCCTCTCCCCTAACCCCTGGCAACCACTGACCTTTTTACTATCTCTATAGATAGCTAAGTCTTTTCCAAAATGTCATAGAGTTAGAATCATGCAGTATGTAGTCTTTTCAGCCTGGCTTCTCTTACTGTGTAATATGCATTAAGGTTCCTCCATGTCTTTTCATGGCTTGGGAGCTCATTACTTTTTCGTGCTGAATAATGTTCCATTGTGTGGATGTGCTATGATGTATCCATTCACCTACTGAAGGACATCTTGGTTGGTTCCAATCTGGGGCAATTATGACTAAAGATGCTAGAAACATCTGTGTGCTGGTTTTTGTGTGGACGTAAGTTTTCAACTCATTTGGGTAAATAGGAGTGCAGTTGCTGGGCTGTAGCTCATGTAGAAATTTTAGGGTGACTTGCAGAGGTTCTTCTTTGGTCAATGGCTACAATCAGAATTTTTATTGAGGTGTAGCATACATACAGTAAAGTGCACTAATCCTAAATGTACAGTTGGATGAATTTTTATACACATGCCCACACAGGTCAAGATGCGGAGCATCTCCAGCACTGGAAGCCCCCTTGTGTGCCTTCCCAGTGGCTGGCCCTCTACCATCCCCAGAGATAACACTGCTCTGACCTCTAGCACAATCCATTGTTTCTGCCAGTCGGGCAGCTCCCACCCTGCAGCTTTGGAAAGGGGATTTTTGGGGGGTGCGGGTGGAGAGAAGAGGCCGTTAGTGACAGTTTGCTTCATTTTGGTTTGTTTTGAATGGAGCCTAATTTTCTCACCAAATTCTTCTTGCCCATCTAGAGCAGGGATTGGCACAAGTTCTGGGTAAATATTTTCGGCTTTGCCAGCCATTGAGTGAGCATGGCTGCGTTCTAATAAAACTTTATTTACAGAAATAGGAAGTGGGCCAGATTTGGCCCTTGGGCTGGAGTTTGTGAATCCAGGGTAGAACAGTGCTTTTCCTTTGCAAAGTCCATGTCCAGGCCCCACTCCAAATCTGAATCCGTGTGTCCCGGGACCAGGCAGTGTTGCGTGCGTTTTAAGGCCTCCTCGGGTAACTTTCAAGCACATTCCATGAGAACCTACTGGGTTTCCCTCCAAGGGGGTGGGGGACAAGGCATGTGTTGGGCCCAGAACTGTGAAAGTGGATTTAAATGTAAACAAAAGCCCAGCTAGACCCTCCCCACCTTGACTCAGGTCATCTCATTTCTCCTTTCACCATCAGTCATTCCCTCCTCCTCCTCTTGAGGTAACAGGCTTCTGTCTGGCGGGTGGAGGGAGCGTGATGGATACTGACCAGAAAATACTCCCGTTGAGGATAAGGAAGTTTCCTTGGTGAAAGTGGAGGAGCTGGGGGAATATGGGGAGATCAGGAGTCTTGAGGGATCCCTGCACAGATGAAAAGTCAGCCCCTGGGGAGTGAGAGAGAGAAAGTTGTGGTCAGAGGGGGAATGTTACAGTTTGGCTCCTTGGAACAGTTTTGAGTGACAGTGAGACTGTCAGCTGTTCACAGTGACTGAGTGTCGTGTGTGTTTCAGGGACTATATACCTGCTACCTTCACTTGACCTTTTTAATCGAATACCCTCAGCAGTGGCTCCTGTGGGCATTCCCATTTTACAGAAGTGGAGACTGAGGCGGTGAGAGGTTCCGTAGCTTAGGGACAGCTGAGGAGCTACTCAGAGGTTGGAGCCGGGATTTGGACCCTGGCAGTCAGGCACCTCTGTACTGTTTGCCTCTCAAGGGGGTGACCAGGTGGGTGCCTGGGAGGGGGGAGTTGGAAGCCGGTGGCATTGAGAGGTGGAGGCGACTGTCGGCGCGTGTGTGCTCCGTGGCTGCGGAGGTGGCAGGAGAAAAGGCTGGGGGGATGGAGGACCCCATGTCAGGGAAGGGTGGGCAGGCTCAAGCCATGGCCTTCAAAACTCTCCAAACTAGAAAGCTGGTCTGAGACCACATCCATGTTAGCGGTGGGGCACAGGCTGGGCAAACTGCAGAGGTGGACGGAGTGAGGGTTTGGAGGGTTGCCCAGAGAACAACCCGCATAAAACAGGATCAGAACGATGTCTGGAAGTACAATGGGCATCCTTTTCTACTTGCTTTGGATTATTACAACAGCCACAACCACCATAATAATACCTTCCATTCAAGTTAGGGAAACAGTCAACCAGGACTCAACTGAATAAACAGAACCTTCCAACAAATGGAATTTTTCCTGCATTTTATTTCAGGAAACCACAGTCAAAAATAGAAAAACAGGGCTTCCCTGGTGGCGCAGTGGTTGAGAGTCCGCCTGCCGATGCAGGGGACACGGGTTCGTGCCCCGGTCCGGGAAGATCCCACATGCCGCGGAGCGGCTGGACCCGTGAGCCATGGCCGCTGAGCCTGCGCGTCTGGAGCCTGTGCTCCGCAGCGGGAGAGGCCACAAAAGTGAGAGGCCCGTGTACGGCAAAAAAAAAAAAAAAAAAAAAAGGAAGAAAAACAGTGGGTGGGCAGGGGATTTATTTGAATGCATAACTTACAGGTTTCATCCTGGATCAGTGCACACTTGGGTCTCTTGTAAGCGTTTTAAGTCTGTATTGTTCTACAGCAGAGGTCCCCAACCCCCAGGCCACAGACCGGTACCAGTCCGTGACCAGGCCGCACAGCAGCAGGTGAGCGAGCAAAGCTTCGTCTGCTGCTCGCGTCCCATCGCTCGCATTACCGCCCGAACCATTCCCCCACCCAGCACACCCCGCCCCCGCCTCGTCCACGGAAAGATTGTCTTCCATCAAATCTGTCCCTGGTGCCACAAAGGTTGGGGACTGCTGTTCTGCAAAAAGGACAGATGTCCCCAGTGAGCCTGAAGGGACTGGATTATAAGGTTCAACACAACAAATATTTGCCGAGAATCTTAATGCCAGGTGCTCTTGGGGATACAAAATTATTGAAAATTATCTCTGTCCTCGAAGGATGTTCAGTTATTGGAAGAGGACTCATTTATCTTGGAGTGAAGGGGGCAAAATTGTACTAAGACAATTAGTTGAAAGATCCTCAATAAGGTTTAAGGCGAAAGGGGTATAAGAGACTCCCAAGAGTCTTATCTTCTGGAACATTCCAGGTTTGGAAGTGCTACGTGATCATGTCTAATTCTTAAATGCCAGGTACGGTCGCCAGGAGAGCTCAGCATCTGAAAGGCACAGGTGAGAACGTTCTGGAGGACAGCTGGGGTTCCAGCACAGCCCCTTCTTCCTTTAGAACGTGAGGAGTAAATGCAGATGTCATTACACATCCTGCCTCTGAATCTTAGCTGACGCTCCCTTGGGCGTCAGAAACGCACGGTTCTATAGGAGCCTCCTGGGTGCTTACCCTGACCACCTTCCTTCTCGGAAGGTCAAGCAGGCTCGTCCCCCACAGGCCTGCTGGCTACCTTTGCTCCCCACGATGTGGCAAGCCGGCGGCTCACAGGCCAGTGTGCAACACAGCCTGTGGCATTTTGTTAACATAATTAGTGACCTTTGTGTAAAAATCCGATTTCCCATGAAAAGTCTGGGTTTCTGGCTTCCAGTGAAGATATCGGATCTGGCACTACTAGGTGAGGTTTGCTGAGTAGAGTCGCCTGCCCTCCCCATCCAGCGATGAACTGCCACCCGTCATGGGGCTCGCAGGGTTGCTTTTTATTTTTTTAAAGATAGTCTCTTTTTAATTGTATAGAAGTTAAAAAAAATTTTATTAGAGTATAGTTGATTTACAATGTTGTGTTAATTACTGCTGTACAGCAGTGACTCAGTTATACATATATAAACATTATTTTTAATAATGATTTTTAAAAATTCTTATTATTTTTATTTTTTGGCTGCATCGGGTCTTAGTTGCGGTGCTCGGGCTCTTCGTTGTGGTGCGTGGGCTTCTCTCTAGTTGAGGCGCGAGGGTCAGTAGTTGGGCACACGGGCTTAGTTGCCCCGTGGCATGTGGGATCTTAGTTCCCCAACCAGGGATGGAACCAGTGTCCTCTGCGTTGGAAGGCAGATTCTTAACCACTGGACCACCAGGGAAGTCCCTATATACATTCTTTTTCATATTGTTTTCCATTATTGTTTATCACAGGATATTGAATATAGTTCCCTGTGCTCTACAGTAGGACTTGTTGATCCATCCTATATATAAGAGTTTGCATCTGCTAGTCTCCAACTCCCAGTCCATCCCTCCCCCACCCCCTCTTCCTTGTGCACAGCTGCTTTCTGGCTCCAGCGCTGAAATGCAGCTCATCACAAGCGGCTGGGAGTTGGCGCCGACTTGTGCATGTCATGCTCGATTCCCTCCATCAGGAACACGAGGCCCCCGCTGATGTGAGGCTTCTGCACCCGTGGGCTGCACATGGCCGCGCTGTTCAGTTACTGGCGGAATAACCCAACATTTCCCTTTGGGGAACTGGTCACTGTCGCTGCTAGGTGGGAAGGTGGTGATCACTGTCCCTGATACAGTTCACGTCAAAGGTGACCCATTTTCAAAGAGGGCAAGTGATATTTGGAGTCAAATTAGGGGAAAGTACTGGTTTCTTCAAGAGGGTGGGGGAAAAATGCTGGTGTGATGAGGATTGTTTCGAGCCTTCTAGGTTAGCCTTCTAGCCTGAATGAGTTCGGGTTTAAATGCATGGGGAACACGTGGGACGTGGAAACCACAGAGTGAGTTCAGCCACTGCCCTTTGGGCCCTGGAGTGAGGGGGCTCTGGGTTCTTTCCTAGGCACCCGGTGGCCACGTTTTTCCACCTGTTTTTCCGAGTAAGTGCCATCATCACCTACGTGGGCTGTGACTGGTTCAGCAGAAGCTTTGTGGGCTGTTTTGTCACCGTGCTTCTTCTCCTGTCCTTTGACTTCTGGTCTGTGAAGGTAAGGCCCCCTCACCTGTGACAGCCTCGCTCCTGAAACACGTGGCTACGTTTCCAGATGCTCACAGTTCTGATGCATGTGGCTGATTGGGGCTCAGAGGCACTTTGGTTTAAACTGCTGATATGCACTTAAGAATACTGAGCTGAATACTGTCACTTAAAATTAGAGAAAAAAATACATTGCTTAGTTGAATAAATGGCTTCTGTCATGCTTGCAAACATGTAGTATATGAGGGTGACAACTCCATAGGGCTTTGGATTTTTTGTAAATTTTACATATGACATAATATTATAAATAATATATTTTAAAATTCTATATAATATGAATATACATGTGTGTGTCTGGGGAGTCCTTTTTTCATGAATGAAACTTTGTTTTTAAAATTTTTATTGGAGTAGAGTTGATGTACAACGTTGTGTTACTTTTCTGCTGTACAGCAAAGTGAGTCAGTTATACATATACGTATATCCACTCTTTTTTAGATTCTTCTCCCATATAGGTCATTACAGAGTGTTGAGTAGAGTTCCCTGTGCTATACAGTAGGTCTTTACTAGTTATCTAGTTTATATATAGTAGTGTGTATATGTCAATCCCAATCTCCCAATTTATCCCTCCCTCCCCTTCCCCACTGGTAACCATAAGATTGTTTTCTACATCTGTGACTCTATTTCTGTTTCATTAATAAGTTCATTTGTACCACATTTTTAGATTCCACATATAAGCAATATCATATGATATTTGTCCTTCTCTTTCTGACTTACTTCACTCAGTATGACAATCTCTAGGTCCATCCATGTTGCTGCAAATGGCATTATTTCATTCTTTTTTATGGCTGAGTAATATGCCATTTTATATATGTAACACATCTTCTTTGTCCATTCTTCTGTCGATGGACATTTAGGTTGCTTTTTAAGGTAAGCTTAGTTAAGAATTAGAGGCCTCAAAACTGATTTTGAGAAAGCTCCACAGTTCAGTTCCCCTCTCCTCCTTCTCACGGTGCAAGTTTGGCATGAATTGGTGACTTTTATTCATCAATGAATGACCCGTGGCCTGCTTGGAGACATTCTGTCCACTTTCTTCAGAATGTAACCGGACGACTCATGGTGGGCCTTCGCTGGTGGAACCAGATCGACGAAGATGGGAAAAGCCACTGGATTTTTGAAGCCAGAAAGATATTCTCCAATATGTGTCAAGCTAGAACCGGGAAAACGGCCGTGGAAAGTTCCCATGGGTTCCTTTTGAGCTTTGTGGGGTCTGATCCCCGCCGTACACAAAGCCCACTGATGCTGGCGCTCCGTTCAAAGTCACATGTGGCAGAAGCACGTGTGACGTGAACAAAAATCATAGCACACTCCTTTGCAACCATTTTCACTAGTATTGAAACCGAATCACTTTCCCGCCACAGGCCTCTCCAAATACCGTGGCTGCCACAGAGGCGGAAGCTCGGGTCTTCTGGCTCGGCCTCATCATCTGCCCCATGATTTGGATCGTGTTCTTTTTTAGCTCCTTATTTTCCTTGAAGCTCAAGTGGCTGGTAAGGCAACATTTGCTGAAATATCTGTATAGAACCGGTGGTTGCAGGAGTGGGTTTTTGCTATTGATCAACCCATCAATCGAAACAACTTTGAGATAGAATTCACATACCAGGCAGTGCACCCGTCAGTGTGTACAATTCAGGGGCTTCTAGTCTATTCACAGGGTTGTGCCACCATCACCACAATCAGTTTTAGGGTATTTTCATCACCCCAGAAGGAAACCTTGAGCCCTTCAGCCACCACCCTCCCCATACACCTGTCCCCCCCGCCCCTGCCACCCACTGATTTCTCTGTTTCTACAGATTTGGCTATTCTGGACATTTTCTGTAAAAGAATCATATAATATGTAGTCTTGTGTGACTGAGCCCTTTCACTTGGTATTGTTTTCAGGGTTCATCCCTGTTGTAGCAGGTGTCAGTACTGCTTTCTTTCTTCTGGATGAATACTATTCCATGGTATTAGACCACATTTTGTTTATCCATTTATCCATCAGTGAGATAATCAATGGTTATTTGTTTCCAGCTTTTGGCTCTGAATAATGCTGCTGAGAGAGGAGTTTTTAGAAAAAGTGCATGACATCCTACCTTGGATAGGGAACCCTTCCTCAGCAGGAATAAGCTAGCCTCAGGGTTCTGCAGTTTCATTTCAGATTTTATCATATTGCATTGCCATGATCTGATCCATTCAATGAGGAAACAGAATATCTATGGACAGTCTGAGCAACAGCATAAAAAAGTGTGGGCTCTGGAGTCTGGATCACGGCTCAGCCTCACTCCAGCTCTGTGACCTCAGGCTAATTTAGCTTCCCTGAGCTTCCATGTCCTCCCTGTAAAATGGGATGATAATGGCCCCAACCTCTCGGGTTCCTGGTGATTAAAAGGGGTCTGTGAGTATTTGTAAGCACTCCATAGAGGTTGGCTATTACTAGGTGTGAGCCGGAGCCACTCCTACTTGCTTTGGGAGGAACATTTCAATACGTGCTCTTAGGAGAATTACATTTGCTTTGTCTGAGCGCAGGCCCTCGTCATAGCTGGGATTTCTCTCCAAGCCGCTAACCTGTACGGCTACGTCCTTTGTAAGATGGGAGGCGAGAGTGACATCAGCAAAATCACAGCCAGTTTTCTGTCCCAGACGGTGTTCCAGACGGTGAGTTACTGAAGTCTGATTCCTGGACCCCTGATCTCCAGACACTTAAAAGTCAAGGAGGCCTGTTGGCAATGGCAGGTTTTGATGTTTTCCATATCAGCCAGGCCTCCATGGTTAGTTGCTTTTTTGTGTGTGTGGTTAAAATATACCCAACAAAACTTACCCTTTTAACCATTTTTAAGTGTACAGTTCAGGGCTTCCCTGGTGGCGCAGTGGTTAAGAATCCACCTGCCAATGCAGGGGACACGGGTTCGAGCCCTGGTCCAGGAAGATCCCACATGCCGCGGAGCAACTAAGCCCGTGCGCCACAGCTACTGAGCCTGTGCTCTAGAGCCCGCGAGCCACAACTACTGAAGCCCGCGTGCCTAGAGCTTGTGCTTTGCAACAAGAGAGGCCACCACAATGAGAAGCCTGCGCGCCGCAATGAAGAGCAGCCCCCACTCGCCGCAACTAGAGAAAACCTACGCGCAGCAACGAAGACCCAAGGCAGCCAAAAAAAAACACAAAAAGATGGCAGAGTCCTTTAAAAAAAAGTGTACAGTTCAGTATATCCACATCATGTCACAACTCTGATCTTCACAAACCGAAACTGTACCCACCGAATGTTTTAACTCCCCATTCCCCACCCTCCCCCCCCACCAGCAAGCTCCTGGTAACCACCTACTTCCTGTCCCCATGCATCTGACGACTCTAGGGACCTCACCTAAGTGGAATCATACAGCGCTTGTCTTTTTGTGACTGCCATTGTCGGTTTTGAGTGATTTCTTTAAACGACAGAATTAAGAACCATAACTTTTTTTTTTTTTTTAAACCTAGCCTTAGTTCTAGGAGAGAAATAGATCTTCTAAATTTGACCAGGCTCTTCCTGAAATGGTCTCAACCATCTTAAATGTGAACAGTGCAGCTTCACACCAAGACCTTGAGCAACCAGCCCTACAGGCTTTCAGTTCACTGTGGGTTTGCTCTGGCCTTGAATCAGCAGGATCAGGCCACACACATGTGAGACAGAAAGCCAGGGCAGCCTCTTCCCCTTGCAGGCCTGTCCAAGAGACTTCCAGAAGCCTGGCCTTGAGGGGCTGGAGATTCACAAATATTAGGTAAGAGGTGGGATCGAGGTGGCGGCCTGGACGGTGCAGGGCCGGGGGCTCCCGTGGAAGCGCAGCTCCCCTGGGTTCAGCTGGGCCTGTGGTCTGGGTGGGCCCTTTAGAGGGGTCTCACCTTCCTCACCTTGAACAGGTGCAGATTTGACCCTATGTGGGCAAGTGGGGTGGGCGACGAGAGAAGGGGAGGGCAAGGGATTTGCCCGCCTTCCACTTCCATGCCTGGAGTAAGATGGGAATTGGGAATTTACTCTTCCCTCAGCTGCTCTCAGATCCTGTGTGTCTTTCAGAGTGAGCGTCTCATGGCAATGAGGATCTTCTTGGAGTTTGCATCTCTCTCCTTTTTATGTAATGTTTAAAAACCCTGTAAGTCGTCTGACGACACTGGAAATTGCTGGATATAGTGAACACACATTCCTATACAGGGTGTCGACACTGACCCCCAAATCTGTTCTCATGTGGGTGACTCGAGGGTTTTTTGACTGTGCCCAGCCATGAGGTGTGCACTGACCTCAGGACAAGCCCCAGCAGGAGGATCTATCACTGCTTTAATTTTTTCTCCACCTAAGGAACAGCATTTGCACTATGCTGTCTGAAACTGTGACTGTGTATCTGCAGCGAAGCCACACATTCACCCCTTTGTCCCTTTGGTTCTTTTTCAGGCTTATCTTCCGAGGCAGCAAAGGCTCAAGTGAGAAGTTCTGTAATGGAACAGCTTCTGACAGAGAAGAAAATTCCATGACCCACAAGCCGCTGGTTTTTTACATGAAGAAGGCCTTGGGGCAGAGGTTTGAGATGTTTTTATTTTTAAAACGGCACATCTGTAAAGAATGCCCTTTACATATGTTCTAAAGAAAAGTGTACAAATGTTAGATGATTAAAGTGTCTCTGAAAAAGTGGCTTCACACCATGCCTGGGGCTGGTCCCTCTCTGCCTGTGACCCCTGCTCTGTCACCCAGCTGGTCAGGTGCGATGGGACGTGCTGCTTGTGTTCCTAACGTCCTCCTGTTTCAGGAGCCTACGAGGTTCTCCCCTTTTGGCTGACGCAGACTACAGAACTCCTGGATTCCTGGAAAACAAGACAGCAGGCGAGGAAGCAGTGGCGGCTCTTGGTGGCCCTGCCCTGTGCTGGCGAGGCCGCGTCTAGATGGGGTGGAGTCCCCAGGTGGCTTAATTCTCCCAATAGTCCCATTTCGGCTGATGCCCTGAATCTCTGAAAGTGAGCCCAATACTGCCCACTGCCCATCTGTGGTTATAACCACAATCCCGGAAATGATGTGATTTACCCTAAACACCATTTCACTAGGTCAAAAGAACTCAGCCACAAACCGGGAGCCTAAAGCTTTAACTACTGCCAACACCTCTGCCTTAAATTCAACGCCTCTGACGGCTGCCTGTTGTTGACTGAATCAGGCCTGCACATGGGTTTGGTGTGGCTCACTATGCTTTTTTTTTCTTCTTTATTTCTTTTTATAGCTTTATTGAGGTGTATTTCCTATACCATAAACTTCACCATGTTTTTTAAACTATGACTTAGTTCACAACACTGATGTACCGGAAGATTTTTCAAGACTCCTGGCTTCCTGGGCTGATGGAGTCATCCCAGACCTCACTACCCCCGTGTCCCCACCAAAGCTGTGTGGCCACTTATGGCTGCAGTGACATTTATGACCTGAATGGGACCTTCTCACACCTAGCCCACTCTGCTCATTTATGTCACTTCCTGGCCCCGTGCCATCTGGATTCACAAGATTCACTGAAACACTTACTCTGAACTATACTTCTGTAGGCTAAAGTGGCTGGTGAATCCGGTGCTTCAACCAAAAAAGACTGTCCTTTGTCGCAACTCTTACCTTAAAAAAACAAAGGAAAGAAAATCCATGAAGAAAGCACAGTGGTGATGTGAACCTGGGGCTCTTTGTGTGCCCGTGACACTGAAGATCGAGCCCACCTCACTTGTAATGAAGATCAAAGCTGAGACAGAATGTTGGGGTCTCGAGGACCTCACCTGCCCCCCCTCCATCCAGCAGGGACCCTGGCTAGCGTTTCCTTGCAGCTCTGACCTGTACCTGGCTGATGGTGTTTAGTGTGTGTGCCTGCGAGTCATCTGGGTCATGCGCAGCAAATGCAGGTTCCGGGGCCCCCATCGTGATCAGATACAGCAGCTCCTAGGCAGGCCCAGGAACCTGCATTTAAAAGACCAATTCGTTCTTTCAGTAAAAAGATAATGAAGGCACACGGTAAGAGTATGGAATACAAAAGGTTATACCGTGAAGAATGAGTTCAAAGGAGGCTACCAGTGTTTCAAGTATCCTTCTAGAAATATATGCATATATATACATATACACACTCGTGTATTTAAAAAAAATGCTTGGGAGTGTATGACACACATATTCTGCCCATTGCTTTCTCCACATGTAATTTTATCTCGAAGGTCACTCAAGGTTGGCATCAATCCATCTGCTCTGTGTACGGCAGTGCCTCCTCGGGACACACAGGTGGTCTCGCATCCAGGTGAGCGTGGGGCGGGACCCTGGGCACACGGCGTGCTCCCCTACCGTCTGGTCCTGGGGAGACCCTGCTGCCGGCTCCTCTGCCCCCGGCCCCCCTGCTGGAGAAGCAGGATCAGTGATTCCACGACCCACAGCCGCTCCCCAGCCTCCTGGGGGGATCCTGGCCAGGCCAACCGTGGAGCAGTCGTTGCCTCAGCTCCCCAGAATGTTGCCCGGTGGGACAGGGACACCCGAGATGGGGGGCAGAGTGGGCCCCCATGTGGCCCGGGCACCGTGAACTGTGGCGGAAGCAGCTAGGGAAGCCTCCGAGTTCACGGTCGCTGGACCGGGTCTGGGAAGTCACAGGTCCCACAACAGGCTCGTGGGGCCACTTCCTTCTGATTTTCATCCAGCGTCCTCTCACTCCTCGTCCTCCCTTCCCCAGAGGACCTGCCTGTCCCCTTACAAATGCGCTCTGGTCGGTTCCCCATCTCCACAAACCTCCCCCTCTCCTGCCTGTCGCCTGCAGGCGGCACCCCTTGGGCACAGCCCTGTCCAAGGCTCCCCTCGTGGCCCTCCTTCCATTCGTGTAGCCCCCGGCAGTGGCTCCATCACCATCCCCACCTCGCAGGTGCGGCCTGAGGTTCAGCGCCTGGCAAGGACCCGCCGGAGCCCACAGCCAGCACTGGGGCAGTGCAGATCTAGGCCAGGGCACCTGGCCCCAGACGTGCTTCCGTGTGACCCTCAGGCGTGCGGGGCTGGGGAGGCCGAGGATCACGGCGCCAGAGCCCAGCCGCTCCTCTGCCGCACGTTCCCACAGGGGCTGAGCGCGTCCTTCGCGGCCTCTTGTCTGTTCCTGGTAACATGGCTGTTCCCTCACTGGACAAAAGCGGCTCCGGAAGGTCACAGCGGCCTCACTTGGCCCTGCCCGCCTCGCCGTAGCATGTCACGGCATTAACTGCCTGTCCTTTCCGACGCCGGCCCAGCTCTCTGCAGCTACAACCAGAGGTGAGGTCTGGGGACATGTACCTTGTCACACGGGACTGTGCCTGCCAGACGGCACTGAATCAGAGGCTGCGCCAGGCCGCCTCTCCTGTAAGCTGCTCTAAGGACTAAGGCGGCAGCACCGCCTGGAGCGGATGGCGGTGACCGCTCAGGCTGCCTCCGCTCACCGTCCCCGACAAGCTCACGTGGGCCGCCCGCCTCCGGAGGCCTGTGAGGGGAGGTACCTGCTCCTACGCCCCAGAGGGAAGCTCTGGTCAATGCGAAGACAGTTTACAGCAGTGGGGAAGGCTGGAAAAGCAGCCGAGTTCTCTGTTTCTCGGGGAAACCACATACCAGAAGCGCTGCTGGGCATGGAAACAAGCGAGGTGCGCTCTCCGGAGCTGCCCCCCAGGACCCCTGGGCTTCTCGGGGGCTCTTCCCGTCCACCTCCTCAAGGCAGGCCTCCTCCAAGCTGCGCTCTCAGCCCCTCCTCTCTGCACCTCCCACCCCCCGTCGCAGGCACGTCCCCCTCCACTCCTGACCTCTCTCCCCAGCCCACTGACCAAGCCGAGGCCTCGCCCGCCTCCACACAGCCCCAGGAGGGAGCGGGCCAGTCCTCGGTGCCGTCCCCGTCTCCCCGGTGGCTCCCACTGGGCAGCACGGACGTCCGTGTCACCCCTCAAATCCTGGCACTTTCCCTCTCTGTGTCGCCCTCTCCCTGGCAATGCGCAGGCCCCAGTCCAGCCCTGACCTCCTCTCCGTTCTCCTGCAGCGCCGCTGCCACGGCCTCGGCCTCGGCCTCAGGTGCCCACGGCGCCCGTGCTCCCGAGGCTCTCACTTCCTAACAACCGGGGCCCAAGCCCCGTCAGTCTCTGTCGGCTTCCCTCAAGCCTGGGCACCTGTGTAACCTCACTGTCCCACTTCCTCATGGGGTGTGGGTCACACCTAACCTCAGCAAGGTCAACTCCTGCTACTGTGGGGAAACAAATCTGGCGGTGGGTGTCCTCACCGCTCCACTCAGCGAGCCGACGCCCCGCAGTGAGTGTGGGGTGGAGGTGGGGTCCCCGGAGGACTCTGGCACTCAAGAGAGGAACGTGACCCCCAGAGGCAGGCCAGCGACTTCCCCTCACGCTCACCGAGGGAAGCCGGGCACAAGGAGGGCTGCGCTGGGCTTCCCTGTACACTGGACATGCGGGGCACCTTCCTCGGGAGTCTCCAAGGCTAATTCTGTACCCGACTTTCAGTCAGAACCTAAGTCCTGTGTAAGAGAAGACTTGAAGGCACGCCCCTTGCCACCTCCCCAGGTCACCCCCAGCCCGGCCCGGCCCCTTAGTGACTTCCTTTCCTCCTGCCTCCCTGCACCGGAGTCTCCCTAACCAGTCTCTCCTCTCCTCTGCAGGCCCCTCCCGCCGCCCCAAAGTTCTCCTGCTCCCTCGGCTACGCGCCGCCACGCGTCTCACTACTCCTCTCAGCTGGAGGGTGTGCAGCCTCCACCGGGGACTCACCCACCTATGCGCGGATCCAGAGGCACTTTGCCGAGAAGCGGGACCTTCAGGTCCTGGCACATGACCTCCGCACCCCCAGTCGTGGGCGGGAATATCTGAGACTCCTTCTGGGAGGCAAATTAAAGGGGGAGGAATCCTGATTTCATTTCAGAATCATACGAATGGACCACATTTTAAAGCAACTTAAAAAAAATGGCTATTTTGAATGTGAAAAGAATTTTCATTAAATCAGCAACAGAGGGTTTTAACTGATTCCGCTTCCCAACGCGATGGGGAAAATAGAAACGGTTTCCCAGAGACCCACCCCTACGATTTCCTCAGGCGTGGAGGACAGGACCTGGTTGGCCGTACTCTCACCTGGCACTTGGGGCAGATGAAGCCGCTCATGTTCTCCACCACCCCGATGATGGGCAGCTTCACCTTGTGGCAGAAGTTGATCTCTTTCCGGACGTCCTGGAGCGACACCTCCTGTCAAGGTTCAAGAAGTCCAGTTATGTCAAAGTCAAAGCATAAAAAGAGAACATCCATGTGGTGGAGGGATGGCTGCAGGGCCGTGGCATCACCACCGTGAAGTGTTAGAGACCATGCCCCGTGTTCCGTATTTGTCTCGTGCCGACCACGTGTGAGCCCTGTTCCAGGTGCTACTTACTTCCCACAAACCTCAAAGGATAAACCTGAACAGGCAAGTGTCCAATGTACAACGAATCTACAGGAAAGTGACCCTTTAACACACCTCCGTGTTCCACTTTCCCGTCAGTGTACTGGGCTGAGCCCGAGTGGGCCCAGCTTTCCAGGTCACGGACAGCCTGTGGGCTCGCCTGGCTGCCTATTTTCATAAGTAAAGTTCTTCTGGAACACAGCCCGGCCCACTCTTCTGCGTAGTATCTCGGGCCGCTTTCGCCCCACAATGGTACAGCTAAAGGGCCGTGACAGAGACCGTGTGACCCGAAAAGCCTGAAACAGTTACTCTCCAGTCCTTCACAGAAAAAGTACACCAACCTCTGATCCTGGTTATCATGAACCCAAGCAACTTTATGCACAAAAAGAAAGTAAGGACTATTACCAGGTTTGGATCCCTTCAAGTTCACTTCTGGACTCTGAATGTGTATCTTACAGCGTGAGGACTGTGGATAATCAGGGCTTAGTATCCACCCCAGTCCCCCATTTAATTTTACTGCAGACACGTGTCCAAGGGTTGTCTGCTGTCAAATATGGCTACTCCTTAACATTTGTGGCTTTAACGGTCACAGGCCTTCAAAGGGTCCTGGCTTTGAGTCCTCTATTCTCCTGAGGCCCACGTTTGGCCCCCTTTGAGGCTGGGGTACAGACGGAAGGGCATTTAGCTAGAAAGTAAATGGCTGTTACTAAGCGTCTCACCTCAGTGCAGCTGTGATTCTCTCCCTGGTATCCTCTACAAGCCCTGCTTTGTCAAAAATGACCCCCCAGAAACTAACACACTACTGTAAAGCAATTATACTCCAATAAAGATGTTATAATTTAAAAAAAATGCAGTTCTCACAAAAAAAGAAAAAGAAAAATGACCCCTAAAGAAAGCCAGCTGCTGGATGTGCAGGGCTCCGAGAAAGTGGGCATCCCCAGCCTGAAGTCACGTTTTCTAGAGAAGTTACATACAGAGGTGCACAAACATGGGGCGTCCCCCCAGGCTTCCTGGAGAAGGGCCGGCATCTGCTCGGTCCGCTCCCCTCCTCCTGAACCCAAGGGGACTCTCTTTCCTTTCACAGTAAACATGGTATCAGAGAGGCCATCCTTGTGTCAACTCGATTGTTGCTGTTGCTTTAGACTTGACTTTTGGAGCGGTTTTAGGTTCATAGAAAGCACAGAGTTCCCATGTGCCCCTGCCCCATGTGGAAAGCCCTGCCCACTGTCAGCACCCGCATCAGAGCGGACGTCCCCACTCCACTGTTCTCATAGGTCATTTCTTTGGGACCTACTCTTGAGAGCACTGCTGGTCTAAGGGTGGGCCCCAGCCTCTCTTTAAAAATTCAGTAGGAAACATTCCTAACGACAAATTCGTCTTCTCTCCAGCGCCATCCTCGGGCCAGGCGCCCCTGACCCCCACCCCCGCCCCTGCCACCTAATGCCTCCCTGTCCGCTGACAGTGGCTGGACCGAAGAGAAACGTAAGGTTTCTGCGGATCCCAGTCAGGGTGTGCTGAAGAGCCCAGGGTCTCGGGCCATCGGAGAAAGAGACCTTCCGGGGTGGGGGGCCCTGGCACACCTGCGGCGTGGTGATGATGACCGCCCCATCGATGTGCGCGGCGGCCAGGTACTGCACAGCCGAGAGGTGTTCGTCCGACGTCCCGGGTGGGGTGTCCACGATGAGATAGTCCACCTCGCCCCAGTCCACGTCTCGGAGGAATTGCTTGATCATGCCTGCAGGGAGAAGCCGCGGGGATGCCTCCTCTCTCCCGTCCTCTGACTCTCTTTACAGAAGCACAGCTCGTGACCTTTATGTACGGATCACCTGTGCTCTCAATCAGTGGTGTTTGGTAACGTCTGGGACACGTCTGCCTGTCAGTGACTAGGGTGGGAGTTCTACTCGCCTCTGGCACACAGAGGCCAGGGTACTACTAAGCCCCGGTGACGTGGAGGACAGCCCACCCTCCCCAAACAAGGAATTATCTGGCTCAGAACGCCAACAGCACCGAGGCTGAGGAAGCTTGCCCAGATGGGCGCTTTCGCATCATCACCTGCAGCCTCAATGCCTAGTCAACCCGCTACTGATGTCACCTCACATACTTCTCTCTTTGACACAAATAAGAACACAAACCACCTTAGGAATAATTTCAGGGTTAGGTAGATTTTCAGGAGAGAAAAACCCTAATAGATTTTTAAAATTATAACATTTTATTAAATAAAATTGGTATTTCTGTTGGCTCTCTTCAACCAGTGAAGAGGCAACCAGATGCATAAAAATAATACTCTATGAAGCCCAGCAGGATGAGCCTGAGGCCATCCTGACAGGACGGGATGCAATTCTGCCCTTGGAAGGACGTGATAAGAGACAGAAAGCAGAGTGGCAAACCATTTTTCTTTGGTCCCCTCCAGATAACGGCATCATCGGGGCTGCTGAGCAAGAAACCCACCGACATCACCCCCAAGTTGTCTTCCAGGAACTAGAAAGGATGACGCAAGAAAGATTTTACTTAAAACCACAGTGCAAGGCACTTCCCTGTCTTTTGTCTGAGCTCTGGCTGAGAAAAATTGGGGGGGACAAAATTACTGTGTGATCTGTGAGTATATTCACTCTCTGAATCCTTAAATCTTTTCTTTTTTCGAAAAAAATCATTTAAAAAAAGGTTACCATATTGGGGGGGATTGAAAGAGTCACCATACAGCCCTATGCGGCAATGATGGTGAACTCAGCTGAAATAAACAAACCTCGTCTCCTTTACTATCTTAACCTGGGTTGGCAAACTATGGCCCCACTTCTGGTTTTGTATAAAGTTTTATTGGAAAACGGCCACGGTCATTCATTTGCTTATCACTACTTTCCAGCCATGACGGTGGCAACTGTATGGCCCACAAACTGGAAATATTTACTCTCTGAGCCTTTACAGAAAAAGTGTGCCAATCCCAGGTTGGAACTGGATTCCCTGTGCCTAGGAAAGTGCCTCAATAAATATCTGTTGACGATAAAGAGTTACAACCCTTTATGTACACATACGACAAGAGATCCTGAAGAAAAGGGGGTCAGCACTCACCACTGGAGACCAGCCCGAGCCACTCTGGTGAACCTGCAGGAACAGAAGCCCACACTTATTTGTGAGAAATTATACGCCCTGGTCACGCTTCTCTCGCAGACAAAGTTTACGCAGTAAGAAGGCAGTTTTATAAATTACAATTCATTGTCTTAAATGCTACCACTAAATTCTTAATAGGGGGTGAACAGAGCGGGGTCAGGGGCTGGGTTATGGATGATAGAATTCATTTGCTTTTTCCCTCCCAGGTTGGGTTATTTGGCAACTGCTTAGATATCTATCTGGTCAGGGGACCGATGTTACCGGAGTCCGAATATAATTTGGGATATTTTAAAAGTGTGACAGAAATCAGTTGGGGGTTGCTGAGAAGATGCAGGTAACTGGAGCAGCGAGGCGGTCTCTGTACAAGTCCAGGAGTGGAGGGATGACCTTTAGTGAAACCGGAGACACAGAACCCTCCCATCAGTGGTGTGAACTTCAGGGCTGAGCTGCTGCCCCCGGGGGACAACGACTGGGGAAGTGGTGTCAGCGGGAAGCTTGGGCTACTTCAAGACCCCAGACCCTTTCCTCGCAGTAGGTGTTCACTAACTGCCAGGGTTCAAGTCCGCATCGACGCTTTACTATGAAACAGGAACTTACGCAACTTCCAACCACACATCAACCTTAGATTTACAGTTCAAGTAACGCTGGACCCAAAACAGAAAGCCCATTTTTCCTGATGAATTCTTACTTTTTTAAACAGTCTTTTGAGATATAATTCACATACCACACAACTCACCCATTTAAACCGTACAATTAAATGGCTTCAGGATATTCACAGAATTGTACATCCATCGCCACAATCAACCTTAGAACACTTTCGTTACTCTTAGAAGAGACCCTGCACCCCCTAAGTGTCACCCCCGATCCCCACACTTCCCCCCAGTCCTAGGTGACCACGGATCTACTGTGTCTACAGATGTGCCTGCTGCCGACATTTCACAGAATTGCAATCAGATAACATGGGGTCCTTTGTCACCGGCTTTGAAGTCATACTTAAAGAAAACACCCATTGATTCCTATTACTACTAACTCTCGAAGTCACTGGTTTTGAAAGAGGGGTAAACACGATGTTCCAAAAGCACAGGAGGAGAAAACAGTAGAACTTCTGTTTTCTGTCACCATTTAAAAGTTTCCATGTTTACAACTACCTGTGTCCTGGCCCAGTGAGTAGTACACGCACGTGACTCACGGTAACGGACCCCTGTGCTGGGGGCACGTGCTCCAGAGCTCGCTGCTCGCCAGTACGTGCTCAGAACTGTGATTCCTGCTGCTTCCCAGCGCGGCAGAAGCAAGTCCCAAGCCCTGAGCAGGGTCCCCAAGGACTGGCTCCATCTGCCTCTGGCTACTCTCTGCCACCCCGTCACTCTGCCCCGTCCCCGTGGGCCGCTTTGCTGAGGACACGAGGACACTCCTGCACGCGCTCCCCATCCCAGCGCACCCTTCTCTGGGTTCTCTGAGCAGGGTGCCCTTGACCACCCCCTCCCGAAGAGCAGCTCCCCTGGCCGCCCTGCCCTGCCGTCCGTCCCCTTACCCTGCTTAGTGTCCTATTACCACCTGCCCCTCCCACAAGGGTAGGGTCTTTATCTGCCTTGTTCTCCTCTGAACCTCAGCACCCAGCGTTTCAGTAAAGAATGTATGGATCCCAACACCCCAGGAAAAGCCTAGTCCTCCAGCCGGGCTTCAATGCACCCCGCAGGGGAACCCTTTCTCAGATGGCTCTGTGCCACCTAGAAGGGAGGGAGAGCACGTGCTGCTCCACCCCCGCCCGCATTCTTCGCCTGCCTCGCAGTCTCACTTCCCCTCTGGTGACCACAGGAGCAGAAATATTCCCTTGCTTCCAGAGTACAGAACCCTAGCCAGCCCTGGTCTAGCCAGGGCTAAGTTTCTGTGTCTGACTTCTGCATTTGACGTATTGTTTCCCTTCCCTTCTAAGAAGGCATTGAAACTAACAATTCTCAGAAGGTTTGGATGAACTTAACTATAATCCACACCGCCCCCAAACTCACGGCTGTTGTTAAAAGGAGACAGGTGGTCTAGTGAACATTTACCTGATCTCGTCACGTCCAGGTAAAAAGGCATGGGCTCCGCTGACCCCCTGGCTTAGGGTTAGAGGCTTGGCGCTATAGTTTACCGTAAGAAAATACTTCCCTGCGTTTTTTCTTGTCACTATTACCTGTTCTCCTTCCAATCCCATGATCTTGGGAATCGACGGCCCGCATATATCAATGTCTAGAAGAGCCACCTGAGGAAAAGAGGAGACGTGATATCAGCAGATGTACAATCCTCCAGATGTGCACAATCGGGAGGGGACGGGGTTCCAGGAAAAGGAGGGAGGGGAGAAGGTGAAGAAAAACTGGGTTGAACTTGGACCGAGCGGAATCTCATGAGGGAGAGTTACAGCATTTATCTTCTGGGCCACAGAGACACAGACGAAACTCCTAACAAGAACCTGCAAAGTGGACTTCCCTGGTGGCGCAGTGGTTGAGAGTCCGCCTGCCGATGCAGGGGACACGGGTTCGCGCCCCGGTCCGGGAAGATCCCACATGCCGCAGAGTGGCTGCGCCCGTGAGCCATGACCCCTGAGCCTGCGTGTCCGGAGCCTGTGCTCCGCAACGGGAGAGGCCACAACAGTGAGAGGCCCGCGGACCGCAAAAAAAAAAAAAAAAAAAAAAAAAAAAAAGAACCTGCAAAGTACACCAACACCCCCGGCGCTCCGCCCACGCCCCTGCTGCACCCCAGCCACCCTCAGTATGGCCTATTTTCAGGCTGATCCAGGGTATCAGGTCGCTTGACGATTCAGGCCCAGCCACTGTTTACGTGGCCCTTACCATGTATTGGGGGGGGGTGGGGTGTGTGTGTGTGTGTGTGTGTGTGTGTGTGTGTGTGTGTGTGTGTGTGTGCGCGCGCGCACGCGCGCCTGTCTGTGTGTTTGGGATCATTATCTCTGCTTTACAGAAGAGGAAACTGAGGTTCAGAGAGGCCCAGAGACTTGTTCAACGAGCAAGAAGCAGAGCTGGGACATGAACTGAGGTCTCTGGACTCCAACGCCAGGGCTCTTCCCACTACCCCGGGGGCCTGGCGAGGAGGGCCAGAGTGGACCCTCTAGCTGAGCTCTGACCAAGCCGTTTTCCTGTGATGCTGAAGGTTAATGATGGCTTAGGCTCAACTTCTAAAAAAGAACGTGAAAATAAGGAAATCTACAGAAGTTCTTTGCTAGTGATACGTGCAGCTTTGGATGACTCCTCCTACCCCCAACGCCCTGCTTTCCCCATCTGGTTCGTGAAAAGGTCTGAAACAGCCTTCAGAAACCTTCTAAGGAGCAGGGCCGTGTTCATCTTGAAAGCTCTCACATCTTAGATCCAAAGTAGAGCACCTCTGGGTAACTTCTAACTTGCCCCAAGTTAGTTTCTTGCTTTCCTCTTCAATCCTCTAGACAACCTCCTATGATCCTCACATGACTTCACACCAGGTCAGGAAAGCGGTTCCTTCATACACTGGATAGTCGTTTGCCTCACGCGCCCTCTGCTGGACCTCAAGAAGAATGCAACAGAACAACGCTCACCCTGAAGACCCATCAGGGTGAAGACCTCATCCTGAAGACCTGACTTCCTTGGCCTTCTTGATGCTTCAGGCTGATGTGTGGTTAATGATCCAGACGTTTTACATCAGAGCCTCACAACCTGGGAAATTATACCATCGCTACGACCCTAACGGAGACTTTCGTCAATAATCTCGAGTTTCTAGCCACTTGGTCTAGAAAATCTCGCTCTCTTTTGGGAACAGTTTAATCAGTTTCCTTTTGAGGAATTACACCCCCTCTTCCACACAACCAAGTGGGTATCTTGAGTGAAATGATACAAGAAAGAGATCACATGCACTCGGTCTGCGGTGGAACCTGAAAGGGCTGTGGCACATTCCTGCTACCCAGCTCTCCAGCGGCCGTGTCCTGCCCCCTTCAGACATTCTGCTGATCCTGCCGCTACCCCCATATCCATCCAATTAATTCCCTTTCTGCCCCAGTTACACCAGAGAACCCCAGCTGGAAGAAACACGCCTGCATTAATCCTCACAGGGTCTGTGGAAGGTGCTAGAAGACTGATGGGAAGAGGAGGCTTTGCCACACCCTCTCCCAGCTAGAAAGTGGTGGAGTGGGTGCTGCAGGGCTGTCAGGATCCACAGCATTCCCTATCCAGCGCCACTTAAGAAGAGGTCACGGGAAGCGGGCTCAGTACTAACGCCTGGCACTCTGAGGCTGTGTCACCTCGCACAAGCTGCTTCTCCTCCCCGATCTGTCTGAGCTTCTGATCTGCGAAATCAGTGTTTCAGGAGATCATTAGGCTCCTTCCAGCCCTCGAGTCTACAAGCCCCCGAGAGGGCCTCAGACACTATAGCCTGGACCTTTTAATGACACAGCTTGCCTTTCAGCTCACAGGGCAGGATGATAAGCTGGGACCTGACGGGAGCTGCTGACTCTTGCGGTGGGAAGAAGGCACGTGATTCTTGGATGTCTCACAGCTCAGGTCTGCGCCATAGAGGCTCCTCCTCCTCCCTTCGCCCCAACCTGCACATTCCCCAGCCTACCTGTGATTAGTCAGGGGCTACCCTGCGAATCAGGCCCTCTGCAAACCACCAGACACCTGCCTAACCAAGTGCTATCATGGAACAGCCTTGCTTGCAGTCAGTAATGAGCTGCCACCAGGCGGCAGGCAGAAAAGGACAGGGCGGTCCTCACCATCCTGCTGAATTTAGGGCAGGGAGGGGTGTGAGCTGCTTGACTTTAGTCAACAAGACACTCGGTGTGTACTCTGTGCCCATGCCAGGCACCCTTTGGAGACAGTGATGTTTTCTGTCACCAGTAGGTCTGCCTGAGGGGAGACAGACTTTCTTAAGTGCTGACTTTTTTTTTTTTTTGGCGATACGCGGGCCTCTCACTGTTGTGGCCTCTCCCGTTGCGGAGCACAGGCTCCGGATGCGCAGGCTCAGCGGCCATGGCTCTCGGGCCCAGCCGCTCCGCGGCATGTGGGATCCTCCTGGACCGGGACACGAACCCGTGTCCCCTGAATCGACAGGCGGACTCTCAACCACTGCGCCACCAGGGAAGCCCTTTTTGTTTTTAAGCACCACTGCAAGAAAAAAAATCCAGCTCATCTAGCCATGTTTCCACACAGCTGGTGAGCTTCCCTTCAGTCTACTGCAAAGTTTCAACGTGTGCACAGTGGGACTTCAGAACGTAACAACACAGAAGCGTGATTCTATGTAAACAGCTGTCTATTCAAAAGTGGTTCCTTGTAGCTGGCCTGGTTAAAGCACATCTCCAGACAGCTGTTTAAGAAAATGCCTGACAGCTTCTGAAAGCAAAGATTATTCTGGGTAACATGGATCATCGCAGAAAACAGATTTCTTGGCTGACCAACTGGCCAATACAAACTTGACCCTCAGACTGCAAAAGATTGTTGACTAACAGAAAAACAGATGGGCAAGTATATTTGAACCTGCTGGGCACTGGACTCTGGGTGGGCTATAAACTCATTATCACCAAAGCAGAAACAGTCTTCACCCCTCCATATTCTATCAGGGACATTTATTGAGCACTTCCTATTCATCCGGCATCGTGTTAAGCATTTTACAGTTACCTGCATCATCTCACTCGGTCCTGAGTCCCATTTTACAGATGAGAAAACTGAGGCAGAGACAGTCTGATAACCTGCCCAAGGTCACAGCAGTGGTATCGGCGGCACTGGGATGTGATCGTGGGCAGACCGACTCCAGAGCCTGTGTTCTTGGCCACCACGCTAGACTGCACCCACCTCCTGCCCCAAACGCTCAGCTAGACTTCTGACCCTCCCTCTGCTCCAAGAGTTGGAGGCCCTGCTGCTCCATTTGTTCCTGCCGTTGGTTCCAGCACTGCCCTGGTTGTGTCCTCGTGGCCTCTCATGGAGACAAGAGCAACAACTCCCGCTGGTTTACCGTCACCCTCTGACGACACTCGATCACACACTTGGCTGCTGCTATAGCAACCCTCAAACCATGCCTCTTTCCCGCTGGAACATCTTCCCAGGGTGTTAAAGCCTCCCAGGTCTGCCTCAGGCTGAGCCTCACCCTCGGCCCCTCTGCTGCAGCAGCAGCAGCCCTGCCTGCCCAGCCCTGTCTGCCCCGGCGGCCCCGGCGGTCCCAGCTCTGCGCCTCTGCCTCCACCTCCTCCCGCCACATCCCATCAGCCACCATCAGAGTCCAAGGCCGCCTTCTCCCACGAGCCTGCCCAGCTGTCCCCTGCCAGTCACTTCTCCCTTTCCCCAGATGCCTAGAGCACATCTTGGGTAACAGATACCAGATTCCAGAGAAGCCCACGTCAGTCATGTAGGCCAACAAAAGCAGCTCCACACGTCATAAAATGATCCGAAGAGAAATGAGTAATAAGCAGGGTTCAGAGCCCTAGTGAGAGAAACACCAAGCTTTACAGGTCTCCTAGCCCAGCCTCTGCACTGTCCCAAGAAGGCCACGGCCTCCCCAAGGTTTCAATCCTCCCCCAAAGAAGTTCTTCCCCAGCCAGCACTAGTGTTTCTGGAGCTACAAACCAAACCAGGGGCCGGCAAACTACAACCCAGGGGCCAAACCCAGAAGCCACCTGTTTCTGTACAGCCCATAGCTAAGAATGGCTATTACATTTTTAGAGTTGGGGGAAAAAAAAACCAAAAGAATACATTTATTTCACGACAGCATGAAAATTATGAAATTCAAATTATGTGAAATTCAAAGTTTTATTAGAACACAGCCACACTCATTTGTTCACAGGTTGTCTATGGCTGCTTTCATGTTCAAGGGAAGAACTGAATAGTTGCTACAGAAACTGTATAGCATACAAAGCCTAAAATATTTACCATCTGTTCTTTATATAAAAAGTCTGCTGACCCCTGAAGTAAACTCTACTTTCTTAACCCAACGATTTAAAAAAAATATATTCCTGGAGCCTTTGGTGAGGTATCTGAGAGGCCACTGTTTATCTGTGTGTGTGTTGGGGGGGGGTGCGCACGCACACACACGCTCAAACGCTCAAGCATATTGAGGGCAGGTCGGAATGGTGGGCTTGATCCCCCTGCCCACGGTAGCTACCTTTACTGGGTTTTTTTGTGGAGGAAATAAAGCCTTTATTTTATTAAGAATTTAGGGTGCTATTTCACACTGGAATAGAACGGTTTATCTCACACAAGTAGAAAATATGAAATTTATCCAGTTATTAGAGTTTAAAAAAGAATAACTGGCAATATGTGGCAGTTTTGAAATGTCAATATTAAATTAAACATACCTTTACACTCCCCACTAGCACTATCTTAAAAAAAAAAAAAGCCAAACAAAAGTGAAAGGTCATTTGCCAGTTATACATGTGAACTGAAAGTTAGCCCTTATTTATATAAAAATAAATTTCAACATTCAAAATGCACAAAGACAAAACCTAATTTTCAAAAACATATCAGTGTATGGAAAGAAGGCACGCATCAAGACCAAGAAAAGAACTGGAGTGGTTGGGAATGGCTTTCAACATGAACACAATGAAATTGTTTCCACGTTACACGGAACTCCTCTGCAGGCCCCAAACAGCACTCTGACGGAAAAACAGCAGAGCTCGTGATCCACACAGAGCGCGTGGTGGGCTCTCTCACCCGGTGTACACACAGTACCAACACACAAGTCCTCACCACGGCTTGTATTTCAGGGCGCAACGTGCTGGGCAGTGGCGTCTAAGGGACACCGACGATTCTCTAGCAGTTCTGGTATGTATATATGTATTGTTTTTCAATTAGAATTGTGAACATAATTTCATTTTGGCAAAACCAAATGGTAGAACGTGTTCTGTGTTAAAAAAAACAAAACAAAACAACCCCACAGCATTCATGGTTTCATTAGGTATAAAATTGTAATCGAAGTGAATATTGGGATCATTTCCTAAGATCAGTGCAAAACCATCATGAGTCCCAATGAATAACCTGTGTTTTTTAAATCACAGGTACTGCAAATTTCCATTTGATCTTTTTGGTAAAAGTAATTTTTTTCTTCCTCACCCTACCACACCTTTTATTAAAGCTGAAATCCTGAGAGCAGTACTGGGGAATTTGAGTTTTCAAGCTCCTCTGTGTACGTGGGTGTAAGTGAATGGCCTAGTGCAGGGGTTGGCAAGCGTTTTCTTCAAGGGCCAAATGGAAAGTATTTTAGGCTTTGTGGGCAAAATCAAGGATTCAGAAGTACTAATGTAACACTGTAAAAGCAACCATTTATAAATGTAAAAACCATTCATAGCTCACAGGCCATAAAAAGACAGGAGATGGGCTGGATTTGACCACAGGCTATCGTTGGTAGACCCCTGACCTAGAAAAAGGCAGAAGGGGTTCATAAAGAGAAAGAAGCCTGAACTTAACATAATAAATAATCAGCAAGCCAAGAGAGAGAGTACACCTGCTAGCCATGTTCATGGCTAGAGAATCCAATGAAATATTCATTTCATTGCTCGACTGCCTTGCATTTCCTCATTCTCTCTGGAGGGATCTAGATTCCAAAGAGGCCAGATAAACTGACACTAACGAATCAGCTCCCTAGGAGCCATCATGAGCCCTAAGACACGAGCCTCTCCCAGTTTTCCCTTAAGGTCCCACCTGTGTGTTTTCATCTTCCGCTAGGCTGTGGGCCAGGTGGGCACTGAATGTGCTTTTCCCAACGCCGCCTTTCCCAGACAACACCAAGATCTTGTGTTTCACGGTCTTCATTTTTTCTTTGATTTCCTCTATGGCTGCAAAGAAAGCAATTCAGATGACCAAGCCCCTGACTCAATCTTTTTTTATTTTTTAAAAATATTTATTGGAGTATAGTTGATTTACAATGTTGTGTTAGTTTCAGGTGTACAGCAAAGTGAATCAGTTATATATATATCCACTCTTTTTTAGATTCTTTTCCCACATAGGCCATTACAGAGTATTGAGTAGAGTTCTCTGTGCTATACAGTGGGTCCTTATTAGTCATCTATTTTATATATAGTAGTGTGTATATGTCAATCCCAATCTCCCAATTTATCCCTCCCCTTCCTTTCCCCCACGGTAACCATAAGTTTGTTTTCTCTATTTCTCATTTGTGACTCTATTTCTGTTTTGTAAATAAGTTCATTTGTACCATGTTTTTAGATTCTACATATAAGCGATATCATATGATATTTGTGCCTCTCTGAATGTCACTCTTCCAACGGGCTGGAAGGAGCTAAGTCCTTGGGCTATTTCAAGGGATCGTGAGTGAAACAGCACCTCATCAATGGTAGTAATAAGTGCTACCAAAAAACCCCAAACCAAAACCAAACAAAACAAAACCCAAGGCTACGAGTACATCTGACATTTCCGTATTTATCGGTTTGTTTGTCTCACCTACTAGAATAATAAAGTCCATGAAGGGGGGAACTCTGAAGTGTTCACACTATATTCCCAGTTCCAGAACAGAGCTTTCAATACAGCAATGATTCCCAATCTGCGGGCAAACCCCACCAGGGCACATCTGGCAATGTCTCGGGATATTTTTGATTGTCACAGGAAGGAGTGTTGCTGGCATGTAGTGGGTAGAGGCCAGGGATGCTGCTAAATGTTCAGGGCAGAGAAACAGGGCAGACATCCCCACCACAAAGAATTATCCAACCCTGAGGGTCAGTAGTGCCAAGAGTGAGAAACGGACAAATTGCAGGCACTTAGTTACCTGTCACTGATAACTATCACTATTACACATTTACTATGCTTTCAATATTTCATCCTAGTTCAAATCCCTAAAACAACACTGTAACTATTTCTCCCCCATTTTTGATGAGGAAACAGAGGCTCAGAGAGGTTAAGGCTTTTTAATCACCTCATCTGTCTCATTCATAGCTGTATCCCCAGCACAGAGCACTGTGCCTGCAAGTGATCAATAAATACTTCTGTTGAATTACTGGGAGAATCGCTCCTCAAAAGGAAGGAAATTTTGTCCAAAGAAAACAGCTGGCGGAGCTAGGATTTAAGCCTAAGCTCCTGTCATCAAAGTTCATATCCTATTTCCTCTGGTGCCGGCCTCCTCCCAACCACTTCCAGTTACTGTCACTCAAACCGCTGGTCCCACCCCTCACCTCCCACGACTTTCTTCCATGCCCCGCCCCTCCTGAGACCCCTTTTGACAGCACGCCAGTCACGGGTTCAGGCTCCGCCCCACCCCGCCAATTTTCTCCTCTCCTAGCCTTTTAAAAGCCCTGACCCTCTGGGCCCCGCTCCTGTCACTCATCCCTCAAGTCCTGCCCCTTATCCTGAAGACAACTCCACGACCCGCCTCCTCTGGGCCCCTGCCCCTCATCCTTAAGGCCCCTATCCCAACACCATCCACACCCCGCCCACGTCCCGCCTCTTCCAGGACAGCGCTTCTCACTTCCCGTTGAAGCCTTGCCCCTTCCTCACCCGGGTCCGGAGCGGCACCAGCTCCAGAAGCGCAGAGTCCCTGGTTGGGGCACCCCTGACATGAGGCCCCTCGACCTGCTTGGGCGCTGCCGACCCCGGGACAGTCTGCACGGAGACAAGATCACAGTTAGAGTGACTCCTGTCCTTTCAGGCCCGCCCCCCACGCCCCCTCCGCGCGCTCACCGTGAGGCACCTCCTCCATCCCGCTGCCTTGGACGCGTACGCGGTCACCGGAAACCGCCGTTACGTATTTCCGCCTAGTGGCGCCCAATCTGACCCTCTAGCTGCGCGAAATCGTGTCTCGAAAGAGGGCTGTGCGCACGCGCGAACCTTCTAATGGTAGTTTGGGGCTGTTCTCTTTCTGTTCATTTTAAAACTGAGTTGCAGATATCTATCATAAATACTTCAGCATGTATCTCCTAGGATCAAACACTTTGTCCTACATGACTTCAATACCATTTTCATATCCGAGATTTAACATTAATGCAAAACTGTTAGCTAATATTCACTTTGTATTCAGATTAAGGAAGAGCCCCCTGCTCCCCCAACCCCCCTTGATTAGAGTCAAGGATTTTTTAAAAATTAATTAATTAATTAATTTTATTTTGGGCCCCCTTGGGTCTTCGTTGCTGTGCACGGGCTTTCTCTAGTTGCGGTGAGCAGGGGCTACTCTTCGTTGTGATGTGCGGGCTTCTCATTTCAGTGGCTTCTCTTGTTGCAGAGCCTGGGCTCTAGGTGCGCGGCCTTCAGTAGTTGTGGCACATGGGCTTAGTTGCTCCGTGCCTAAGCCCTGGTCCGGGAAGATCTGCCCTGGTCCGGGAAGATGTGGGATCTTCCCGGACCAGGGCTCGAACCCGTGTCCCCTTCAGTGGCAGGCAGATTCTTAACCACTGCGTCACCAGGGAAGTCCCCAGATTAAAGTTTTTAGCAGAATGCACTTACAGTTGTGTCACAGCAGGAAGCACGTAATGCCAGTTGGTTCCATTATTGGTGATGTGAGGGCTTGATCACTTGATAAAGGTGGCGTGTGTCCTGTTTCTCCAGGGAATGGCACCATTTTCCATTTGTAATTAATACAGACTCTCTGGGGAGACACACTGAGATCATATGAATATCCTGTTCTCGATCAGCCTTCACTCAGTGGTTTTAACATCCTTCTTGCCTGGATCAGTTACATAGGTGTTTGCAAAATTGTGCTTTTCCCCAGTCCTTATCCTTATCTCAATTAATTAATTGGCATTCCTCAGTAAATAAGTTTCCCTCCCGCCCTTTTTTTGAGAATCACTATGGACTCATGGGTTTTTAAAAAATTCTGTATTTCATAATAAATTATCATTATTCCTTATGGTCAATTTTTCCCCAAAATGTGGCCAGTGAAGCCTCGTCAAGCTTCTGTTTCTTGGACATTAATCAAACCCCTCTGAGCACTTTTCTTGCTTTCTGACAATAAGATGTTCCACGCTCTCCTATTTTCTTTGCTACAGCTATTTCTCCAAGGACCCCTGGTTGCTTTTCCTGGAGAATTGTCTTTAGATACCATCCAAGATGTGGATGCTATTTACTCATTGTTACTGGAGTATCATTGCTTACAGGTTTGGGACAAATTTTAATGAGTGAACAAACTTTCCCCAGCCTCAGACACTAAGGATATAGAAACTCATTAACAATAATGTATCAGTTGCCTATCCCTGCCACCGATTATAGCTAGCATTTGTGGAATGCTTACTATTTGCCAGCTATTACCTGGTGCTTTTATGTGAATTACCTAATTTATGCTCTTCATCAATCCTGTCCTCTAGGTCCTACTATCTCTATTTTTGGATGAGAAAACTGCCTTTCACAATGATTAAACTACTTTCCCAAGGTCACACAGATAATAGCGAGGGAGTCAGACTGATGAACTTCGGCTGTCTGGCCCCGGAGCCTGAACTCTCATCCATAACATATCGCTAGATCAGCTAGCGATACCAAACTGATCTAGTTCCTGTCTTCCTGGAGCCCAACTTGGTTGGGACAACAGATACTGAAGCCCGTAACTGTAATGTGATAAGTGCTACGACAGAAGAGGATCAGAGTGATAGGGGTCAGGAAAGAATTCCTGAGTAGGAGACTCCCAGATTGGGGCAGGGTAGGGTGGAGGCAAGTAGTGTTTCAAACTGAGCAAACAGCCTGAGCAAAGCCTGGAGGTCAGAGGAGTTCCCTAATGAGGCAGGGAGTATTGTGATTTCTGTTTTGCAGGTCAGAAGACTGGGTCACAGAGAATGACTTGCCCAGGGTCTTAGGGCCAGTAAGTGGCAGAGCTGGGACTCCAACAAAGTCTGGTATAGGGCCTGGGCTTTTAAGCACTCTGCTGTACACTGGGAGGCAGGATGCAAGTTATGCTCCTTTCACTGAGGCTCAGAGAGCCTTGCCCAGGGTCTCACAGCCAGCAGGCTCCACTGAATTCTTCTGAGCACAGGCTCTTTTTCTCCCAGTCACACTGCAGAAGCCTCAGGCCAGCCCACTTCAGGTGTTCCTTCCTGATGTCCCCTAAGACATTTCCTGCACGTTCCCCCTAGCTGTTTTCAGCGGCAGGGCCACTTCAGAGCTCTTTTGTCCCTAACTACACAGGGCTCTCCCACTCAGCACTCAGTGGGTCTTTGCTCAGTGGCAGGGAGGAAAAAGCCTACTGCTCTTCAGCCTTCCCCTCTCTACTCACTCCTATCCACAAGGCTGTAAGCATGATGGTGAAATCAAACAAACCTCTCAGCTTTGCTCCAGGTCTCTCTCCTACTCTCCCAGCCAAACTCCTGTCTCACCTGGGATGGAACTTTCCACCTGTTGTATTTGGGAGCAGAAGGGTGGGAGCCAGGTGGCAAATCAGATTCCCAGGCCCATCCCTGACCTCCTGACTCAGAAACTGGAGGGCTGGGCCAGGGAATCTGTATCTTCACATTCCCACAGGATAGTAATTACATCCACTAAAGTCTGAGAACCACTTCTTACGACGAGCACTCCTCTAGACTGTTCTTGGCCCACTTTTAGTCACACTTTCCACATCCTCCCCACCATGAGCAGCTTTATGTCCACAGCATCCCCCGTTATTCCATATGAAACATTCCCCAGTCTCCAGCCCCTATTTCTCCCTAAGTTCAGACACATGTATCTCAGTGGATGCTTATTGGATTTTACTGCACTGATGTCCTATGAACATAAAACTCATGTCCACAACTTTCTCCTCAAACCGGTTCCTACCTCTGGAGTTCTCATCTCAGAGACTGACACCACCACTGCTGAAGAACTCAAGTCATCAATCTGAGCACCAGCCTTGCTTAGTTGTCTCCATCTCCCCTGTATCAGTTATCAATTGCTGTGTAACAAATTACCCCAATACCTAGTAGTTAAGACGACAATGGTTTATTATTTCTCATGACTCCTCTGGTTTTATCCAGGATCACTCATGTGGCTTCATTCAGGCAGGAGTTGACTAGAAAATCTAAGACTCTCACTTGTGTCTGCCTGGATTTCCCCACCATGTGGCCTCTCATCATTCAGTGGTCCACCCTGAGCACCTTTCCATTGCAGCTGGGCACGGCTGAGAACTGGCACAGGGTCACTCTCTCATTCTGTTGGTCAGAGCAAGTCACAAGAGCAGCCCAGGTTCAAGGGGTGGGGAAACAGACACCATGTCTTGATGGGTGGAGTGGCAGGCGGGTACAGAGATGGGGGTAAGTATTGGCGGCCACTGTTGGAGACATCCGTGGTATCTCCCTTTACAGCCAATCATCAAGTCCTGTAGCTTCCCCAGTGGGGGGCTGTGGTGGCCTGGCTGCACAAGTGGCTTGATTCTTTGCCCCCCCTTTATCTGTGCCCTTTGCTATCTAGCTTCGCAGTACATTCTGTTCTACCCTTGACTCTGGGCTCAGGCATGTGACTTAGTTTGCTAATGAGATGTTAGCAAACGGGATCTAAGAAAAACCTCATAAAAGCCCTTGCCTGTTTTCACTTCCCTCTCCTGCCCCTCTGCCATGGCTGTGAGGATATCTCTGGCCTAGCCTGATAAAGGTAAGACATGGAGATGAGCCGAGCACCCCCTCCCCAGTGGTCCCAGCCAAGGCCATCCCAAACCAGTGACCCTGGGACACACAGGACCAAGAACTGTAGACCCACAGACGACAACAGATGTATGAGTGAGTCCAGCTGAGTCCACAAGAGCCACCCAGCCAACCCAAAGACTCATGAGCTAAATAAACACTGCTCTAAACCACTGTGTTTGGGGTGGTGACATACAAGCCCCAGGCCACGACTTCCATCATCCCTACTGCTTGGCTCAGGCCTTTGTCCTCCTGGGCCTGCAATAGTTTCTGTATCAGGCCAGGCTATGCTGCCAGACAAACATCCCCCAGGCTGCACAGGCTCAAAGCAGCAAAGTTTATTTTATTTGTTTTTTTTAATTTTTATTTTTTGCGGTACGCGGGCCTCTCACTGTTGTGGCCTCTCCCGTTGCAGAGCACAGGCTCCGGACATGCAGGCTCAGCGGCCATGGCTTATGGGCCCAGCCACTCCGCAGCATGTGGGATCCTCCCGGACCAGGGCACGAACCCATGTCCCCTGCATCGGCAGGCGGACTCCCAACCACTGCGCCACCAGGAAAGCCCAGCAAGGTTTATTTTTTGCTCCTGTTCATATACAGCTTCATCGGCAGAGGCCCCTGCTCACTGTAGCTCAGGGATACAGACAGAGGCACTGTCATCTTACGTTGCAGCCATCTGAACACTAGCCTTCAAAGGTGGAAAGTGTGAATTGTACGCTGCTGCTTAAATGCGTCCCCCCAGACGTGACACCTATTTGCTCACTTTCCCCTGGCAAGATTGAGTCCCATGGTCATACCCAGAGAGGCATAGGGAGTGGGCCCTGGACTGTCCCCTGTAGTTCCTCACAGGGTTTCTCTGCTCCTGACCTTTCCCCACGCAGATCACACGGTGTTGCTCTGCTGCTCTTAAACCTTCAATGGCTCCCTATGGCCCACAGGCTAACATCCAATCTTCGCATGGTTTTCAGTGGTCTTGGAGACCATCTGACCACTCCAGGCTCATTTCTTTCTTTTCTTTTTTTAAAAAAAATATCTTTATTGGAGTATAACTGCTTTACAATGGTGTGCTAGTATCTGCTGTACAACAAAGTGAATCAGTTATACATAAACATATATCCCCATCCAGGCTCATTTCTTGCCCTGGGCCAGTGTGAAGGCTGGGCACTAACCACTGAACAGCTAGCACTTCCCCGGGGACCCCAGCCCATTACTCTGTTGCTCACAGAGGTCCTTCCGCCAGGAATGTCCCCGCTGCCCGCCCCTCCCCCAGCCCTTGCCTGTCCGGCCATTACCCAATCCCCCGTGAGAGACCTCTGAGCACCCTTTTCTCACAGATGCTGTTCCTGGCCTGTGGAAGCAACTGGTTCTCCTTTCTCGAGTACAGCGTGTTCCAAAAGTCTGAGCCAAGTTTTCTCCTTTAGGAACTTTTGAAGCATGAACAAAATTACAAAAACTGGCATTTGAAAGTTTACATTTCCTTCACATTTATTTCGCCTCCTGAGTTTGAAACAATAGACTTTAAATTTTTATTTCAGTCCCTCTGATGGCAGATGGCCATGATGACTAAAACAACAAAATGAAAATTTAGGGAGTTCCCTGGTGGCCGAGTAGTTAGGATTCTGGGCTCTCGCTGCCGGGGCCTGGGTTCATTCCCCGTTCGGGGAACTGAGATCCTGCAAGCTGTGTGGCATGGCCAAAAAGAAACACCAAAATTAAAGTTGAAAAACGTGCTGTTGTAGATTCAAATAGCTAAGTTTTTAAATGATTAAAAAAATAAGTTTGTAGGGGATTCCCTGGTGGCACAGTGGTTGGGAGTCCGCCTGCCGATGCAGGGGACGCGGGTTCGTGCCCCGGTCCAGGAGGATTCCACATGCCGCGGAGCGGCTGGGCCCGTGAGCCATGGCCGCTGAGCCTGCGCGTCCGGACCCTGTGCTCTGCAACAGGAGAGGCCACAACAGTGAGAGGCCCGCGTACCGCAAAAAAAAAAAAAAAAAAAAAAGTTTGTAAAACCAGAGACAGTGAAAAGATTAGTGATTGCCAGGATTTCGGGGAGGGGTTAGGAGTGGGAGGGATGAAGAGCACAGGCGACTTCAGGGCAGTAAAACTATTCTGTGGGATACTGTAATGGTGGCCACAGGACATTACATTATGCATTTATTAAATCTCATAGAAGGTACAACATTAAGAGTGAACCCTAACTTAAACTATGGACTTTAGTTAATAATAATGTATCAGTATTGGTTCACCAATGACAACAAATATACCACACCAGTGCAAGATGTTAATAATAACGGGGGCAACGGGGTGGGGGGAATATATCAGAACTCTCTGAACTTCCTGAAAGGTTTTTTTCTGTACACCTAAAACTGCTCTAGAAACAAAATTTGTTTATACTTCTGAAATTATTAGAGCTTAAATCTGCACTGAGACTGGTGGGACACTGGGTATATTATTTCGACAGCAAGGTTTCTCAGCCTGGCTACACATTATAATCACCTGGGGTATTTTATGCGCCGGTTCTCCTCCTCCACATCAATTAAATCAGAAACTTGTGCATGGGGCCTGGGCCTATAAAGAGGTTCTGAACCCAGTTTCCAATGTGGGTGGGAGGTGTGTGTGGGGGGTTCCCCATGCCAACGAAAAATGCCCTGGACGCCAGATGGGTGTCCTACAATTCAACAATTTTGAAGCTATTGGAGTTAGCGTCAGATTCCACAGGTTAAGGGCTCAATCTTAGAAGACTGCCCTCCTCCCCAAGATGCCAGCTGCAAGCCCAGGTTGTTACCTGTGCTTTTGACTGACTATAAATCAGAGGTACCCATGACCTCCTCCCGCTTTGGAGTCAATTAATTTGCTAGAGTAGCTCACAGAAATCAGAGAAAACATTTTACTTACTAGATACCGGTTTATCCTAAAAGAGTATAACTCAGGAACAGCCAGATGGAAGAGATGCACAGGGTAAGGTATGAGGAAAGAGCTCAGAGAGTCCAAGCCCCTCCCAGGGGCACCTCTCCCCACAAATCTCCGTTTTCACCAAAACCTGTCCTTTTAATGGAGGCTTCATTACGATGACGATTAAGTCACGATTGAGTAAGTCATCAGCGATTGGTTCAGCCCCAAGCTGGGGAGGTGGGACTGAAAGTTCCAACCCTCCAATCGCTAGGTTGGTTCCCCTGGCAACCAGCCCCCATCCTTAAGTGAGGTCTATTAACATAACAAGAGACACCTTTATTGCTCTCTGCCCTTAGGAAATTCCAAGGATTTTAGGAGCTCTGTGCCAGACATGGGAAAAAAGACCAAATATATGTTTCTTATTATAAATCATAATATCACAGAATGTTTAAAAAACTCCTCAGGGGGCTTCCCTAGTGGCGCAATGGTTGAGAGTCCGCTTGCCGATGCAGGGGACACGGGTTCGTGCCCCGGTCCGGGAAGATCCCACATGCCGCAGAGTGGCTGGGCCCGTGAGCCATGGCCGCTGAGCCTACGCATCCGGAGCCTGTGCTCTGCAACGGGAGAGGCCACAACAGTGAGAGGCCAGCGTACCGCAAAAACAAAACAACAACAACAACAAAAAACCCAAAACTCCTCAGGGTTTCTAGCGATGGCACTACAGACGTCCATGGTTGGGATGGGTGAGATGGGTGAGGGCAGATGACACAGGGGTTTACAGCTCGTGTTCTGAAGTCAGATGACATGTGTTTAAATCCTGATTCTAATGAGCTGAATAACACTGGGCACGTCCCTTCTGGTCTCCACCCTCAGCCTGCTCATCTGTAAAATGGGGATAATAAGAGCCAGCAATTCCCTGGCGGTCCAGTGGTTAGGACACGGCACTTTCAATGCCGTGGCCCAGGTTCCATCCCTGGTCAGGGAATTAAGAGCCCACAAGTCGCGAGGCAGGGCTAAAAAAAAAGAGCAATTGCCCAATGATGTTGCTGTGGGGATAAAATAATTTCATTCATGCAAAGCACCAAGCACAGAGCAAAGGTCCAATACACAGTTGTGTTTAAGTAAACTTGGGGTTGTAGGTGAGAGTTGCAGAGGTGAGATCCTGCACCCTTGTTTACAGATGGGGGAACTGAGGCCTAGACAGAGAAAATTGTCCCTAATCACATAGCAGGTTAGTGAATGAAACAAGACTAGCACCTGGGTCAAACAGGTTAAGAATTTAGATGGTGATCTAGCAGGACTGAAGCATCTTAAACACACTGCAGGTGGTGAAAACGCTGCCCTGTGAAATGCACAGGAGATGCGTGCCGTTCCACACTGTACCACCAGGTGGCACTCCTACCCCATCTATGACCAAAGTCAGGACGTGGAAAAAATTTTAAGTTCTGGAGTAGAGAATTTCCTACCTCTTCCCTTGGATCCAGCAAAAATATCTAACGAAGATATTAGATATCTAATATCAGTTATATATCAAGCGCCTGCAGTGTATACAGGCACTTGATATATAACTGAGTCGAAAAATAAGGTTCAGATCCATTATATACGGAGAAGTTGACTCGTTTGCTGGTTAAGAACGTGGATTTTTGAATGCCAGCCATCTGCGTTCAAATTCCAGCTCCCCATTTACCAGCTTTCAAATCTTTTCTTCATGCCTTAGTTTCCTCCCCTGTAAAATGGCAACGATAATATCAACTCCTTCAGAGAATTATCGTTGGAAGGATTAAATAAGTTAATATGAGTAAAACACGTTCTTAAAAAATTCTTTACACATTTGTGCAGTATATAGGTGTTAGCAATTGTTAATTTCTTAAACAAACAGCTTTATTGACGGGCAACTGATAAACAGACTGCACATATTTAAAGCGTACAGTTGATAAGTTTTGACTTACATATACTGTACCTGTGAAACCATCACCGCAATCAAGATAGTGAACACACAGATCATCCCCCAAAGTTTCCTCATGACCTTTGCAAACCTGCCCCTGATCCCTGCCGGCAGTCACTGCCCTGTTTCCTGCCTGCATAGATGAGTGTGGGTTTTCTAGAATTTTTTATCAGTGGAATCATATGGTGTGTGCTCCTTTTCATCTGGCTTCTTTCAGCATGTTTATTTCAGGTTCATCCATGTTGTTGAGTGTGTGAAGTTCATTTCTTCTGGCTTCAGTGAAGTATTTCATTGTATGAGTACACCACAGCTTGTTAATCCATTTACCTGTGGATGGACATTTGGATTGCTTCCAGCCTGCGGGTGTTACAAATAAAGCTGCTTGTGGTTTTAATTTGCATTTCCCTAGTGAGAAATTATGTTGCCATCTTTTCAGGTGTTCATTTGCCATCAGCATATCTTCTTTGCCAAAGTGTTCAAATTTTAAGCCCGTTTAAAAAAATTTTGGTTGCTTAAGTATTGAGTTTTGAGAATACTGTATATGTTCTGGATACAGGTTCCTTATCAGTTATGTTTGGCAAATATTTCTCCTAGTCTGTGGCTTGAGATTGAAAATTCTCTTACGAATGTCTTTTGAAGAGCTGTTCTTAATTTTGATGAGGTCCAGTTTATCAAATTTTTTCTTTTATGTACTGTGTTTTAGAAAACATACCTAAGAAATCTGCCTTACACAAGGTCACAAATATTTTCTCCTATGTTTCTTTCTAGAATTTTTATAGTTTTAGACCTTATATTTAGGTCTATGACTCATTTGGAGCTAATTTTTTTTGTATGTAATTTTTGTATATAGTGCAAGGTACGGGTTGAGATATATAGATATAGATATAGATATGTGTATATATATACACACACATATATATCTCTAATTGTTCCGGCATCTTTTATTGAAAATACTATTTTTTCTCCACACAATTAACTTTATACCTTTGCTGAAAGTCAACTGAGCATGAATATGTGGATATATTTCTGTATTCTTTATTCAGAATAAGATCTTTTTCTGTCTTTGTGCCAATACCATACTGTAGCTTTATAATAAGCCTTGAAGTCAGAGACCTCAAATCCTCCAACTTTGTTTTTCTTTTCAAAGTTGTTTTGGCTATTTAGGTCCTTTGAATTTTAGAATCAGTTAATTAATTTCTACCCCCAAAAGCCTGCTGGGATTTTGGTTGGATTTGCATTGAATCTAACCTTCAGTTTGGGAAGAACTGACCTCTTAACAATATTGAGTCTCCTAGTCCACACACATGATTTATCTCTCTATTTAGGTCCTTCTAGATTTCTCTCAGCACTATTCTATAGTTCTGTTTCTTGGTCTTTTTTTTTTCCTCTGTTTCATTTTGGGTAGTCTCTGTTGCTCTCTCTTCAACTTCACTAATCTTTTCTTCTGCAGTATTTAATCTGCCTTATTATAGACTGAATGTTTGTGTTGCCCCACTCTGCACACCCCAATTCATAGGTTGAAGCCCTAACTCCCAATGTGATGGTATTGGAAGGTGGGCCTTTGGGAGGTGATGAGGTCATGGAGAGGAGAGGGAGTCCTCATGATGGGATTAGTGTCTTTATAAGAGGAGACACGTAGCTTGCTCCCTCTCCACACAAGGAAAGGCCATGTGGGAACACAGTGAGTGAGAAGGCAGCTGTCTGTAAGCCAACTAGAGAGACCTCACCAGAACCCAACTGTGCTGGCCCCGAGCTCAGACTTCCAGCTTCCAGAACTGTGAGACATAAATTTCTGGTACTTAGAGTATTTTGTGTCAGTTTATGGTATTTTGTATGGCAGCCTTGGTCGACTAAAACATACCTTTAATCTCATCTTGCATATTTTTCATCTCAGACATTGTGCTTTTCCTCTCTAGAAGTTCAATTCAGGTATTTTGTTTTGTTTTTTAATATCGTCCAAGTCTCCACTTAATGTGGCCAATTTTTCCTCTCTCTTCTTGAACACACTGATGTAGTTATGATAACTTTTTAAATGTTCTTGTCTACTAATTCTATTATCTGTATCATTTCTGGTTTGGGTTCATTAGATTGATCCACCCACCCCCCACCCCCCATTATGGGTCTTAGTTTCCTACTTCTTTGCAGTTTTTTCAATTGCGATCCAATTTTTTATTGGATGCCAGATATTGTGAATTTTACCTTACTGAGTGCTGAAAATGTTTGTATTTTTACAAATATTCTCGATTTTTTTCTGGGACACCAGCAAACAGACTGAAAACATTTTAATCTTTGGGGTACTGCTTTTAAGCTTTGTTAGGCAGGACCAGAGTGGCAATGAGTCTGGGACTAATTTTGCCCTAATACTTAGGTAAAACCCTCTGTCTATTTGACTTGATGCTGCACAGATGATGAAATCTACTGTGGTTGGTGGGATGGGGAACTATTCCCAGCCTGGGGGAGCTCTGGGATTGTTCCCTCTGATGCTTTGGGGTGGTTCTTCCCCAGTCCGGGGTCATTTCCTCACAGGCGTGCACTGATCCTGCTCAGCTGGACACCAAGGGAACCAGCTGCAAGTCTACAGAGCTCTCTCTGGGCAGCTCCCTCCTCCTTTGAGCTCTGTCCTTCAGACTCTAGACACATTGGTGTCCCACCTGCCCGGCTCCCTTAACTGGAGGCAGTCCCCCTCCCTGCACCATGGCCTGGAAGCTCTGTCCAGGCAGTGAGCTGTGGTGGTTGGAGGACTCACCTCATTTGTTTCTCATCTCACAGGGAGGACTGTCCTTCATGCCTGATGTCCAGTGTCTTGAAAATCATCATTTCATATATTTTGAGTGTTTTCTGAGTAGTTTCAGATGGGAGGGTACAGCTAATCCCTATTACTCAATCTTGGCGGGAAGTAGATGTCCTATTAGGTTATGTATGTGAATATATTACATATATAGTATACTACTTATACTACATATATTGCATATATTACATATATACTAAGAAAAATTACAGTTGACCCTTGAACAACATGGGTTTAAACTGCACATGTCCACTTATACCTGGATTTTTCTCAATAATAAATACAACATTTCTACACAATCTACAGTTGGTTGAGATGTGGAATGGTGCATAAGGAGGGCCGACTATAAATTATAGTCGGATTTTCGGCCGTGTTGAGGGTCAGCGCCCCTACCCACCGCGTTGTTCCAGGGTTGACTGTGTATATATAGCAGTATGGAAGGCTTAATCAAAAAATAAAAGTCTCCCCCTGTGCCTCCGGTTCCACTCCTGTCCTTGTCCAAAGGTAATCACTCAGGCACTGGTTCCTGTGTATCTTTCCAGAAGTGTTTGTTCATATACAATTACCTACGTATCTGCTCAAGGGGTACCATAGGGTATATAATCTTCTATATTTTGCTTTCTTCACTTACACTGATATCTCAGAAATCTTTTCATATCGGCAAATACAGGCCTAACTTCTTTTTATGCTGCAGAGTTCTCCATAGAATAGGTGTTGTATATTTTATTTAGCCATCCTGTACTGAGGGCCATTTGGTTAGCTGCACTTTTTCCCTGCTACAATCAATGCAGCAGTGAGCACATATACGTGTGTGTTTTAGCACACATGTATGTGTGTATCCGCAGGTAGATTTCAAGAAAGATTGCTGAGTTGTTGGACACCAGCCAGGGCCAGTGCTCTAAGCTCCAAAAAGGTATCTTCCGAAATTCAAAGTGAAAAAAAAAAGCTATATTGTAAAATATAACTTCAGTTTTTGAATGATACAAACTGACACGGGTGTTGAATTGAAGGCAGCTTATTCCTGGATTTTTTTCTCTCTTTCCTGTGTGTGACCCTATTTTTCCAGTTTTCTAAGCACTGCTTGGAGTCACCTCCAGTCACAGATTTTGGCTGCGGGGAAGGACAAGTGACAGATTGCTATCTACCTGCAGGGGGCGCCCAAGGAACGCTTGCTGACTTGTTGAGTTGATCGCTGCAGAAAGTTCTATCACTGGACAGTGCTGCTCCAGCCTTCACCTAATACAGTCTCTCCGTGCCTTTCTTCTGCAGGCAGGTGGATTTCACATTAAATTCACAGACGTGGAGCTATCCCTTCACAGCTTGTGAAAGTCAGGCAGCCACACAGCTACTGAGCCTGCGCGTCTGGAGACTGTGCTCCGCAACAAGAGAGGCCGCGATAGTGAGAGGCCCGCGCACCGCGATGAAGAGTGGCCCCCGCTCGCCGCAACTAGAGAAAGCCCTCGCACAGAAACGAAGACCCAACACAGCAAAAATAAATAAATTAATTAAACTCCTACCCCCAACATCTAAAAAAAGTCAGGCAGCCATCTCAATGGCGCAGCTGCAGGCAGAGATGGCAATAAAATAGTTAGTGCGATCCTGGACCAGGGGTACCCAATGATCGGGAGGCGGAGCTGGGGTGGAGGATTGCGAACCCCATTCCGGGGGTCAGTCGGGTCTCCTCTCCCCATCTCCCCAGTCTCTCCTAGTCCACTTCCCATAGGGATTTCAGAAATTGAATGAGTTTTCCATCAGCCAGAAAGAGACTGAAAGAATCTCTTTTACAAGAGATTGAAAAAAACATCTTTTAGTGGTGGATGAGGGACCTCTAAGCAGTGGCGTGCGTAGTATATTCAACACCCAGAGTAGACAATTTTTTTTAACACCTTCCTCCTCTATACAATAATATTCCCAGTAATAATTATATTCCTGGTTACTTTCTTAGTTTTGATACAGTTGACAGATACAAAGATTACATTTCAATTTTAAAGATACTGAGTTCAGTAAAAGATTTCATGCATGAACTAAAATGTCCACGTTCCAAACAAAAATATTACACCTTGCAGATCCCACTCTGTTTCACTGTTTTACATCCTAGACACAAATAAAAACTCCCAGTGTCACATAGAATGACAGAATGGAAGCAGTCTGTGTTCCGGTTTCATTTTTCCATCATGGCTAACCTTGTGTGTGTTAAGTCTACGGTCTGGATGCAGGAGTGCAAAGCACCCCAAGGGCTTGGAGACACTAAATGAGCCCAAAGAGAGAGTCAACAATTCCCAGGCGTTAAGAACTTACTGTCCAACCAAACATGTGTGGCCCAGCCTGTGTGTGTGGTGGCTGACTGTGTAGTTGGGAGTTCCTTGAATTAACTTCTATGAATAATACAATATTTATTTAAAAGCTAAGTAATAAAATGTGCTGATTTACATTTTATTAAAACTCAACAGTAATCAAAACAGAATTACCATAGGGCCCAGCAATTCCACTCTTTGGTAACTATTCAAGAAAATTGAAAACTTATGTCCACACAAAAACTTGTACAGAAATGTTCACAGCAATATTATTCATAATAGCCAAAAAGTGGAAGCAACCCAAATGTTCATCAACGGATGAATGCCTAAACGAAATGTGGTCTAGACATGTGATTGGGGTAGTATTCAGCCATGAAAGGGAACAAAGTACTGACACATGCTTCACCATGGATGAACCCTAAAAACTCCACTGCCCATGCTTTGGAAGTCACTGCTCAGGAGTTCCCTAACAGTCACACACAAAGTATTTGAGTATTTTCACTTTCTAAACTTTTAGAAGGTGATTCCTTGAGTCTTTTGGACTGAGTTGTCAGGTTTTACTATTCCTTTTTGCTGAGTTTTGGTTGATCCATGGCTAACTGTTTTGAATTTACCTTTCTCATTTAATGGCATCTGAAATTCTGTCACTTCATCTAACCATCCATCCATCCATCCATCTACCCACCTAGCCATACACCCATCCACGTATCCATCTATCCATCCATTTCTTTCTTTTTTTTTTTTTTTTTTTTTGCGGTATGCGGGCCTCCCACTGTTGTGGCCTCTCCTGTTGCGGAGCACAGGCTCCGGACGCGCAGGCTCAGTGGCCATGGCTCACGGGCCTAGCCGCTCCGCGGCATGTGGGCTCTTCCCAGACTGGGGCATGAACCCGTGTCCCCTGCATCAGCAGGCGGACTCTCAACCACTGCGCCACCAGGGAAGCCCTATCCATTTCTTTATTCATTTAACAAACCCAAATTTTGCACCTACTATATTCCAGGTATTATTCTAAGTGCTGTGGGTACAAATATGAGCAAAATCAAATAAGGTCCTTTCCCTCATAGAACTTATTTCAGGGCCCCACTACCCCAGGTGTGGTCTGTGGACCAGCCTCACCTGGGAGCTTGTAGGAAATGCAGCACCTCCTGCCCTGCCCCCAGCTCTACTCAATGAGAATATGCATTTTAATCCAATCCTCAGGTGATCTGTGGACACATTCACGTGTGAGAGATGCAAATTGAAAGGACTAGATGGGGACTAGAGTCCAGGTGAGACACACACAGTATTGTTTTTAGAACTTAAAACAAATGCATCATAAATAAACAAGACCTTGGGAAAAGCAATGGTTCAGGAGATGCTCTGATTCACCCCCTTAACCCTGAGTCTTCACATTTGGACAATCCACAGCATGGTATTTTTGTTTGCCTTTCTTATCACCCGGTATTCTTTTACATTGCTCACTGTGGTGGACAGAATAATAGCCCCCCAAAGATGTCCATATTCTAATGCCAGGAAACCTGTGGATATGTTACCTTACATGGTAAAGGGGCCTTTGCAGGTATGACTAAATTAAGGATCTCCAATGGGGAGATTACCATAGATTATCTGGGTGGGTCTGATGTGATTAGAAGTGTCCTGTAAGAAGGAAGCAGGAGGGTTGAGGGAGGGGGAGAGAAGATGCTAGCTGCCGGCTTTGAAGATGTGGGGAGAGGCTACAAGCCAAAGGATGCAGGCAGCTTCTGGAAGCTGGAAAGGGCAAGGAATCGGATTCTTCCTGGAGCCTCCAGAAGGAACCAGCCCTCCTCACACCTTGATTTGAGCCCCTTGAGGCTCATTTTGGAATTCTGACCTCCAGAGCTGTAAGAGAATACATCTGTGTAGCGTCAAGTCACTAACTTGGTGGTGATTTGTGACAGCAGCCATAGGAAACCAAGACACCACACTCACCTACGGCATGATTCCAGTTTCTTTTTTCTGAGGAAACATCGGTATATAACGTTATATTAGTTTCAGGTGTACAACCTAATAATTCAATATTTGTCTGCATTACAAAGTGATCACAGTAAGTCTAGTTACACGCTTCCAAATTTAACAGAACGCTTTTTTTTTTTTTTTTTTTTTGCGGTACGTGGGCCTCTCACTGTTGTGGCCTCTCCCGTTGCGGAGCACAGGCTTCGGACGCGCAGGCTCAGCGGCCATGGCTCACGGGCCCAGCCGCTCCGCGGCATGTGGGATCCTCCCGGACCGGGGCACGAACCCGTGTCCCCTGCATCGGCAGGCGGACTCTCAACCACTGGGCCACTAGGGAAGCCCAACAGAACGCTTTTTGATGATCATAACAATCATAACGTTTCTCTAGGTAATTAGTGTGAGTTCAGAAAACGTGGACGTGGAGTCTGGCTTTTCCACTTCCTGGTAGGTGACCTTCATGCCTCTTCTCTTGTGAAATGGGGAGGGGGGTGGGCTGAATCACGGTCTTCCCACTGTGCTCTGTGGAGCCCTAGGGACTCAGGGGGAAGGGACCCCTCCCCCACCTCCGGCTCCCTCCAGCCAGAGCACCTTAGGGCTCTGTGTCATGTGCCCTGCCTCTGTGCAAGAGTTTATCTGAAGACAACCTTCCATATTAGAGTGTTTTAAAACCACTGCATTTTTAAAAAATGTTTATAATAAAATGTTGGCAGAAAAATAGAAACTCGACGTCACTGAGATGTTCTCTGAGCTCCCTGCCAGGCCCACTGCAAAGCACATCTACGGCTTTTATATGGCTCTCCTTATCCTCAGGGGAAGCAGCGCTACCTGAGCCATTTCCCAAGACTAGCTGTGTGCCCTTGGGCAAACAAATGCACCTCTCTGAGCCTCAGTTTGCCCCCCTGTAAAATGAGGGCTCGAATAACGCCCACCTCCAGGCGTGAGCAAAAGGATTACATGAAATGATGTGGCAAAGTGCAGTCTAAGAATAATAGTAACACCAATAACAGCTGCTGATCACCCACTAGGTGCTAAGTACCTTGTTCTGCCTTTACTTGATTCTCACAGCGTCCGAGGGAGACACAATCCTGGGCATTTTCCAGGCTGGGAGAGGGGACGGAGCTGGGATTCCACTCGAGGGAAAGGCCTCTTCTGCCCGGAGAGCACTGAGCTGATTTCCCCACATGCGAACTTCCTGGCCATGGGAGCCCCTCAACCGCTGTCACTGACTCAGTGACTGACATTTCGTAAGTGGGTTGGAGTGGAGGCCAAGGCAGTGATCTGCAGATCTGATCAAGCCTCTCCCCTACTCTCCACACCTCTTAGCACAAGTTTGTGTGCCCCATGTACAGTGAGGCCAAACAAACCGAAATGTTGGAGTTTGGAGCAGAGAAAGGTTTATTGCAGGGCCATGCAAGGAGACAGGTGGCTCAGGCCCAAAAAAACCCCCGAGCTCTCCGAAAATTTTCGGCAAAGAATTTTTTTTTTTGCAGTGGTACGCGGGCCTCTCACTATTGTGGCCTCTCCTGCTGCGGAGCACAGGCTCCGGATGTGCAGGCTCAGCGGTCATGGCTCACAGGCCCAGCCACTCGCTCCACAGCATGTGGGAACTTCCCAGACCGGGGCACGAACCCGCGTCCCGTGCATCGGCAGGCAGACTCTCAACCACTGCACCACCAGGGAAGCTCTGGTCTGTGTTTTGATTGTGATGCTATGGCCCGGGATGGGCAGGACCTCTATGACTCGGCACTGTTGTCATAAAGCCCGGGGGAGTGGGGCCTTACTGGGACCCCTGCTCACTTGCCCCAGCTGGGTGCCTTCCTGTGGTGCCTTGGCCTCCTTAGGCACAGTTTTGCCCTAGCGGAGCTGAAGGGGGAAGATGGAGTTTCTTGGAACCACTCAGACTGCCAGTTACTGTGGCCCCAAGAAAGCCTGTGGCATCAGTGCGCTGCCCCCAGTTGCGCCGGCCCCGGTGATCCAGGGGTGTTACCAGCCCTATTACCTGCCTGGGTACCGCTACCTGAACTCATGGAGACCCAGCCTCTTCTACACCAACACCCAGACCTGCCTGGACGAGGGAGCCACGTGCCGCAGCGCCCTGCAGCTGCCCACCATCCTGCCGGCTGGCCGCTCAGCGCTCCTCTGTCGCTACAGCCCCCATGACTGGGACCAGTCCAACCAGCTGCAGATACGCGCGGCCGAGGCCTCCCGGCTGCGGGCTGGCCAGTTGATGGGCGACTCCATGCAGCTCATGCAGGATAAGGACCAGCTGACGCGCCAGATGCAGGAGGGGACCTGCCGGAACCTGAGCCAGAGGCTGTCAGATATCGGCTTCTGGAAGTCGGAGCTGAGCTATGAGCTGGAGAGGCTTCTGAACGAGAACCACAGCCTGGATGCAGTCAAGAGGCGGCTGGAGTGCGCGGCCGAGGAACTGAAATGTCCACTGCAGGTGAGTGTGGGGTGCGGGGCGGGGGGGCCTGACGGCCGCTGGGATACCACCCCTGCAATGCAGCCCCCCACACTCCCCTTGAGTGAAGATCAAGGTGATGGGCGCCATGCAGCTCAGTTTGAGCTGCATCATCATCTATAATCAGCTTTAAGCTTAAAAAAAAAAAAAAATATATATATATATATATATATATATATATATATATATATATATAACTTAGTCAATTGACAATAATCCCAGTCCAATCAGGGTTCCTCAGACTGAATGGAATTTCCTTTTCTCCTTGGGGTTACATCAAAATCACAGGGATTTCATAAAGACATCACAAACGTGTGTGTGTATGTGATGGTCTTTAGAAGATGTGCTTCAAATAACTGCTCTATTTTTCTCTGTAGCCCTTAAGACCTGTGAACATACTGTACAATTTACTTATTGTTTTGCTCTACACACTATTATATAGGCACCATGAGGGCAGGGATTTGTCTGCTTTTTCACCAAGGGCTGCTCTTCAGCTGTGGGGGACCAGTATGTTTATGCTGGTCCTCAATGAGCAGTGTCTGTGCTGATTGCCTGTCATCTAGACCAATGTTCTGAATGTCTTCCCATCCTGGCACAGTGTGTGGCACACATCAGGCACTCAAGAAGAATTTGTTGAATAAATGAATAAATATCTGAATGCGGACATCCTCCACACTTTGGTTTCCCAGTCTCCAGCCATATCCTGGAGCAGTTAGGATAGCTTTAGGCTGCATGTAAACAGCTATTTGAGTACAGCAGCTCAGCCAAATAGGAATTTCATTTTCTGTTATGAGAATTCCAGAGGAAAAGAGAGGAGGGTGCTGCAGCCTCCACGTGATACCAGAAGGGACCCAGCCTCCTGTCTGCTTGGCCATCCTTAACACGGGGCTTTTGTCCTACTACTTTCAAGGACGTTTCAGATCTCATATTGCAAACTCCCACTTGCCAGGAGCATTTGGAAATTCTCAGTCGAGGCAGGAGGATGGGTAGGGAAGGGGCAAAATGCCAACTGTGTCTGTCCCTTTTTACCAGGGAATATCACTTTTCCTGAAGGTCCGTTATGTGAGTCCATTTTTAGCCCATTTGCCAGAACTCACGTGGGCTCCCTGGGTGCAGAGGAGTCTGGGTAAGTGAGCATTTTTCACTGGGTCCTGGAGTGGACACTGGGTGAGGAACTGGCATTATCTGCCTTTGCTATGGGAGATCATTGTGATCACACAAGATGATGTTCTGCTGCTCCCTGGAGTGTGTGCGAATGCAGAACCCCTGCCTGCAAACCTCCTGTAGCCGTGCCTGCTCTGTGTCAGGCGTGGGGGCTTCTGTAGGAGAGGCCCTACCTCCATGTTTCCCCTGGAGACAAGGCACAGGTTCTGACCACTATGGGATGGGGGTCCCTACTGTTTCCCTATGCCCCCAGGTTCCCCCCTGGAAGGACAGTGGGCAGGGCTGCTGCTCAGAGACCCAAGGCAGAATCTGAAATCTAGCACTCCTCCCCTCTCCCCGACTCTCTCCTCACTCCCCCAGCCTGTCTGGAAAGCCCAGCTCTGCCCCATCACGTGGCCCCCTGTGACCATCACATGGGGGCACAGGGACCAGAGGCATCTCACTTCCGTCCACTTGTCTCCAACTCCAAGGTTACCACCTCATTCCAGGTGCCTCTCAATGGACAATGGTGACGGCCTCCTTCCTGGCCTCCTGACCTCTGGCCCCTCCAACGCATTTTCCAGACAGCAGCCAGAGGGATGGTTTTAAATATTAAACTAGATCTCTGCACCTCCCCGCTAAAACCCCCTCAGTGGCTTCCTAATGCATCCTAGTTAACATCTGAATTCCTTGTCACAGGCCCAATGGCTTCCTGTCTGCTGCTCCTCCTACCCCAGGGCCTTTGCACTGGCTGTTCCCTCTTCCTGGTGCATTATTCCCATTCATTTCTGCTGCTTCTCGTAATTCAGGCCTCAGTCTGCCACCTCCTTAGAGAAGTCCTCCCTGACCACCCTGCTGGTTATTCCCCACCCACCCACAGCTCCCTGTTTTCATCACAGCCCTTATCACAGTCAGAAACGATTGAGTTTCTTTCTATGGTCATTTGTGTGTGTTCTCTCTCTTCTGTTAGAACTCCATAAGAACAGGGACTGTTTAGTTCACTGCAGTGTCCCCAGTACCTTGATGGAGTGTGACACAGAGAAGGGGACAGTAAATTCTTGTGGCATCAAGTGCTCCCCCTCCTTTCTGAGTTCCCAGATACATTTGCATCCCAACACCAGATGCCGTGCTCCCCTGCCTCCTTCTCACTGCCGCTGCTCTTTGTGACATCACAGACCAGTGACCCATCACAATTCTTTGACAGTCTGCTGCTGCAGGAGCTCCACTGAGCAGCCACTCCCCTGGCTTCTGTTCTGCTCTGTTCATGTCCCCATGACGGTTATAAGGTCTATGTGGCAGGGTTCCCTGGGTCTTACTTGGCCTATGTCACTTTCCAAAGCTCTTCCCCCATTTAGAGATCTCCAAAAAAGGGTGTTCATATATATTCACAGGTAATTCTTATTGACAGTACTCTAAGCGCTTTACATTTGTCAAACTAACTTAACCAGCATGGCCAGCTTGAGATGTGCACTGATTTTGCACCCATCTACCATCTCAGCATCCCTCACTGATGGAGATGGGGAGGCAGAAGCCCACCCAAACGCACAGTGATGGGGCCACATGAAGCATCCAGGTTTCCCAGGAATGAAACAGACCACGGCAAAGGTAGATGTGAGTCAATTCTGCTCAGGGTCTACATACAGCTGCAGGGAGAATACATGATTCCCCACGCCCCCTACAGGTGGCCCTGGAGTGTCTGTACCAGCGAGAGAAAAGGACGGGGATTGACTTGGTCCATGACAACGTGGAGAAAAATCTTATCCAGGTAAGATGCCCCCCTGGGTCTGGCCAGCCCCGTGAGGGAGGAGGGAAGGCCAGCTGGTCAGAGACGTTTCTGAGCTGCCTGTCAGGAGCAGAAGCCACATGTGTCACCCCATGCAAAATTAGGGCTCAGAAAGCGTGGGTGGGGGCCTAGGTTGCAATTTAGACACAGTGAGAAAGGAGGTCATTTGACCCTCAGTCTTTTCCTCTCCAAAATGGGCATCATAATAGTAATACCAATAAATAACAAAAGTAACAGCCAGTGTTTACTGAGCACCTGTTATATGCCACACACTGTATCACTTCATATGCATTATTTAATTCAATGATAAAATATGAATGTATCATATTTTATGATAAATAAAGGGTCTATGAATGAACCCTTGGTGCATAGTAGGTGCTGCATTTTCTTTTACTCTGGAAGTATATAAAAAGAAAGGACAGTAGGGCAAAGAATGTGCAGCTTCCACAGTCGACCCTCAGGTGCCTGGCCCGGGGATCATGCTGGTCGAGGCAGGAAATGGACCCCACCCTGACATTTCACCTTGTGGGATGGAGGGTGGGCAGTGAGAGGTGAGGGGTGGAGCACTGGCCTGGGAGACAGGAGGCTGTGAGTTTCTAAGGAGCCGCGCTCTTTCTGACATCTTTCATTGCAGGAAGTAGATTTGCTAAAACGTTGCCAAGAACAGATGAGAAAACTAGCTCAAAGGATTGACATCCAGATGCGGTAAGAGCTGCTTTCTCTCCCTTTTCTCGGAGTTTGTTTTGGGTCTCCCAGGTTTCAGGGGTCCCACATCTCCAAGCGGTTCTTTTGATCAGTGGTGTGCTGGTAAGCTTTTAACAACCAGCTCTTCAGGAAGAGAAAAACGTCCTGATCTGTCGCATTTGTCAGTTTCAGCGATGTAAGTGCTACCAACATGGCTGATCTCAGTCTATCAATATGATGTTACTGAGATGCACACTATTGATTTTCATGAGTCAGCAGAGCCTTGGTGGTCCTTGTTTGCAGTGAGAACCTTGGCAAAAGAAATTGGCCTCACTGAGGCTCCTCTTAGCCTGTGGCTTCCCCATGCGAGTCCTGAACTTTGGGACATGGCAGAGAGTGGGTGGCACTGGGCATCAAGGTGAGGGGCCCGGGCCTCTCCAGAGGGGAGCTGGTGGACACCTTGGGCCACTGTTCCTTTTAGTCTTCAAAGGAATCAGCTTTTTGTTCTTGGAAGATTATGTGACTGGTATCATGACAAGGCAGGAGGCTCCCCCATAATTAAAGGGAGGCTTGAGTTTTACCGGGCTTGGGACCCATAAATGAGCCCTTGGCACCCAGCTCCCCAGAGGCAGCAGCCTTTCCACCCGGCCCTTGAGCTGGGCACTTGCCTTTAACACTTGCAGGCAGGCTGCTCTGCTGGTTTCTCCTTCTTGTTTACTCAGATACAGCTAACAAGAGATGGGCTGGCAACCTGGCCAGGGCTGCCCCTTCCCGCTGTGTGGAGGACGTAGGCAGCTTGCATGGGATGCTAAGGGGTAAGGAAGCTTGCAGATAGGCTCTGGGAGCTTGGTGCCCTGGTTTGTTCTTCCCCAGAAACAGCAGTCGCCCCTACCTCACACACACACACACACACACACACACACAGCAGCCCCTCAACTCCACTGAGGCTGTAAGAATGGGTGGCAGAGGTAGGAGAGAATTATCCTGTAAAAATAAAATAAATAGCATCCAGGACAGTGTTGAAAAGCTGCCTGCAGATCTAAGGGTGTGGTCAGGGGCAGATGAGTTGGGAAAACCCAGGGAGACATCAGAGGTGGAGAAAAGTCGAAATGAGATGCAAATACAGCAGTGACTGAGGTGACAGTTGAATGGATGAAAGCACTGTTGAATTCCATCATTATGGGCCTCTGTCTTGACTTCTGACATTTTGACCTACCACTTGGACTTATGTTTGCCTAATATTCGTCTATACGTTAATCCACTTTAAAAAAACCCTTCGATACTTGTACTTAAACAGGAACATTTTAACAAAGGGAGTTCTTTGGGCAAGCAAATGCCTTTATTGTATTTTTCTTGCCCTATGTTTACAATCACCTATTTTTTGGCAAAAGAGCATGGTTTTCCATTTGTGGTTGACATGGGGCTGTGACAAAACTTGGTGTTAGAGTGACGGGAGGGCTGAGGTTTGGGAAATGGGACAGTTTGAGCCGGAAGAGTGAACAAAAGCCCAGACTTGAAACTGGGGAGCTGGACCCCAGAAGGGAAATCTTGAAACTGGGGTGGGTGGAGCGCTGCTTATGCAGGAAAAGTAGAAAGATGAAGACGGTCTCGTCGACTGGGAGACACAGAATGAGAGACACAGTGAACTCTGATGTCAGAGGGGAAAATAGACAGAAAGAGAAAGACCTGAAGCTGTAAACAGAGAGATGAGCAGAGAGACAGAGGGACAGAGAGGGACACAGACATGCCAGACAGAGAGAGAAATCAAGTGGTGAGAGAGATGAAGAGATGGAAAGGGACAGACACAGAGAAAGAGGAAAAGAGAGCAGGAGAGGCTGGGAGGAAAGCAGTGGAGGCAGTGTGGGTGGGGAGGGGATGAGAGCGGGTGGAAGGGACTCTCCTCTTTGCCAGGACCAGAGGCCCAGTCACCCTGGAGAGAGGCCCTTTGACCTTGGGCAGCGGCCCCTTTTCAGAGGACACCTGTCATCTTGCCGGGAGGAAGCTCTTGCTGCCGGGGCAGCCTAATTAACCTAGAAGTGGCCAGAGCCTCATCAACAGGGCAGAACTCAGTGTGACCTTGCCCTTGGGGAAGCTCTGCTGATGACCTGCTAGGGTGGCCGCCCTGGCCCCGGGCAGGTGATGGGCTGTTGACTCATGGTTTTCTAGGCGAGGCCTGAGGCCTGCATCTGCTCAGAGCTGTGTCCTCACCTCACCAGGTGCCCCAGCAAAGCAGAAAAGGCTTTCCTGACTGGGCAGGAGCCAGGTTCAGGCTTTTCCTTGTGGGCTGACAGCAGGGTGAGTCTTGGCACTGGCCAGGCTCTCCATCTGGGGGAGATGGGGCTGTCGTCTCCCTCCCCAGGCCTCATTAGCCAGGGCCAGGAGGCTGGACCAGATGACCTGGGATTCTGAGGCCCCAGGTTCCCCTCTGATGCTCTGGCACATTTCTCTTCTACATTCTGGTCTTTCTTCACGCTCCACCTCATGAGGCAGGATGGGGCCCCATTTCCCCATGGCTCTGCCAATTCCAAAGGCCATAAGGGCCCCAGGATGGCTCTCCTTGCTCCAACATGACCCTCTCTGCATCCTGATGGGTGCAGACCCAGCATGAGGGTTTAAGTTCTTTGTTCCTGGCCTGTTTGAAACCTCTCACCAGCTTTCAGTATTCATAGCAGAAAAAAAACGTGGCAGAAAGATAGAGACAGGCAGGGGAGAGGTAGAGAGGGACACACACTGAGGCCCCGAGACAGAGAGAAACCAAGCAAGAGGAGGCAGAAGGAGATAAAGATGAGAGAGACAGAGGGACAGAGACAGGGAGAGGAAGGGAAAGGAAGGGAGAGGAAGGGAGGGAGAAAATTAGGTGCAGGAGGGGAAAGAGAGACACCGATGCGAGACGCGCACCAAGCACTTTAGTTGCCTCTGGACATCAAACTGCTCAAAGTTATTCCCTTCTCCAGTCTCTTTTAATTCCTTTAAGACATCAAGGGAATCTAAAAAAAAAACTGGTACAGGACTTCCCTGGTGGCGCAATGGTTAAGAATCCTCCTGCCGGGCTTCCCTGGTGGTGCAGTGGTTGAGAGTCCGCCTGGCGATGCAGGGGTCACGGGTTCATGCCCGGGTCCGGGAGGATCCCAAGTGCCGCGGAGCGGCTAGGCCCGTGAGCCATGGCCACTGAGCCTGTGCATCTGGAGCCTGTGCTCCACAACGGGAGAGGCCACAACAGTGAGAGGCCCGCGTACCTCAAAAAAAAAAAAAAAAAAAAAAGGAATCCTCCTGCCAATGCAAGGGACATGGGTTCAAGCCCTGGTCCAGGAAGATCCCACATGCCTCAGAGCAACTAAGCCCAAGTGCCACAACTACTGAGCCTGCGTACCACAACTATGGAAACCCCCGCGCCTACAGCCCATGCTCTGCAACAAGAGAAACCCCTGGGATGAGAAGCCCGCACACTGCAACGAAGAGTAGCCCCCGCTTGCCACAACTAGAGAAAGCTTGCGCGTAGCAATGAAGACCCAATGCAGCCAAAAATAAAATAAATTTAAAAATTTAAAAATTTAAAAAAAAGAAAGAGAGAAACCACAGCCTAATAAAAATAAATAAATAAGTAAATGGTACAAATGAACTTATTTACAAAACAGAAATAGAGTCGCAGATGAAAAACAAACTTATGGTTACCACGGGGGAAAGGGAGGGAGGGATAAATTGGGAGAGTGGGACTGACATATACACACTACTATATCTAAAATAGATAATTAATAAGGACCTACTGTATAGCACAGGGAACTCTTCTCAATACTCTGTAATGACCTATATGGGAAAAGAATCTAAAAAAGAGTGGATATATCTATATGTGTAACTGATTCACTTTGCTGTATAGCAGAAACTAATACAACATTGTAAATCATCTACACTTCAATAAAAATTTTTTAAAATAATTAATTAAAAAAAAAAGACATCAAGGCAAAACTCCCAATCAATGCTTATGCGTCTTTAATTTCCTTTTTTCAACCAAAAAAGAAACAGAAAAGGTTTCAGGCTTAGAACCTACTGGAGACAACAGATTCTAGCTAGCATTCTGTTAGTGTTTACTTTGCATTTAGGTTTGGAAACAGTTACTGGTTTTCTTTTAAAGACAGTGATGTAGATTTTTCCTTTTGAAATACATTTATTTATTTATTTATTTTTAAAACATCTTTATTGGAGTATAATTGCTTTACAATGGTGTGTTTCTGCTTTATAACAAAGTGAATCAGCCATACATATACGTATATCCCCATATCTCCTCCCTCTTGTGTCTCCCTCCCTCCCTCCCTCCCTATCCCACCCCTCTAGATGGTCACAAAGCACTGCGCTGATCTCCCTGTGCTATGCAGCTGCTTCCCACTAGCTATCTATTTTACGTTTGATAGTGTATATATGTCCATGCCACTCTCTCACTTTGTCCCAGCTTACCCTTTCCCCTCCCCATGTCCTCAAGTCCATTCTCTACATCTGTATCTTTATTCCTGTCTTGTCCCTAGGTTCTTCAGAACCATTTATTTTTTTAGATTCCACATATATGTGGAATACGGTATTTGTTTTTCTCTTTCTGATTTACTTCACTCTGTATGACAGACTCTAGGTCCATCCACCTCACTACAAATAACTCAATTTCGTTTCTTTTTATGTCTGAGTAACATTCCATTGTATATATGTGCCACATCTTCTTTATCCATTCATCTGTCGATGGACACTTAGGTTGCTTCCATGTCCTGGCTATTGTAAATAGAGCTGCAATGAGCATTGTGGTACATGACTCTTTTTGAATTAGAAATGCATTTATTTATGTATTTTATTTATTTATGATTGAAAAAAGAAAGTTAGCAGGTAAATAATAGTACAGGTACTTTGGGAATATGGCAAGAATCATGAAAGTGGGTCTCCAATGTCTGGAGTCTTGGCAAACAGTGACATTTAAGTCTAAACTTAGCCAAGATACCAGCCCTTCAGGCTCAAGTCCTGTCCCCACCCCATTGTGTTCTCCTCACCTGGCTCAGTCCCAGACTCCACCCACTCCCTGACTCCACCCACTCCTGACCCTGCCCAGGCCATGACTCTGCCCAGTCCCTGACTCCACCCAGTCCCTGATTCTGCCAGCCTTTTGAGCTGCTTATGGGTCCCTAAATACCTGGATGTCTCTAGCTTCTCTGCTTTTGCACATGTGGTATCCTCAGCTTGGAACCCAACTTTGTCCATAATATCTGCTCCTACTGTTATGAAAACCCAGCTCAGACACTCTCTGGGGAAGCCTTCCCTGACCACCCCTCCTCCAGAGTTAATGGCTTCCTCCTCTATGTATCCTTTTTGAACCTGCACTGTTGCTCTTTTCATTCTTTCTTTATTTTTTACTGTATTTATTTACACAAATCCGTGAGCAACTTGAAGGTAGTGACTGAGGCTTATTCATGTCTTTTCCCTCTGTGCCTGGCATAGCATCAGACACAAGGATTTGTGGACCAATTTAAATTGAAACCTGGCTTTGTCTAAAGTGTGAATTCATATCTTCTATATTAGGTCAGCAAACTACAGCTGGAGGGCCAAATCTGGCCCACCACCTGTTTTTGTAAATAAAGTTTTATTGGAACACAGCCACAACCATTCACATACACATTATCTGTGTAACCATAATGTGTAACCATACACATTATCTATGCCTGTTTTCCTACGTAGTTGAGTAGTTGCAAGAGAGACCATATGACCCACAAAACCTAAAATATGTAGTATTTGACCCTTTACAGTAAATGTTTTCTAAGTGACAACAGGTCTGCTTGGATTAGGGGGAGGGTGGGGGAGTGCAGGGAGGCCCTGGGTGTGTGTGGGGGCATCAAGGTGGGAAGAGGGCTGGAAGCCACTGGGGGTGGACCCTCCTGGGGGTCCAGAGACTTGGCTTCCAGCAGTGGCTCTGCACCGACCTCCCCTGTGACCTTGGGTGAGGGACGCTGGGTGAGTGCACAATTTGGGGACATGTCCTTGCCCCCACAGGGATAACCGGGATGCTCAGCATGCCCTGGAGAGGGACCTCGAGGACAAAAGCTCAGCCGAGTTCATCGATGAGAAGTGCCTTAACCTACGGAACACATCAGATTGCATCAGCTTCTTCCACGGCGTGGAGAAAATTGATGGCACGTAAGTACCGGGCAGTCAGTCCTCACCTGGCCGTGCCCGAGGACAGCAGGGGTTTCTGGGTCTGATCCTGCTAAGGAAACGTAAAGGGGCATCGTGCACCAGTCAAGTGTGAGGCCGTGTGGTTGAGTGAGGATCCTGAGTTACAAGCTACAGAATCCGATTCTGGCTAACTTAAGATGGAATTTACTGGAAGGCTGTTGGGCAGCCACAGACTCCAGGGGAAGGCTGGAGGGGAGGTTCTGGCAGCCTGAAGGAGCCAGTGAGAGAGAGCTAATCGGCCTTGTTGTTGGAGCACCACTGTCTTTCCACGCTTGCCCCACTTCACCCAAGATCCAAATTCCAGCAAGAGAGGGCAAGATATTGGCTTGTGAGGGTCCCACAGCTGCTGCTGCTGAGGCACCTGGATTGGCAAGTCCACCAAACAAATTCCAGGAGGAATTTCCAGGAGGAGGAGGAATTTCTCCTCCTTCTGGAGGAAGAATTCAAGTTTGGCTGGCAGAGCCAACTGATGCCTGCCCATGCTGGCAGTGGCTTAAGAGTGGATTCTGGAGCCAGGTTGTCTGCCTTCAAATCCAGCCTCCACATTAACCCTCGGGACAAAGGACTTCATTTCTCTGGGCCCCGTTTCATCACCTCTACCACTGGGATAAAAATAGCACCCACCTCCCAGAGTTGCTGTGAGTGTGGAAAGGTGGGCGTGTGAAGTGCTAGGCACAGAGCCTCGTGTCGGGGAATGACGACGGCTAACATTTATTGAGTGCTTGGTGGGCGACCTCATTTTCTCGTCACAACAGCTATGAGGGTGGCGCCTCCTGTCTGCCTGGCACTGCCATGGGCACGTCCTTGCATCACGGAATTGCGTGCAGAACGAAGGCACGCTTTCCCCATCGGCAGTCCAAGGTCTGGGATAATGAGGGCTGAAGAGAGATGCTCTGGGTACATGCAGAGGGTGGGGTCTATCTTGGTCCCTTTAAAAAAAATCTCCAGCACATAGCATTGTGCTTGGTACATAGTAGGTGTGCAATAAATATTTGTTGAATGAAAGAATGAATAAAAGGGGGAAGGGAGGGAGAGGAGAGAAGGAAAGGGAAGGTCTTCTTGGCCCACACCAGGGTCACTTTCTAGATCGTAGTAAATATGCAGGTGTTGAAAGGACCCTTTGGGGTTTCCTGCGATGACAGCTCCTGGGGACCCTTCTCCTCCTCCTGACAAGGTTGACTGCCCACGGCGCTGGCAAAGTGAGCAAGACCTCCACGGGGCCTAGTCCTCTCAGCCACAGCTGCCCACCTGGACAGGGAGTCTGGAAGTTTCCCTTCCCAAACAGATGCCTCCCTGAAAGCTGGGCAGCCAGGCTGGCTGGCAGAGACTCCGATTTCCGTGCCCAGGAGGGGTCTGCTGTTTAAAGTCCTCCATCCAGCGACTCCAGCTGGAAAGCCAGAGCTGCCATTTGTGACTCATTTCTCCCCGGATGTATTAGCTCAGGGCTTTGTATGTGAGGTTTTCTTAAAGCGGGGCCATGTCTGGGCAGGTAACAGGACGTTTGGAGACTCTGCGTTGCCGTATCTCTGTTCACCGAAGGTCTCATTGCCACGAATTAACCACTGATGATGAAGATGAGGATGAGAGCTGATGCCTCTTACCTGCTGTTTGCTATAGGTTGGACACTGTGCCGAGCGCTTCCACGGTCTCGTGAATAATAAACATTTATCAAGTGCTTACTATTGTCAGGTGCCGTGATAGGGGTTTCACAGTTGGTCAGCAACCCTGGGGGTAGGTACCATTTTTATCCCCATTTTACAGAGGAGACTAAGACTCAGAGAGGTGCAGTGACTGGTCCAAGCTCACACAGTGAGTGGCAGAGCCACGGTCTGAGCCCACGTTGGACACTGGGCCTGTGTTTTACCATAGCGCCTTCCTGCCTCCCCAGCAAAGCCTGCTGGGTCCTATGTTTTTAGAGGACACAGGCTCCAGAAAACACGTTGCCCCTGCTGAAGCACATCACCTGTGAGGAGACAGGCTGCCTCGGCAAATTCCCCCAGGGACAGTGTGATGAAGCGGGTTGTTTTCCCTGGGGAGCTCGGCTGTCTGCTCCAGGGGAGGGCTTAGCGGCTGCTGCCCTTGACCCTGACAGTGTCCCACTGAGCAGTGGGAGGTACCCTCAGAATAAATCCGCAGGTCACTCTCTGCTGTCCTTGGCGCCTCGTCATTCCTCTATTGATGGTGAGTGGCTGTGTGACCTTGGAAAAGAAGACACTTCACCTCCCTGAGCCTCAGGTCTTCGTTGGGTGAAAGCTCTGGATCAGACTCAGTGTCCTCTCACATCTTTAGAAGCCCAAGACCTCTCCAGAGGCTTGATTTTAACTCCTGCAAAAGCCAGACAAAACAACCACATTCACTATGCAATCTAAGTGTGCTTTAAAATGTCCTGAAAGAGACTTCTATTTCAGATGATTGAATCTCTTTTTTTCCTACTGCCTGAGAATAAAAATCTGCTTTATTTTAAGAACTGGAGACTTCCCGGCTAGAAAAGACCTTGCAAAGTTATTTAATCTGGTTTATCCGGAGACTGAAGTCAGCTCAAAGAAGCATGTGTCTCTGTTTCTCAAAGGGTTCCCAGAGGAGAAAACTCCTGTACAATAGTTGATTGCTTATTGCCTGAATTTATATACTCGGCCAGGAAGAACTTTCTGTTCCCTAAACTGAATCCCTTATGTGTCACTGCCTCCAAGAAGCCTTCCCAGTCTGCCCTTTCCCTAGTTTGCCCTTTCCAATATAGCCTGAGCTCCATTTGTCCTCCCAGATCCATTCTCTAGCTGCCTTGCTGTGAGTCCTATAGAGGAGCCTGCCCTCTACAAACTGCCTCTCCTGGGTCTTTGCCATCTGGTTCCCAGTTGGGTTCAGCCAATAGGAGGGTCACCAACATGAGATGGAGGAGAAAGGTGCTGGGGATTTATTCTACATGGTCTCTCTCTTGCCTTTCACACCTGGGGTGGTGACAACTTCGTGCATTTGCTAATCTATGAGCACCTCAGCGCTATCTGAGAATAAATTCCATTTATTTCCTTTTATGGCCCTGACTGACACGTAATGACCCACTCCATTTGTCTCTCTTCCATCATCCTGCTTCTAAATTCTTTCATAGAACATAACACAATGTGTGAACATCTTCTTTATTTATTGTCTATCTCCCCCGCCTCCCCTGGAAATTTATCACTATGAGGTCAGGGATGTTGCTGGCTCTATCCCAAGTGCCTAGAACAAGGCTTGGCATGTGGTAGGTGTTCAAAGAACATTTGTTGAATGAATAAGTCAGTGCAAGTAGCATGGCCACAGGCTCATCCCTGAATTGAAGCAGCCCTGCAGCCAGCCTCATGCCCCATGCCCACTTCTTGGCCTGTCTCTGTGTTTTTGGTGATGGTGGAGGGAGTGTTAGAGAAAAAAGCTCTTTTGGGGAATCTCTCCTCTCCTATAACTCACCAAGTGCCCTTTCGGGAAACCAGCTAGTCTGCACTTGCCTCATCTATAAATGAGGTGTTTGGATCAGCTCAGTGGCTCTCAACTGGGGGCAATTGTGCCTCCTCCCCCAAGGGACATTTGGTAATGTCTAGAGACTTTTTTGATTGTCACAACTGGAGAAGCGTTACTACTGGCATCTAGTGGGTAGAGGCCAGGGATGCTGTTAAACATCCTACAGTGCACAGGACAGCCCCCTCCAACAGAGAATTATCCTGACCCAAATGTCAGAAGTGCCAAGGTTGGGAAACTCTGGATTCAGCGATCTCCAAGCCTGCTGGAGAGCCCCGACTCCTCGCCTGCTAAGGTCGCTCTCATGCCTCTTGCAGGATCTCCGTGCCCGAGACATGGGCCAAGTTCACTAACGACAATATCAGACACTCGCAGAACATGCGGGCCAACTCTGTCCAGCTGCGGGAGGAGGCCCAGAACCTCCTCGATGTGTTGTTGGGTCAGACGTGGAAGCAGTTTACCAGCACCAATCTGGCCTTCAATGCCCGCATCGCCGAGGTGACAGATGTGAAGAACAAGCTGCAGATGCAGCTGGCTAAGGTAAGCGAGATGCCTGTGAGCACCACCGTCCATGACGCCAGGCCCCTGGCCCTCGCCCTTGGGTCTCAGCAGCTTTTGGTCAAGCTGCCCGCCCCGCTGCTGCTGCTGAAATGGTCCCAGCAACCCATGGTCTATGAGCCTGTCCACCCAAAAGGGGGCAGAGGCTGTGAGCTTCCTTTGGGGGATTCCAGCGTCTTGGGGGTAAATCTTCTTTGCTCACTGGATGATGGAGCTTGGAGCTTGGCCTGGCTGTCACAGCAACACCCAAAGGTGTTGCCGATGGCCCCCAGGTCTCTTTTCTCCATCTGAGCCCATGTGGCCAAGCGTGACCAACGAGGGTGGGTGCCAATATCGGAGCCCCGGGAAACGGGTCTGAGCGGGTCTTTTGCGCCCACATCAGCATCTTTGGAAATGTAACCTCTTGACCTTCAAAGGCTTCAAGAGCATCAGGAGGGGTGGGGTGCTTTTTGAATTTGAGGAGCGGGAAGGACAGCCTAATCCTGCCACCATCTCCTGCTGTTCCCACACTGACATGCCCTTTTCCTGCTCCTGTATTTGAACGCGTCATGCTGTTTCCCACCCCTGGGGGAGTCCTCTCTGCATGGAATTTATTCTCTGCTCAATTTAGAGCACCTACTGGGTGCCAGATGCTGTGCTAGGGACTGGAATGAAAAGAGGAGTCACACAAACAGTCCCCTGGTCCCTGTCCTCAGGGGATTTATATTCTGGTCAGGGAGCAGTGGTGGCTGCAAAATTTATACGCAGGAAGGACTTAGGGATGACAATCTGGTTGGAAGGGGGTGGGGAGACAGGGGACTAGTCTTGAACCTGAACTTGCAAAACAGTACCCCTTTTTACTGTATATATATTTGGGGAGGTTTAGTGGGCTGCAGGCAGGGTTTCATGGAATTTACAGGGGCAGTCTAAGCCCACCCACATAGGGCACCCTTTGGCCTGGGGTATGGAGAAACAGATAAAACAGAAGTTTCTCTAAAATAATTGCAAAGCTGTGATAAGTGTTAATGAGAGAGGAAGCAAGGAGATTCGCCAGAGATTCTCCTGGAGTTCTTACACCAGGTAGATCAGACAGGCAGGTGACATTTACATTAAGAGCAGAGGATAAGGAGTTAGGCAGCCAAAGGATGGGGTGGGGCTAGTGTTCCCAAGAGGATGAATGTGGGATGAGGCTGGAGGAGGGAGCAGGCACAGGGACCTCCTGCGGATTCTTTCTTTCTTTCTCTCTCTCTCTCTCCCTCTCTTCCTTCCTTCCTTTCCTCCCTTCCCTTCCCTCCTTCCCTTTCCTTCCTTCTTTCTTTCTTCCTTTCCTTGAAAAATCATTCTATTATTGTGATAAAATATACATAACAAAACATTTGCCATTTCTTAGTCTGTTTGCGCTGCTATAACAAAAATACCATAGACTGGGTGACTTATAAACAACAGAAATTTATTTCTCACACTTCTGAGGACTGGGAAGTCCAGGATCGAGATACTGGGAGATGTGGTGTCTGGTGAGAACCCGCTTCTTGGTTCACGGATGCTGTCCTCTCCTGTGTCCTCACGTGGCAGAGAGCTGCGGGAGCTCTCTGCGGTCTCTTTCATAAGGGCACTAATCCCATGGATGAGTTGATGACCTCATCACCTCCCATAGACCCCCACCTCCTAATACTGTCACAATGGGGATTGGGTGTCAGTATCTGAATTTGGGGGGACACAGACATTCAGTCCATAGCAAGCATTATTAAGTGTAGAGTTCTGTGTTACGTATCTTCACATGTGGCGCAAATGTCAACACCATCCATCTCTAGAACAATTTTTCATCTTCCCAAAGTGAAAAGAACCCTGTGTTTAAACTTTGTACTCATTAAACAATGACTCACCATTCCCCTCTCCCCTGGCAACCACCAGTTCTACTTTCTGTCTCTATGAATTGACTAGGTACCTCATATAAGTGGAAGCATACAGTATTTGTCCTTTTGTGTCTGGCTTATTTTACTTAGCACAATGTCTTTAAGGTTCATCCATGTTGTAGATTGCATCAGAATGTCCTTCCTTTGTAAGGCTGAAGGATATTCCATGGATGTATATACCGTGTATCCATTCATTCCTCCATGGACGCTTGGATTGCTTTCGCCTTTTGGCTGTTGTGCAAGTGTTTTCTTTTAATGAGGCATTTCCTATAGTCGATCAAATACAGTTCATTGTCAAGTTTTACCACATGAGTCTGAGGCCTGGAGGTGACTTGGGAACTCCTTTGCAAGTCCTTTGGTGGGACTTGGTGGCTGGTTTCTCATCTGTGAAACAAGGAGTAAGAATTCCTACTTGGTGACGATAGTGTAAGGATTAGTGAGTTGGTCTCTGCGGAGCTGTTAGTGCTCGGCACACAGTAAACACTCAGTAAAAGGTAACTGTAAGTATTAATATTACTGATGGAGAGAAAACGGATCTTCTGGGTGGGGTGGGGTACATACCCTTTTCCCTATCCACGTTTCTCCACGGAAGTTTTGAATTATTACTAGCAGCTTCATCACCGCTGATCAGAGTTTTTGCTACCACGTGGATTTTTATTAATAGTCATTATTTAATAACCAGCTGTTTTGCAAATAAGTGAGCACCCATTTGAAATACACCAGACCCCAACATGACACGACTGACATTTCACTTGTCTTCCGGTTGGTGACCATCTCACAGAGTGTTTTTCTAAGATAGTAAAGGAAAGAGTTGATATAATGAAAATAAATAGATAGCAACCATCTCACCTTTCAGCAGTTTGCTTTAGCTGGAGGACTTGAAATGCTCTCTTTAAAATTTCAACTGTTAATTGTTGAGCTTGGCCCGATTCCCCTTGGCAAGAGGCATTTCTGGGAAATTCTAGGCCCCCATCCCTACCTGTGCTGCAAAGCAATTATGGCCCAGGTGGTCATAGGAATCCACTTTGGAAGGCCAGGTCTCCACAGTTCCCCATGCAGACTTTGAATGCCCCAGTAGTTTAGGGCTGCGTAGACAGCCTTGGCTGTCTTGGTCATGTTCCCCATGATCCTGGGGTTCTATCCCCAAGGCCATAGCCCAAGCCTTGTAACTTGTCCGGGGTCCTCACACTTTGGGGCCTTGGGGTATCGACCAGTCATACTGACCACTGCTTAAAGAAGGGCTGGTGACCTCTTTGGGCTGAAACAGTTGATAGCCACAGAGTGGGTGGCTCCTGAGAACCAGGGGCCCAGTGTGGGGTGGGAGGTGGGGGAGGGGCGTGTCTCCAGATAAGCATAAGTACCCTGCATCCAATGGCCCAGTCCAAGGTGCCTTTTAGCGGAAGACTCAATGTGGAGGGCAATGTGCAAGGACCTGGGGGGAGGGGGCATGGGGGCAGGGACGCTGCTACAGCACAGCGCTTATTCAACGCTTGCAGGAACGAGGCCCCAGCAGGGAAAATGACAGTAGGTGTGTTACACGGACTCAGCCTTAATATCACCGAATCACACAGTGAGAAAGTTATTCCTTCTTCAGTCCTTTTTCAATCTTTGCGATGCTCTCAAGAGGAAAGTCTTGATCGGATACTAGACTGCCTCCCTCACCCCTTTAACCCCGTCTGATCTCCCTTTTAAACAGACAGCGCTGGCCTCAGGCTGAGAGCTTTGGGCAGGCAGCTGTATCCAGCCAGAGTTTCAATCACATGGTTTTACTTTCATCTTGTTCGTGCATTTTTATGGTTACTTCCATTATGGCAAATGATGCTGATTGTCCACTGATAATAGTGATATAAAGGTTTTTTTTTTTTTTTTCTTTTCTTTTTTTTTTTTTTTTTTTGCGGTACGCGGGCCTCTCACTGTTGTGGCCTCTCCAGTTGCGGAGCACAGGCTCCGGATGCGCAGGCCCAGCGGCCATGGCTCACGGGCCCAGCCGCTCCGCGGCATATGGGATCCTCCCAGACCGGGGCACGAACCCGTATCCCCCGCATCGGCAGGCGGACTCTCAACCACTGTGCCACCAGGGAGGCCCTAAAGTTTTATTTTTAAACAAATGCATTTAAAGTTTTTTTGTTTTTTGTTATTTTTTTAAAAAACCAATTGACTTGAAAAGATTGTTAATCATGTCACAAATGGTGTGAGGGGATATGGCCATAATGGTAAGGACGGTAGGTGAAAACCTGACTGTTGGAGAAAAGCAAAGTAGACCTGTGCATCTCAAATATTACACTGTGTGCAGTAACCACCCGTGTTACCTGGAGATTGCATCGAAATGCAGATTCTGATTGAGCAGGTCTGGGGTTGGGCCTGAGCATATGCATGTTGAACAGCCTCAGGAAGTTGCCAGTACCACCGGTGGGGGGTAAGGCCGAGTGCAGGTTGTAAAGCAAGTTGGCTTTGACAGAGAAGCTGTCTCCTTCTCTTCTTTCCCTCCTTCTTCCTGCCTCTCTCTTCCAAACTCAAAATATTGGGGGAACCAAATCCTTCCAAAAGGCAAGCCACAGACATCCAATTCTAACCAGATTTTCTTTAATTGCATTTTGCATCCAAGCTTCCCAGCCAAGCCCAGCCATTCCTCCCTCGAGGGATCAGGCCCGCTCGGCCCATCACATAGATCTTCGCCACCCGACTTCGCAGATGCAAACACCCTTCTGGGATTTCTGCCGCCCCTCCCGGATGCATGCCCTTGAATCAAAATCTCATTTTTCCATCTTGGTTATTAATGTGGTCGGGGCAAATGACGTTAGGAGCTGGGGGAGATAAGCCAGAAGCGCGGCCTCGACTGGGCTGTCGGAGAGATGAGTCGGATTTCTCTGCTTCCTCTCCACAGCACAGCGCCCCCTGCAAGCTGTAGGCTTTCTTGTCGCAAACGGGAGCCAACGTTCACCCTACGGCCTCCTCCACCTGGAGCTCCAACCATCTCAGTTGGTGGCTCTCACTTCCAGATGCTTCCACAAGCTTCCAGGGGCTCAATCCCAAATTCTGGAGTCCACTTGCACGCTCCTCTTTCTCCACCACCTCACATCCCCTCCACCAGCAAATCCTGTTGGTTCTACTTTCAGAATCTCCTCACTCCCCATTCCCTCCTCTGCTTCTGCCCTGCCCCAGGCCTCTACCATCTCTTGCCTGGACCATTGCTGGGTTCTCCTAATGGCTCTGTTTGCTTTTGATACAGCCAACTGTTTAGCTGGCAGCTTGTTGAGAGGCCATTCGATACTTGAATAGGCCGACTAGACTGACTGAGAGAAAAAGTTCAATTGCTTTAGATTTTTCAGAAAACCTTGAGAGTTTAGCTGGAGAATGCAGGTGACAGACTCTCTCTGCTGGTGTCCCCGGGTCACCATCTTCACCGTGGCCAGGCCTGTCTGCACCACTGCTGTCATGAGAATTTCTCAGCACCCCTCACCTTTGCAATGGCAGCGCCTCCAGAAATGCATGGTGCTCAGTGCAGTCTAAGGTAATGCAGACGGACTGGTTTTTAAATCAGGGGATAAACACTTGTAGTCCAGGGGTTAAACTTGACCCACATATTTTTTTTTTTTTTTTTTTTTTTTTTGCTGTACGCGGGCCTCTCACTGTTGTGGCCTCTCCCGTTGCGGAGCACAGGCTCCGGACGCACAGGCCCAGCGGCCATGGCTCACGGGCCCAGCCGCTCCGCGGCATATGGGATCCTCCCAGACCGGGGCACGAACCCGTATCCCCTGCATCGGCAGGCGGACTCTCAACCACTGCGCCACCAGGGAGGCCCGACCCACATATTATTTGGCCTCTCACATTTTTCTTTTAACAGCTCTGTTTTTACTTGACACATAATTAACTGTACATATTTCAAGTGTAGAATCTGAGAAGCTTTAACACGTATATGTCATGAAGCCACCACCGCAATCAAGGTAGTGAACATATGAAAAGGTTTCCTTATGTCTTTTGTCATCTCTCCCTCCCTCCTTTCCAACACAACCACTGATCTGCTGTCACTGCAGATTAGTTTGCATTTTCTAGAATAATTACATAAAGGGCACCATACCCTACCCATTCTTTTTTCATTAGTCTTCTTTCACTCAGCGTAGTCGAGATTCCTAGTTTGTTCCTTCTTATTCCTGTGTCTTGTATGTCTTGTATGGATACCGTATTGTATGTATACACCCCTGGTATGTATCGTATCCATACACCACAATTTGTTTATCCATTCACTTGTCGATGGACATTAGGGTTGTTTCCAGTTTGGGGCTGTTACCAATAAAGCTACTATGAACATTCACATACATACCTTTCTATGCATTCTCAGGTTTTTATTATATATATATATATATATATATTTTTTTTTTTTTTTTTTTTTTTTTTTTTTCGGTACGTGGGCCTCTCACTGTTGTGGCCTCTCCCGTTGCGGAGCACAGGCTCCAGACGCGCAGGCTCAGCGGCCATGGCTCACGGGCCCAGCCGCTCCGTGGCATGTGGGATCTTCCCGGACCTGGGCACGAACCCGTGTCCCCTACATCATCAGGTGGACTCTCAACCACTGCGCCACCAGGGAAGCCCCCATTCTCTGTTTTTTTTTTTTTTTAATATCTTGGTAAAAAATGGAGATTTTATGTAGAAGTTCAGATTTCTAGAATCTCTGGAAAACTGGGTGGCTCTAGCAACTCCGAGCCCACTTTCCTACAGGGGAGCAACCAACAGGAGTTGAATGGCCACAGCCCCTCGTTGGACAGGGCCCGGGCTCTCCGACTGGCTCAGTCCCCACGTCTTCTCTCACGGCCCCCTTTGCGCATTTGCATCACCTGCCTGATCCCAGCAGGCTTGTACCTTGGCACGTTCTGCTCTGTGCATCGGAGGAAATGCAAGAAAGCAGCCAGGCCTGGAAAGGATTGTAGAGAACCCAGAGGGACTCTGAGTTTGCCCCTTGAAAGGTTTTGCTTTTACTCTGAAGTTTCTTTGGGGTTTCAACTTCCAATTGGTCATTAACACCAGCAGAACCTCTCCTGCCCCACGAGGCAGCGTCAGGGCAGGAAGGCGCGTGTCTGTGGGGTGAGGGCCTGCAGTCGCCATCTGAGGGCCCCAGCGCCTGCCGCCAGCCCCTCTGTTTGTCCAACGAGGCCTGGAACCCGTGGTGGAGTGGGAAAAGCTTTTGTGCTTTGCAAGCAGTCGGATCCCTTCCAGCACCAGTGCCCGCAGACAAGCTCTGACGGCTCGTTTCTAAAACCAGCCCAGCCCAGGGGATGTGGAGCCGGCCCGCCTGCCTCTGGTGAGGAGGGGCCGGGCCAGGCCTTAAACACCATTGCATCCTAGTGAGAAAGTTCTCGTTTCAAGTTCCCTCCGTCAATCCTTCCAATAGGGTCGAGGAACAAGACTTGATGTGACGCTAATCTGTCTTTGCCATCTCTCTTTTGTGTGGGAATCCCCCTTTCCAGCCAGGCCTCAAGCCTCAAGCTGGCACTGAACCTTTGAAAGACAACAGAACTTAGAATCAAGGTCTTTCTTTCCATCTTCTCTACTGTGATGGTACTTTCTATCAATGGCAAGAGATACTCATTTCCCACGTGTGGCAATGATATAAAGATGCCATTTCAAATACATTTGTTCAAGGCTGAAAAAGGAGCTGCTTTGAAGAAGTAGACTAAATAATTGTTCAGACATGCTTGGGTATGTGGGTATGTGAGGGTTTCCAAGGTAACCCTCAGGAAAGGCCTTGGGGCTGAGTTCAGTAGGTCTCTCTGCCTGATGCTCACCTTAGTACCAAGAGGAATCAAAGGCTCCCTGGTGTCATGTAGGCTCAGGTCTCATCACTGTACTTGGGAGGTATGGGCCTGGGGACACCCGGTTGAGGGGTCCACGAGAGCTCAGATACGGGCAGTTCTGAGGGCTGTGAAATGGCGGGTTGATGGGGTGGGGGTGCTGGGTCACCGCTGTCTGTCCACGGTGACACTGTGCCAAATGAGAGAGGAACGGCTGGGATCAGGGAAACAGGGCCAAGGTCCAGAGCTGGGAAGGCAGCCAACAAATGCAGGATGCTGGAGGGACCAGACAGCAGAGGGGGCCGAAAATGAGCGTGGGTCAGCCTGGCCCGGGTAGGAGCTAAGGACAGTGCAAATGAGGTAGTTCTGAGTTCACTCTGTGGACCACTGATACTCAAGGAAGCTATTACTGCCCTCTGCAGTTGGTGTTAGCCAATCATATGCTTTGACTGGAAGCCCTGCGTGGGGCAATCACCGAGATTGGTTGCTGCTGAGACAAGAAGAATATAAGATGCAAGCCTGGCGGAGGCAGAGGGTTGCCTTGGCACCTCCTGGGTATGGGTGTGTCCCAGCAGTCTCCTAGTTTCTTCCAGTTTGTGACTTGTTCACTTTTGGGTCCTCAGCTCCTTGCTTACTCAGGACCTGCTGCCCAGCCTCACCTATACTCCTGGCTTTCACATATGCTTGCCTCATCCTGGTCCAGATTCCTCTTCCATCTTGACACTCTTCTCCCACATGTGAGCCCCATAGTGCAGTGCAGATGGCTGGGTTCAATTCTGGCTCTAGTATTTCCTGGCCATGTGACCAAGATCAGATTGCCCCACCTCTCTGTACCTCAGTTTCTCCCTCTGTCAAATGGGATCAATAATGGTTGGCAAATATTTGCTCTGAGAATAAGAGCATCCACACTGGACTGGTCACCTTGTAAGTGCTCAATGACTATTAACTATAAAAATGGTAAAAAACAAAACAAAACAAAACCAACAACAACAACCCAAAAAACAAAACTGTGGTCTGATTTATAACCTACTGATGGGGAGGGACAAGCAAAGTGACTGAAAGAACATGGCCCCTGGAATCAAAAGACCAGGGTTGAATTTGGTAAAGTAACTCCTCTGATTCTCGGTTTCCTAATCTCTGAGAGAGGAATAATCCTGCAAGGACTGAAAGAAAAGGTACAGCTAAGCAGTTCTCAACCCTCGCACATTGGAATCACCCCGATCTCTAGGGATTCTGATTTAATTGGTTGGGGTGTGGCCTGGGCATCCAACCTTTGAAACTCCCCAGCCAAGGTTGAGAACTAAAGGTTCAGAGTTCAGACCAGTGGTTCTCAAGGTGTGGTCCCTGGACCAGCAGCATCAGCATCACCTGGGAACTCATTAGAAGTGCACATTCTTGGGCCCCATCCTGGACCTTCTGAATCAGAAACTCTGGGGTCCAGCCATCCGAGTTTTAACCAGTTCTCCAGATGTGCCTCCCAGGTGTAGACGTGCAACAAATGTTTCCTCCCTCCTCCCTCCTTCCCTGAGAGGTATTTACTAAGCACATCCTGTGTGCTAGACTCTGAATTAGGAGCTGGGGGTACAATGATCCCTGCTCTCAGGGAGGCTTATGTTCTAGTGGGAGAGACCAATTTTAAAAAAATAAGTAAATACATGATTAATTAAAAATTGTGATAAGCATTAAGAAGAAGAGCCTCGGGGGCCTGAGCTGGTAGATTTCCATGAATTTTCACAGAATCATACAAGTGTCCTCTCTAGCAGGGAGCCCCCACCCCTCAAGGACTTTCCAGAGCCCTCCAGGACTTTCCGGACCCCTAACCCCAGATGGCCTCTGAGCAGCTGATATTTGTATTGGCCTGGCATTGTCTGAAGGCAGCTGGCCGCCTCTGGACAGAAACTGCGAGCAGGGTTGACTCAACATCTCTCCTCCAGAGTTGTAATCCTCACCCGGGCTGAATTTACTCCCTGGTGGCATTTGCCAATGTCTGGAGACATTTTGTTTGTTACAACTTGGGTGGTGGGGGGCAGCGTGCTGCTACCAGATAGATAGTGGGTAGAGTCCAAGGAGGCTGCTAAACACTGCAATGCATGAGACAGCCTCCTGCAACAAAGAAGTTGTGGCCCCAAATGTCAGGAGTGCCAAGTTTGACTATTAACTATAAGAATGGTAAAAAAAAAAAAAAAAAAGATCTGGCACTCTCATGCCCTGCATTTCTGGCCAAGTCCCTCTGGAGCTCTCCTCAACTAGTTCTTGCCCCTGGGCTTGGCTGTGCTTGAAAATCTTCCACCGTTTGACCAAAAAATAGGATTCCAAGCTGCCTTCCTAAGCTGGGGAGCCACACTGAGCCAGGCATCTCCTTGGAAACCCCTTGGCTTCATGCAATTTGGAAAACAATAAATTTGCAACGTTGCACAAAGCATCCAGAAGCCCAAAGCCGGCTGGAACTGCTAAATCTGTTTTTTCCCTCCACATCAAAAATAATTTCCCGGCCCTAGAGAAAGCCTAGAAGCTTTCTCTACTGTCACAAGACAAGATGCAGGCAGATAGTTTTACATGGCCGACAACTCTGCCAAACACATTCCCCCTTTCAAAGGCTTTGGGTGGATTTCTACTGCAGCCAGGAATATCAGCGCCCTTTTCCACTGAGCTGAGGTTGGTTTCGTCCGAGGCAGACCTGGCAAGTGCTTTTCACACCCCATTCAAGACCAGAGACCATTTCCAGCTCAGACCTCACCCTTTCCCCACGCTGGGGACCCCAACAAGGTCTGAGGGTGGATGATCACAATCTAGTTTGCCATCCGATTACAAGTAGCAGAAGAGAGAAAAAAAATTCACCATCACCACAAAAGACATATTAACCTTACTTTGTGCAGGCAGAGTTCTAAGTGCTTTTCTAACATTAACTCATCTTCCCTCCTACAACCCCATGAAGAAGGGATTACTATTAGCCCCATTTTACAGATGAGGAAACTGCAGACAAGTATTTTCCTAAAGCCCCCCACCCCCACCCACCGCAGCAAGTAAATGGCAGAGCCAGGATTTGAATCTAGGTGTTCCGCTCTAGAGTTCATTCTTTAAGTTAATGTGAACATCTCCCCCACTCCCACCACCACAGCCGAACAACAACAACAATAATAATAACCACTAGATCGGTGGCCTTCCAACGGGCAGCTTTATACCCCGAGGACATCTGATAATGTCTACAGACATTTTTGGTTATTACAACTTGGTAGGCGGTGCTACTGGCATCTAGTGGGTAGAGGCCAGGGATGCAGCTAAATATCCCACAGTGCATGGGACAGCCCCACAGTAGAGAATAACCCAGCCCCAAATATCAGTAGTGCCAAGACTGAGAGGCCTTGGTCTCCTGGCATTAAGGTTTGACTTAAAAAAAAAAAGAAAGGATAAAAGGTAGAAGATAGGTAGATGGATGGATACATGGATGGATACATGGGTACATGGATGGAGGCATGGATGCATGGATGGATGGATGGGTATATGGATGGAGAGATGGATGGATGGATGGATGGATGGATGGATGGATGGATGGATAGATGGATGGATAGAAAGTGCTGAGGTCTATAGAGTGCCTGTTAGGTGCCAGCCAGTGTGCTAAACATGGGGTACCTAAATCAATCCTTGCAGTCCCTCTGAGGTAGATACTGTTATCATCTCCATTATACAGATGGGGAAACAGAGGCTCAGAGAGGCTTGGCAATTTGCCAAGGCTACATGCTCAGTCCTGTGGTGCTGGCATTTGAACCCAGGCAGGAAGCTCCTCCCAATTTTAGGGGCTGGCCCCTCCTCCCCTGGCACACTCCAGCCATCACCAGTGCTCCCCATTTTGCCATCTGTATACTCTTGTGAACTCGTTCCTTCTGTGTCTCTCCATCCTGCCTTGGTGTGGGCCCTCCTGCCTCTCAGTTCCTCACTGGCCATCTTCTTCCCTCCTTTGTCCCCTCTGTCCACCCTCCAAATGGCAGCCAGAGAGATTTGCCTCAAACTACAAACATGACCATGTCCTTCTGCTTTAAAACATTAATGTGCCCGTGATCACCTGAGCGTTTTGTTAAAAGGCACAGTACCTTCGTAGGTCTGGGGTAGGGCCTGAGAGTCTGCATTTCTGCCAAGCGCTCAGAATCCAGTGATGCTGGTCTACAGACCACACCTTGAGTAGCAAGGAGCTAGAGAGATTGTTCTCTCTGAACCTGGGAAACCTCGGAGGGGCAGCAGCCTCGTGTGAGATGGGCTGCTTAGAGGGGTCAGGACTTCCTCTGTGAGGGACTATAGCAGGGGCCTCACACTACCAGCCCCAGGGCCAAATCTGCTCCCCGCCCCCGCCCGTTTTTGTAAATAAAGTTTTACTGGAACACAGATACCCCATACATTTACGTATTGTCCGGGGCTACTTCTGCACTGCAGTGGCCAAGTTGAGCAGCTGTGACAGAAACCATATGGCTCCTAAAGCCTAAAATATCTACCACCCAGACCTTTACAGAAAAACGTGTCCACTGTCTACAGCATATTCAAAAGGCTCCAGAAGGCTGCGTGACTGGAACTCCCAGCCATCTGAGTGGGGGTTGACTTGAAGACTTAAAAACAAAATCTCACACACACACACACACACACACACACACAGCCATACCTGTAGCTGACAGTTCTCAGGCCGGATCTCAGAGGCAGTGGCTCCGGGCACGCGGGGCTGATGGGTGATGGGTAGAGCGTGTACGTGGTCCAGGAGCACTTGCAGTACCCTAGCCAGTGAGGAAGACAGGCCTCGAGTCCACATTCACTGGATGAGGAAGTTGGGCCTCTCCCCACAGCCCAGGGCTCTGAGTGGGGTGTGAGCGCCACAGCTGGTTTGCACTGGGGCTTAGACAGGACCCTAGTCTCCTGACTTCCCGCCCAGGGCTCTTACCTCCAAGAGCCTGCATGGAGGCCGCCGTGGCTGGGAATCTGCCTGGAGCGGAGCGGGTAGGGGTTGTTAGCAGAAAGACCTTTGGTTCCCCAGGCCGGTTGGGGGAAGGGGGGATGTGGCCCACCTTCTGCCTTGAGCTGCCTCCCCTCTGAGCCACATTCCAGAGGCTGAGAAAGAGGACGCTCCTTCTCGATTGAGCAGGTGACCCCTGCCTTGACCCCTTACGCCCAAAGAAGTGGGTTGATGGAGGTTGACCCTGAGCCCTGGACTGGAGGTCTGAGGGAACTGAAGCTGCCTGCAAAGACAAATTCTGTCAAACGAATCTGAGTTTCTTCAGATTGCCTGACATTAAAAAGAAAAAAAAAGACCAATGATCACAGAGGAAAAATCTCCTAACAGACTGAACATTGCAGGATGGGAGTTGGGGGTAGGGTGGGTAGGCAGGACAGCCCATGGCTTATGCCAGCACTGGACTGAGCACTTCATACACGTTATTTCATTTAATCTGCACAGCAACCTGGTGGGTGAGTTGTTATTGTCGTACTGGCTTTACAGACAAGAGAACAAGCGCCCTGCACAGTGTCTGGCCCCACAGAAGGGGCTACTGAGTGAAGGGCTCAGTAGATATCGAATGCATGATTGCATGAGGCACAGAGAGGTTAAGTGACCCATTGAAGGTCACACAGCGGGGAAAAGCAGGAGCTGGAATTTGAACCTAGATCTGTGTGATCACGGAGGGACTCAGTGAGCTGAAGTGACCTGCCCTCCCCGCCCCCCCATGCACGGTATGTGGGAGGCAGAACAGTCTCGCAATCTTGACTGGCAGGCAGCCTGCAGCACACAGGGCCCAGAGCTAGGGCCTGGGGAGGGGAGTGAGGTGACCCTTCCACTCCCACCCCCTCCTTCCCAGCTGAGTTCCAGCTTCTGGCCAAGGCTGATGAGACTCCTCCCATGGGGTGACCCCCTGGGCCAATCCCACAGCGGCTCGCCCAGCTGCTCCGGTGAGCCAGCCTGCGCCCTGCCCCAGGAGCAGCTTTCCCCCTACTTCCTTGGTTTTGTGGGAGCAGAAAGGCTAACATCCCTGGGGACTCTGGGAGAGGGGGCTTCTGAGGCTCAGGGCAGCCCTTCCCCAGCTTAGGGACTGGGGAGAGAGGAAGAGAGGGAAGGAGGGAAAGAGATCTCCAGCTGGCCAAGGAAAGATGGGAGAAGGGGCAGGATGACTTCCTCGTGGCACTTTCCAGGGTTTGTGGGAGAAACACACACACACAGGTACACACTTGCTTTAGGAAGAGCAGGACTTGGTACCAATGCTTTTCAAGTTACTGCAAATGAGTGTGTCACCAGCTTTGTGTGCCCGCAGTGAAGGGGTTTATACACTTGCTAAGGTTTCCAAGAGCTCCTTCTCCCAGGCCTGGCACTAATGGCCTCACCTCTACTCTATGGAGTGGGAATGGCTATGATCCCCGTTTTACTAGAAAGGCTCAGAGAGCCTAGGACACTTGCCTAAGGTCACCCAGCTTTGATGTGCTGGGGCTGGGATTTGGAGAGACTCAGGCTGTCTGGTGCCAATGTCTGTGCTCTCTTCTTAACCAAACACCCCATGGTGTGTACTGGTCCATCCAGGGAGGAAGTGTTTATTAAGCACCTACTAATTGGTCGATATAAGCAAAGCCCGTAGCAAAATGCCTGGCACACAGTAAACACTATTTTAAGTGTTAGATGATATTGTTGTTGTTGTTATTATTATTATTATTATTATTACTGTGTCCCAGGCATTGATAGGTTTAGGCACTGGGGACTCAGCAGTGAGTAAAACAAAACTCTCTCCCCATGTGGAGCTTACTCTCTGGTGGGGGATGATGAACAACATTAGTGAGTAAAGCTCAGTATGACAGAAGGTGTAAGGACTATAAAGAAAATAAAGCAGGGTTAGGACAATTGGGAGTGCTGGCCGGTTTGGGGGTTGTAATTTTAGGGTTTTTTTTGGCTGCGCCACGATGCTTGTGGGCTCTTATTTCCCCGACCAGGGATTAAACCCGGGCCCTTGGCAGTGAAAGCGTGGAGTCCTAACTACTAGACCACCAGGGCATTCCTAGGGGTTATAATTTTAAAGGAAATGATCAGGGAAGGCCTCTGAGCATTTTAGCCATAACCAGAAGGGAGTGAGGGAATGAGCCATGTGGATATCTGGGGAAGGCAGAGGGGATAGTCCGTGCAAAGGCCCTGTGGTGGGAATATGCTGGGTTTGATGTGGATGTGTGAGATACACCAGCTCTGGGGGCAGGTAGGTGGATGAGTGTCTCAAACACCTCCACCTCCTTCCCCCTGCAGAGGGAGGTGGAGGTGTTTGAGACACTCATCGTGTGTGTGTGTGTGTGTGTGTGTGTGTGTGTTCATGTGTGCACATGCACATAACAGGCACCTGGGTCTGAGGGATTCTGAGTTACAGCGCATGTGCAAACTTGCCCAGGGCTTCCCACCTTGGAAGGCTGCCTGTGCCCTGAGCTTCCTGCCTGCCTGGGCAGGGGTCTGGATTGCCTGGGTAGCCATGGTGGGACAAGGGCTCAGCTCTGGGACTGGGGTTGGAGCACCACGGTTTCAAATTGCTGACATCGGACTTCCCCCAGAAACCTGAAAACCCTGTGATGAGGCAGTGACCCCTTCCCTAGACCCCTTCCTGGAAACCCAAGCCCATGGCGAACAGATCACCCACATGTATATCTCCAAAAATATCTTCTACCTAGGGATGAAATTACTCCCTTGACCCCATTTGGGGTTTCCTGCCAAGACAGACAGTTTTGATTTGCTACTCCAAGTCCCTAACTGTGGTCCTTAATCCATCTCCTTCCCTCTGAGACTTTTTAACGTTTGCACATCTCTGTTTCACCTGCACCAATGGTTCTTGACTCTGGCTATACTTAGGGAGCTCCTAAAACATCCTGACACCCAGGCTGCACCCCAGACCAATGAAATCTGAACCTTTTGCAGGGGGCAGGCATCCACAATTTAAAAAACTCTCAAGGTAATGCTAATGCGCAAACAAATTTAAGAATTAATACCCTTTACTATTAGATAGTATTTTGTCCTTAATTGAATTTCTCCCTTAAAAAAAACTAAAAAAGTTATTTTAAAAGGAAACCTTAGATCTGGTAGGATTGTGGGGATTTTTTTCCCTTTTGACCCTGTTGAAGAGAGGTGAGCTTATCATACTCCTTGGTTCCTTGCACATATGTTTGTACAAAGCCCCTCGTTTCTTTATTCCCTTTTATCCCCACTCTTTGTGGTCACTCCCTTTCTCCCATAGATGACTTTCCATAGATGACCATTTTAATGAATGAATGAGTGAATATGACCTCTTTAATTGAATGAATATGGACTGTTGATTGAAATGTGTTCTCACAAAATGTGGATGACCGTTGTATGTGCATGGATTTTTAGTTTTCTCAAAAGGGATTGTATAAAATAGCTCATTGTTTCCTGGCTTTCTCACCTCGCATCATATTAGAGACCCACTGTTGTTCCTATGTGAGGTTAATGCTCTCCATCTATTGGCTGCCGAAATCCTCCATCTGCTCATTTACCATTTTTTAATGTGTCTGTCTCCATGGTCATGGGCACCCAGATGCTGCCAGCTCACTGAACCTTCTTGACACGTGTATTCCTTAGTGGTCCTGAGCTCTTAGAGTATATACCAGGAGTGGACATGCTGGGATGTGTGCATCACCCTCTTAGACTTCAGACTCTTCTCCTAGGGGCTATCATGGAATTTGGGGTCTAGGGACCAGGCTGTCCTGGAGCTCAGAGCTCGGTGTTGGCACTCTAGCTTCCTCCTGAGCAGGAAGGTCAAGGCTATTCTGCCTCCAACCCCTGCCTCTGGTCAGCCCATGTGGTCTCTGCCTCCTGGCCCTTGGGGGTCACCCTCCTCAAACCTCTGGAGGCTGAGTCACTGCCCCCAGGGCTTTTGGAGGTTCACAGGCTGGCAGGACTGGGGTGGGCATGAGGGGCTGCCCCCATGACGGAGTGTGTGCGTATGTGTGTGTGTGTGTTTTCTCCCTTCCAATGAAGAAGACCCTGACAGTGAGTGACAGAGGCTGGACAGGAGGTTCCAGAGAACCTTTATGTCAGAGTATAGACCACCTGGGCAGATTTGCTTTGGGTGTGAGTCATCAGTGGGTTCTAGAGCAGCTAATTCTGGAAAACCCCTACTGTTGTGGGAAATCCACAGGCAGGCCCGCTCAGGAAATGCCAGTGGGGACAGGGGGTGGTGAAGAAAAACCAAGAGTTGGTTCCAGCCACCCCGCCTCCCTCAGCCCCTCCAGAAGCCAGCCCCGAGGAGGAGATGGGGGGCAGGGGGCTGCACAGTGGCCCTTGCCCCTTACCACCCTCCTCCCACCATCACCGCCCCAAGCTCCGCAGCTCCCTCTCAATTCTCTCACCTGCTGTATCTAGGTGCCCAGGGGGGACACACAGTATGATACAGGGTTTTCCAAATTCAGTCACTCCTGGGCAGCCTTCCCGATTTTACCCTCGTGCCACCTGGGCTGTTGTTTACTTTATACTTCTGTTTCAATCAAGTCATTTAAAATGTATATTACTTCTACAGCTGGAAAATCAACAGCACTTGCCAGAAGTAGAGGGTAGCTAGAAAGATACATATAAGGAAGGCAGAGCAGCCTTGTTAAAATGTAACTGGAGCCTGCTGCGTGCAGAAGTCTCTGGATTTCCCAGCTGCTTTTTGCCAATCAAGGGGGATGAGCAGGTGTTAGGAGGCGGTGCTCATGCTCCTGGAGGTGGTCAGTAGGTTTGAAAAAATAATTAGTAGGTTTTAGTTCTCCAGGAGCTCCCGTTTGTTTGTGTTGCTGTGTCCCTGTCCCTCTGCTGTGCTCACACAAGAGGTCCTGGAACACTGAAATGTATTGGATGCCTCTTAGGTGATGGCATCTCCTACCAATGTCCTGCACACTAAAGGCATCCAATATGTGTTTTTAACAGACAGGAAGGAACTTGAACTTCTGTGATGGTAAAGATGGTTGCAGTTGTACAATAGTAAGGGCTTGTGGGTGCTGAATAAATGTTGCATACAGGAGCAAAGGAATGGGTGAATAATCCACTAGGATGTAACTCTGTGAAGATGGGTTTTTCTGCCTGTTCTGTGGACTGCTGTGTCCACTGCCTAGAACAGTGTTTACCACCCAGTAGGTGCCTAGTCAGCAGTTAAGTCAACAAGCGAATCAATGAATCTGTAAATTAATGAGTGAATGAAGAAGTGATTGAACATGTGAATTAATGTCAGCCCTTTTTTTAGACTCAAGAGATAGGCCTTTTCATCATTAAAAAGTCAACAAGTAATACATGCTGGAGAGTGTGTGGAGAAAAGGGAACCCTCCTGCACTGTTGGTGGGAATGTAAATTGGTGCAGTCACTGTGGAGAACAGTATGGAGGTTCCTTAAAAAACTAAAAATGGAGTTAGCATATGATCCAGCAATCCCACTCCTGGGCATATACCCGGAGAAAACTCTAATTCAAAAAGATACATGCACCCCTATGTTCATAGCAGCACTATTCACAATAGTCAAGACAGGGAAACAACCTAAATGTCCATCAAATGAATGGATAAAGAAGATGTGGTACATATATTCAGTGGAATACTACTCAGCCATAAAAAAAGAATGAAATAATGCCATTTGCAGCAACATGGATGGACCTAGAGATTATCATACTAAGTGAAGTAGGCCAGACAGAGAAAGACAAATACCATGTGATATCACTTATATGTGGAATCTAAAATATGACACAAATGAACTTATTTACAAAAGAGAAACCGACTCATAGGCATAGAAAACAAACTTATGGTTACCAAAGGGGAAAGGGAGTGGGGGAGGGATAAATAAGGAGTTTGGGGTTAGCAGATACACACTACTATATGTAAAATAGATAAACAACAAGGTCCTATTGTATGCACAGGACACTATATTCAATATCCTATAATAAACCATAATGGAAAAGAATATGAAAAAGAATATACTTAACTAAATCGCTTTGCTGCAGACCTGAAACTAACACAACATTGTAAATCAACTGTACTTCAATAAAATTGTTTTTAAAAGCAGAGAGATAGGCCTTTTGTAACATTTCAGGCCCCGAGCTGGGGGCCAGAGGGGCAGGGGAGAGAACAAACAGGAGAAGCCAAGGTAGGCGCAGCCACAGGCCACTGGCTTCGGTTCCACCAGCAGCAGCCTTACTGGCGAGAGAGAAGCATCCCGGGCTGGGCACCACCAGCAACCCAAACCTCAGTAACGTCTCCCTCACTGCACCTCAGCAGTAGGTACCCCCAATAGGGCCATCTAGGTAGTAGGTCGGGGGGCTGTTTCCACGTGGGGCAGTGTGGTGCTGAGAAGCATTTCTCCTGTTTAGAAGGCTCAGTTTTCTTCCACAGTACGCTGGGGTGGTGGTTTCTGAGCTCTGCATATCTGCATACCCACAGGGCAGGTTTCTGAGGGAAACCCCCAGGGCTTCTAAGAGAGGTGTTCCCCCCACTTTACTGGAGTGTTTACCTTCCCACGTGTTGGGCACAGAACATTCTCATGCGATAATGTTTGACCAGCGTGTGGTTGGCGTCGCTCTGGTCTGGGCAGCTCACGGAGGACCCGGTGAGGGGTCAGCCTTCCTCCTCAGTGGGCTTTGGAAGAAGAGGCAGTGCAGCCCACTCTGCCTCCATCTCACCCCCAGGAGGAAAAGGACATCCTTTTGTTCTCTTGAAGTAGAGAAATGCTCTCCTTGTAGGCTTTTTTTCTTAAGGTAGTAGGGAAGCCAGGACTTTAATTCTTTGGAAAAAAAGCATCTTTTAAGCAGTTTCTTGTTGCCCATAGAATATGGGCCCAACCCAGCTAAAATAGTCATCCCAGTACATGTTATGATTTGTGAATATTTCATAGCTCATGGCAAAGAGAAAAACAACATGACTGTAAAGTCCCTGAAGGCGAGACGGGGTCTTAGACTTGCAGTCCCCACTCCATTCAGGAGTGCTGGCATACTCACGTGTAAGTACTGCTCCCCATATTAAAATCTGAGATGGACAGGACCATATACATTTCAGGGCACACTGTTCCCAAACTTCAGTGTGCATAAGGACCATTTAGGAGCTAGCTAAAAATCTAGACTTCTGGACCCCACTGTGATTCATTCATTCATTCATTCAATGAATATTTATTGAGCTCCTACTATGAGTTGCCAGATTTAGCAAATAAAAATGCAGAATGTCCAGTTAAACTTGAATTTCAAATCAACGACAAATGGTTTTTTAGTGTAACTATGTCTCATGCAGTAGTTGAGACATATGATAAAAAATGCTTTGTTGTGAGTCCGAAATTCACATTTAACTGGGCGTCCTGTATTTTATCTGATAGCCCTCACTCTACACCAAGCTCTCTTCCTGGCAATGGGGGATACAGCAATGGACAAGGCAAAGCCCCTGACCTCTGGGAGCTTACATGCTAGTGAGGGAAACAGCAAACGAACATATTAGCCAAAGGAAGGATGTTGGGGGGGCACCATGGTAGGTACAGCTCCTAGGCTTGTCAGGAACAGAGCACATGTCACCTCACCATTGGGCCCTGCTGAGTCTGAGAGGGGTGTTAGCACAGCCCACCCACAAAGAGCCTTCTCGCAGGGGAGGGGCACCATGAAAACTAGAACTGCTCACAGATCTAGGGCATCCAGTGATGATAGGGAGGAGAACGCATGTTTCACCCACAGTGAGGTGACATCTGTTGAGAACACTCGGTTCTGGGGGTACTTATGGCTGGCTAAGTTCAAGATCAGGTTCCTTCTGATACCGCAAATGTTCTCTGCAGACGCTGCAGGAGATCTTCCAGACGGAGAACACCATCATGCTGCTGGAAAGGTCCATCGTGGCCAAGGAGAGCCCGCTGAAGGTGGCGCAGACAAGGCTGGAGTGCCGGACCCGGCGGCCCAGTGTGGAGCTGTGCAGGGACATGCCCCAGTTCAAGTGAGTGGTGGAGGCCGGGGTGTGGGGGGGTGCTGGAGCTGCCAGGAAGCCTGGGGCTGGAAAACGGACCCTCCACCAATCAGGACGCCCAGGCCCACAACTCCACAGGGCACTGGGTGGGGGCCTGGGGCTCTGGGGGTGCCCTTGATGGCCTCCCCACCACGGAGACCACCCCCCTGCACTGCAGCCCTCTCATCTAAGTGAGGATGGTTTCGTAGCTCTGTTCTGCTCCGGGAACCCTTCGGCTGTCCCCTAAAAGCCAACAAGAGGGAGCCGCCCAGCCCAGAGATGTGGCCCTTGCCCTTGCGGGCGTCACCCTCTCTCTCTCCAGGCTCCCATGAAAGAGGCGCCCAGCCCACGCCTCAGTCATCCTCCACCGCCCTTTCTGTGAAGTTCTCAGCTGAGAGCCCTCGGCATAGCCTAACCCTGCCTGTGCTGCTTAGCTAAGGAGGGCTGCTTCTGTTGACAAAGGGCCTCCTCACAGGAGAGGGGCAAAACACTCACAAGGCCCCAGAGACAGGATTTGTGAGGCTGGGGGAGGGGTTTGGAATGGGATGATGACCAGGTAAGGAAGGAAGTGGTCCTTGGACATAGGGGACTAGTTTCCCAGGAACATGCTGTGTGACTTGGGGCTGGTCACTTGGCTGCTCTGTTCCCTCCATGCTAGGGGCACTGTCTCCATTCTCTGTTGCTGCATAACAAATGCCCCCACAACTCAGTGGCTTGTCTTCCTTCTGAGCTGAGATGTGGAGAAGAGCGCTGGAGAAGTAAGGAGGAGGGAAAGTATTTGGAGAGAAAACGCCAGGTGGTTCCATGCGCTGAGGTTTGCACGGCCTCGGTTACTGCCTGAGATAATCTTGTGGGACACAGAAAAGCTGGCTGTGTCGGGGGCGGGGTGCAAAGCGACGCCTGGCTTTGAGCTTGAAGGCCTGACTACCTGCTCCTCAGCCCACTGCTGGCCTGGAAGGTCTTCACCCCAGAAGTGGGCGCCGCGTGGCCAGGGTCCTGCCCCACCTGGGCTGGGTGGGGTCCAGGTCCTGAGTGAGGGGTTGGGGAAGCTCTCCTGACCCCTCCTCCACCTGCCCCTGCATCTTAGATGCTCAGGTTGGGCTCCAGCAACCCTGGGGCAGAGGCTCTGATCACCCATTTGTCCACCCCAGGGAGACTTACACACAATCGAGCTTTAAGGGGAGGGACCAGTTGTTGTCCCGGGGGATTTACTGCTCTGGGACACGCCCCCTGCCTCCCCGTCCACAAACTGTGCCACCAAGGGGTGTAGACAGAGAACATGGATGAGGCGTGTTTGGCTCAAGAGTCCTGGGCAGTGTATGTGTATGTATGTGTGTGCGCATGTGTGTGTACTATGTGTGTGTATGTGTGCACAACTCTATGTACGTGTGTCGGGAACTGAGCTGACAGCAGCACTCAAGCTGTGTGCCTTCTGCAGCAGCTGAATCGCCCCGTGCACGCATTACGTTCTTTGTCCCTCCATCCCCTCCCTTACCACCTCTGGGTCTTTCTCCTCTACCTCCTACAGGTGGCCCCTCTTCTCCTGACCCTCTCTGAGCATACAGGTCCCTTCCATGTCCATTCCTCCATTCCTCAGAAAGAAAGTCCCTTTAGATTTGCATTTAAATTAGTTAAAATGAAATAAAATTTAAAATTCAGGTCCTAATTCACACAAACTGCATATCAAGTGGTCAGGAGCCACGTGTGGCTGGGGGCACGGAACAGAATATTTCCATCGCTGGACAGCGCTGCTCAAGAGAGCCCCAAGGAAAGAAGGGTCTCCAGGCTGCTTCTGTCGCCTCTCTCTAGCTCAGGCTTGTCATGGGGTTGCTCGTCCTTGGGATATCAACCCAAGTCCTCCCAACAGCGTGTCCTCCAGTCGTGAGCACAGTTTCACTGTCCCTCCCCACCACCCCCCAGGTGGGTCCCAGGGCACAGCCCCAAAACCAACCCACCGTCACAGCTCACCAGGTATATTCCTATCTTAGGGCTGCTGTGACCAATTACCAGAAACTGGGTGGCTTACAGCAACAGAAATTTATTCTTTCAAACTTGCGGTGGCCAAGCATCTGAAATCAAGGTATCAACAGGGTTGGTTCTCTCTGGGGCCTCTGAGAAAGCATCCTTTCCCGACCCCTCTCCTGGCTTCTGGTGGTGGCTGGCGGTCCTTGGCTTGTAGCTGCATCACTGCATCTGCCTCCGTCTTCACATGGCCTTCGTCCCTGTGTGTCTCTGTGTCTCAAATCTCCCCCTCCTTTCTCTTACAAGACCAGTCGTTGGATTTAGGACCCATCCTAAATCGAGGATGATTTCTTCTCAAGATCCTTAACTCAATTACATCTTCAAAAACCCCTTCTTCCAAAGAGCATCACATTCACAGGTACTGGGGTTCAGACTTGGACATATCTTTTGGGGGACACTATTCAATCCACTCAGTCTGGATATTGAAATAACCCTAATCTCTCTCCCGCCTCCACTCTTATCCCCGTCCAATCTAATCTTTACCCAGCAGCCTGGAGGTTATCCCAAATCTGAATCAGCACATCATTCCCCATTTCAGCGCCCACCGCCTCACCAGCGCCTTCCCATTGCACTGAAAACAAAATCCGGACCAATCGATTTTGCATGTGCTCTTCTCTGTACAACCACACTGTCCAATTCAGTAGCCACCAGCTGGGTGTGGCTCTTCCATTTACATTTCAATGATTGAAAATGAAAAACGATGAAAAATCCAGCTCCTCAGTTGATCTTGCTGCATTGCAATTACTCATGAGCTCCGCGTGGCTAGTGGCCGCCGGATCCAGCAGTGCGGATATAGAATATTACCAGCATCGCACAGAGTTCTCTAGATCACCGGCTGTGGAGTGCTTCCCTCTTGATCTTTACACAGCCAGCTCATTCACGTCTTTCTTCTCAGTTCAAACGTTCCCTCCTCAGAAAGGCTTTTCCTGGTGCCTTGGGAAGGTCCCACAGAAGCAAAGCTTCAGGATAGGGGAGCCCTGCTTCAGCCTGATCCCACGGGGAACGCTGGAGCGTGAATTACACCATGGAGCTGGTTCCACCCTGAGGCAGGGTATGGCCTTTTGTACCCACTGCCCTTGGTGAGCCATTGGCTTCCCTGGAGACTTGTGGACCTAGGAGCCATCAACAGCCAACACTCCTGGCAGCTGGGGCACAGGTGGGACCGGAGATGGATGCCAAGAGCAGACATCACACCTGACCATCTTAGTTACATGAGGCTGGCCCTGTTATCTGGGTTTTTAAAAAAATTGTGATAAAATACGTACAACATAAAATAACATACCATTAGTGACACCTAGTACATTTACAATGTGCAGCAGGCTCCAGAACATTTTCATTCATTTGACCCAAAAGGAAGTCCTATCCTCATTAGCAGTCACTCCCTATCCCTCTCCCTTCAGCCCCTGGCAACCCCTAATCTACTACCTCTTTTTATAGATTTGCCTATTCTGGACATTTCATATAAATGGGATCGGACAATATATAAGCTTTGGTGTCGGTATCTTTCACTCAACATCATGTCTTCAAGGTCCATCCATGTTGTAGCACGTACCGCTGCTCCATTCCTTTTCATTACATCTCAGTAATATCCTACTGTGGGGATGGACCATATTTTGTGTATCCATTCATCTGTCGATGGACATTTGGGCTGTGTCTACCTGTTGACTCTTGTTATCAGTGCCCCATGTGTATTTGTGCAAGTATTTGAGTGTCTGTTTTTAGTTCTTGTGGGTACATACCCAGGAGTGGAATTGCTGGGTCCTTTGGAGAGTCTATGTTTAACTGAGGAACTGCCAGATTGTTTTCCTGAACATTTCATCTACTTCTCCCTTTGCACTCATCGCCCTCAGCAGCTCTGCTGTGTGTTCACCTGTCTGCTTGCTCCGCCTCTGTCTTCCCTGCCAGCCTAGCACCTGCCACCTGGCTCCTGGCACAAGGGAGACCTGTGCTGCCCGGCTGGCTGAACCTTGCCTTCCCCTCTGCTCTCTCCCCAGGCTCGTGAACGAGGTGTTCACCATCGACGACACTGTGCAGACCCTCAAGCTGAGGCTGCGGGAGATGCAGGACACGCAGCAGCTGCTGGTCACGACCAAGTGCCGACTGGAGCACGAGCTGGCCATGAAGGCCAACACCCTGTGCATTGACAAGAAGTGCACGGGCATGAGGAAGACCTTCCCCAGCATCCCCTGCCTGGGGATCTGCCCCTGAGGCGCCGCTGCCTCTGGTGCCCCTGGTGCCCTGCTCCATGCACGTTCCTTACACAGCATAGAATTTGCAAAGTCAGAAAAACAAAATAAAAGAGTCATTTTCTTCCTTTCCTCCTATCACGGAAAAAAAAAATATATATATATATAGCTAAAATAAATGTGCCATACCAGAGATCCGGGAACTCGTTCCTTGCTGCAGAACCAGCTTACTGGCTGATCCCAGGAGGAGACAGACTGTGACCCCTCTCAGTGACAGAGCATTGTAAGGTTGTCAGCCTTGCCAGGAATGGAAGAGGCTACCTTTTCTAAACCTGTTTGTCTTAGGAGCACAGTATAGACCATGGTGTCCAAAGATTGGACATCGGAGCTGAGAGTCCAGAGACCAGCTGTCACTCAGGAGCTGAGTGGCCTTGAACAAGCTCCCAGCCTGAGCTTGTTCTATAAAACGACGTCAGTCTCAGGTGGAAGTGACTGTCAGCCATGTGGGGCAGTGCAAAAAAAATAGGATTTGGAGTCAAAAGTCCTGGGTTTGGATCCTGGCCTTACTAGACATTTTTAGAAATTGCAGTGGGAGAAGGGGGCAGCAAAATTGATTCCGTAGTGGAGCAGGAGGAAGCAGGTCAGGGTGGAGGGAAAGCTCTGTGAAGAAGGGACATTGCTTCCGAAAGTTAAACACCATACGACCCAGCAATTCTACTCCTGGTTATACAACCAACAGCATTGAAAACAGATAAATACTTGTCCACGAAAGTTCATAGCAGCACTAATCACAATAGTTACAAGGTAGAAACAACACAAATGTCCATCAGTGGGTTCATAGATAAACAAAATGTGGTCTAACCCACACAGTAGAATATTATTCAGCCATTAAAAATGAACAGAGCACTGATACCTGCTGCAACCCGGATAAACCCTGAAGACATCATACTCAGTGAAAGAAACCAGACACAGAAGGCCACATATCGTATGATTCCATTGATAGGAAATGCCCAGAATACGCACCTCCACAGAAATAGCAGATGGATGGTTGCCAGGGAGAGGGGATTGAAGTGACTGCTTAGCGGGTACAGAGTTTTATTTTGAGGTGGCGAAAACGTTTGGGACTAGGTAGAAGTGGCTGGACAACATTGTCAGTGGGCTAAATGCCATAGAATGGTTCACTTTAGGTGGTTAACTTTATGTTACGTGAAATTCATCTCAAACAACAGAAGAAAGAACTTAATATTAGAGCTGAGCCCTGAATGCTGAGAAGGTTGAGGCCGAAGAGGGCAGCATTTCCGGTGAGAGGAATAGCATGGGTTAAGGCAGGAAGTTGTGCCCTGGATGGAGAAGCCCTTGGAGAGGCTGTGAATCATCTAGAAGGACTGGATGAGGCCAGATCGTGAAGGACAAATAGCTTTGACTTTTTCCTGAGGTCAGTGTTTCCCAGGCTTTATTATTCACATAGGTGCTTCCCAACCCTTAAAAAGTATGTGCGGATCACCTGGCGATCCTGTTAAAATGCAGATTCTGAGTCAGTAGGTCTCAGGTGGAGCCTGAGATTCTGAACTTCTAACAAGCTCCCTGACGATGCTGATAGTCTAGGGACCAGACTCTGAGTAGCAAATAACACCTCCACAATTTTTGCCATGACCAAGTACCGGCATCCCTTGTTTTATTACACTTTGCTTTACTGTGGTTCGCCGATAATACATTTTTTTATAAATCGAGGTTTTGTGGCCACCCTGCATTGAGCAAGTCTATTGGTGCCATTTTTCCAATAGCATTTGCTCACTTTGTGTCTCTGTGTCACATTGTAGTAATTCTCACAATACTTCAAACTTTTTCATCATTATTTGTTATGGTGACCTGTGATCAGTGATCTTTGACGTTACTACTACGACTTGCTGAAGGCTTAGATGATGGTTAGCATTTTTTAGCAATAAGGTGTTTTTAAAATAAGGTATATACTTTTTAAAATACATAGCACTCACACACTTAATAAACTACAGTATAATGTGAACATAACTTTGATATGCACTGGGAAACCAAAAAATTCATATGACTCGCTTTATTGCGATATTGGCTTTATTGCAATGGTCTGGAACTGAACCCATGGTATCTCTGAGGTATGTCTGTACCATCTTTACTATTATTCACTCAATCTTTTAGATTGTTGCACTTTAAAAAAAGACAAATTTATTTTAAAAGGCAGATTTATAGCATGACTGCAAACAGGAAACCTGCTTTGCCAGGAGTTGAAAAAACAAAATATTGCTAATGGTGTCTGTTTAGGTAATATTGTCTGCCCAAGGTAATATTGTCTGAAGTCTTCTTTGGTTCAAAAGGGAGATCAGAGAGTCTTAAAGAGGTGTTAAAGGCTACTTAGTATCCAATAGAAACTCTGTGCTTGAGGAAATTTCGCTTGAAAAAGGATAGAAGAGTCAGTTTTCCTACAAATGAGTGGCAATGCTATTGGGTGACTTGAATGCATTGCACCCAAGGAGTCGTGCTGATGGGCAGTAGGGAGCCCATAGGATCTTTAAAGTGGGGATGTGAAAATGACCAGATTAGTGTTTCAGAAATAATTCCTCATGAGGAGCAGAGGGATGCTGGAGGGAGGTGGGGAGACCAAGCTGTTAGAATTTCAGGCACAAGAGGCAGAGGTTCTGGATCAGGACAGGTGCGTGAGGAACACTCATGTGGTTGAGGCCCAAATCCTTAGAGTATGGACTGAAAAGGGCAAGTGGGAGACTGGGATGGGGCAGAGATGGCTGGCTTGAGTAGCTGATTCTTGGGGATGCTGTGCCCTTGAGCGGTGGAGTGAGTGGGGTGATGGATAGAGGCAGAGAAAATGTAGACAACTTCCTTTTCATGCGTGGAGTTTGAATCATCGCCTAAGGGATGTCCTGGTGTAACCATCTGAAAGGAGAGTGGAAGTGTAAACTTAGAGCTCAAGAGAGAGGCTAGTGAGGCTGTGCCTGGGGATGCAGGAGATATCCGAAGCCTCAGGGATAGATGGACTGGTGCAGGAGATGCTGAGGCATGAAAGAGGTTCACTGGAGGAATGTGATGCTGGGGTGAACAGAGGATCAAGGAGGGAACAGAGAGAGCACAGAGAGAGGCAAACAGCCCAGAAGAAGCAACGTCAAGGAGACTGCAGAAAGAGGCGCAAGAGTGAGGATATTCAGATGAAGAATAAGGAAAGCCCTTTGGAAGCAGGCATCCTAAACACACCATGGACCTGGGTACCCGTGGGTGTACACTTTTGGAAAGCAAATTGGCAATAAGTGTCATAGTCTTAAAAATATCCACACCCAGGCTTCCCTGGTGCCGCAGTGGTTAAGAGTCCGCCTGCCGATGCAGGGGACACGGGTTCGTGCCCCGGTCCAGGAAGATCCCACATGCCACGGAGTGGCTGGGCCCATGAGCCATGGCCGCTGAGCCTGCGCGTCCGGAGCCTGTGCTCCGCAACGGAAGAGGCCACAACAGTGAGAGGCCCGCGTACCACAAAAAAAAAAAAAAAAAAAAAAAAAATCCGCACCCTTCAACTTATAAATGTCTTCCTTAAGACTCTATCATTAGAAAACTATCCCAAATGCAGACTCAGATTAAGCACTAAAGAGTTAGTTATCATAGAAAACCTCTGAAAGTTATGTCCAACAGCAGAGAGAGCAGCTAAGTAAAATATAGCACAACCAAGTCATGGAATATTAAGTAGCTACCAAAATGATGCTCGCCAAATACTTGAGTGCTGAAGGAATATGCTTGTAAGGCTAAAAGTGCAGAGTACATCAGGCATAAAAGAGAACGAAGTAATGCCATTTGCAGCAACATGGATGGAAGTAGAGATTATCATACTATGTGAAGTAAGTCAGAAAGAGAAAGACAAATACCATGTGATATCACTTATATGTGGAATCTAAAATATGGCACAAGTGAACTTATCTACAAAACAGAAACAGACTCACATAGAGAACAGACCTGTGGTTGCCAAGGGGTAGGGGGATGGAGGAGGGATGGAGTGGGAGTTTGGCGTTAGCAGGTGCAAACTAGTATATATAGAATGGATAAACAACAAGGTCCTGCTGTATATTCCATATCCTGTAATAAACCATAATGGAAAAGAATATTAAAAAGAATGTACGTACATGTATAACTGAATCACTTTGCTGTACAACAGAAATTAGCACCACATTGTAAATCAACTATACTTCAATTAAAAAAAAGTGCAGAGAACAAAATTGTGCACAGGAAAAAAGATTGCATTGAAATACACTGGAATGTTAACAGAGTTGATGGTAAGTAACTGCTGGATTCTTATTTGTTTATATTATGAATTATCTACAGTGAACCTGTGTTCCTTTTTAATCAGGAGGAAATGTTTTTTTAAATAGACTTTTTATTGTGCGATAGGTTTAGATTCACAGAAAAGCTGCAGAGACAACACGGAGAGTTCCCACGTACCCTTCACCCACCTCCCCCTAGTGTGAACATCTTATATAACTGTTTGTTATGGTGCATTTGTCAAAACTAAGAAATTAACATTTGTGCATTACTATGAACTACACTCCAGAATTTGTTTGTTTTTCCTGTTTACCTTTATCTGTTCTAAGATCCAATCAAGGGTACCATGCTGCACTTAGATATCAGCCTCCTCTGTCTATGACCATTTCTCCATCTTTCCTTGTTTTTCATGACCTTGACAGTTTTGAAGAGTCCCTGTATTTGTTGGTGTTTGTTAAATGTCCCTGAACTTGGGTTTGTCTGATGTTTTTCTCATGACTAGTCTGGGGTTACAGTTTTGGCAGAGAAGACCGGAGGTGCAGTACCCTTCTGGTCCCTTCCTATGAGGGCATTCATGATGTCTGCATGACATCCCTGCTGATGTAAAACTGATCACGTGGTTAAGGTGGCATCTGCCAGGCTTCTCCCTTGTACAGTTATTGCTCTTCCCTTTCCATACTCCATTCTTTAGAAGTGAGTCATTAGTCCAGCCCACACTCAAGGATGGGGGGATTAAGCTCCACCTCTTAGAAGGGGAGTATTTTGTAATTCTTCTCTAAGAAAAATATGTCTCTTTGCCCTTATTTATTCTATCATTTATTTGCATCAATATTACTCATGGATATATATTTTATACTTTGGATTATAATCCAATACTACATTATTTCTTGTGCTGCTCAAATTGTTCCAGCTTTGGGCATTGGGAGCTCTTTTGGGTTGGTTCCTGTGTCTCTTTGACACCCCCCATCCTTTTGTTTTTTGAGTACTTCCTTACTTTCTGGCCCTATAAGATGCCAGATAAAATTCAGGCCTCATGTTGAATTTTCTTCTGCTCTAGCCTTAGAATCAGCCATTTCTCCAAGGAGCACTGTTTCCTTTTATTGGAGAATAGTATTTAGAAACCGAAGTCTGGGTGCTGGGGGTGCTCATTATTAAGATTTTTTTTTCAGTTTTTCTTATTGTGGTAAAATCCATGTAATGTAAAATTTATCATCTTAACCATTTTTAGGTGTACAGTTCATTGGTAATAAATACATTCATAATATTGTGCAGCCATCACCACCATCCATCACCATAATTCTTTTCATCTTATAAAACTAAAAGTCTGTATCCATTAAACAATAACTCCCCATTTTTCCCCATGCCAACTCCATTCTACTTTCTGTCTCTATGATTTTTGAGTATTCTAAGTACCTCATATAAGTGGAATCACACAGTATTTGCCTCTTCTCTTTGTGACTGGCTTATTTCACTTAGCATAATGTCCTCAAGGCTCATCCATGTTGCAAAACTCTTTCCCTTTTTAAAGCTGAATAATATTCCATTGTACTGCATTTTGCTTATTCATTCACCTATCAATGGGCATTCAGTTCGCTTCCACATTTTAGCTATTATGAATAATGCTACAATGAACACAGGCATACAAATATCTCTTTGAGACCCTCCTTTCAAATATTTTGAGCATATACCCAGAAGAGGAATTGCTAGATAATACGATAATTCTGTTTGTAAGTTTTTGAGGAACCACCATACTATTCCTACCAAAAAGGGGTCCTATTTCTTTATATGCTTGTCAAAACTTGTTATTTTCTGTTTTTCTTTTTTATAGTAGCCATCCTAATGGGTGTGAGATGGTGTCTGTGAGATGGTAGTTTTGATTTGCATTTCCCTAATGATATTGGATGTGCTCATTGTTAAGAAAAAATTTTAATAAGAAAAACAGATTATTGGGTTTAGTCCCCAGGAGGCTTTGGATGAACTGTAAGAATAGGTTTTGGCAGAGTGATGGGGGAAGAAAGCAAAGTGGAGGGAATGGGGATGCCCTGAGATTTTAGTCAGCTCTGTACTCTCGGTCCCTGTACACAGTGGGTGTCCCATAAACACTTTATTGGGCACATAGTAAATAGGCAAACAAATATATACAAATGCATGTATATCCATCTTGGACAGGAGGGATGATTTCTGAGTTTTAGGAGGAAAAGGGTGTAGTTGCATTAGATGTGGGGAAGGTAAGCCTCCTATCTGCTGTTTACAACTGAGGGACCAGTGTGTGATTCCCACTGTGGCTCTCAGAAGCTGGCACGCTGACCACAGCCTTACAGGATGTCTCCCCTGTGGCAGCCCAGGCAGGAAATCCTAGAGACAACCCCAAGTGCTGGTTCCCTGCCAGGCCTGAGAACAAATTGGGAGAAGTTGGAGGATCTCCCAGCTGACTTGCTTTCCCTGTGGGCTCACGAGGGATGCTGTCCAGCTGGCTCCAGGGAACACACCACTCCCTAAGCAGGGTGTGCATGTGTGTGTGTGCATGCGCAAGCATGTGCTCACACTTGTATCCTTTCCTGCCTCCATGGCCTCACCCAGCATTTTAGCATTTCTCAGAAGACCAGACCTGTGCTAGAAATCCAGCAGGCTTTGGAGACAAAGTGAGAAACCACAAGAAAGGAGATAGAGTTGAAAATGTAAGGCTGATGGGCATGGACCTGAGTCTTGATTAGTAGGAAGCCTTCAAAAATGTATTGAATTGAATTAATTGCTGACAACTAAATAATACATTCTGCGCGCACACACACACACACACACACACACATTTGGCTTCTCTTAAAGATGGGATTATCTGGCTACCCTGGGTGCACACTCCCCCTGTAGCTGTTATACTGAGCTTGCAGCATTCATTTTGCCACAGTCCCCACCACTCCCTATTGTCTCACACTAGTCCTGCTTCATTCACAAATAATGCGTGCTGACCCTTTAGGCAGCTGATTTTGTCACTCTGCCTTGGGCTCCTGAAAGACCCTCTAGAAGATTCAGCCTAGAAAATTGAGGCCCAGGGGTTGCGGAGGAGAAGGGGTTGCATTTCAAGTGGGGTCACACGACTACAGAGCAGGCAGATTTGGGGTGGGGACCAGTTTGCTTGGCTCCTGTCCGGTTGACTTCCTATGACCCCAGGCTTCTCCTTGTATGAATTGTTCAGAATTTATTATCATGCCTAACACCAAAAGTGACTCTCTGACCTTGCTGTCAGTCTACTCCCCAGTAGGGGTGCACTAAAACAAGGGGCAAAAACAAAAAATTAAAAATTTAAAAATAAAAGAAGAGGCATAGGGTCTGAGACATAAAGGCTGGAGCCATTGGGGGCCAGGACACTTATTAATTTGAATGCTATTGTATTCTCTTTCCCAATTCCATTTCACAAATTCAGCAAAACTGAGTCCAGGAAAAGTATAGTAAAACTTCAACAGCAATGCTCTAGGACTGCGAAAGCATTGGGGATTTTTTACTTTCGGGTTAAGAAGGGTGATCTGGAGGTCCTTTTTTTTTTTTGGTTTTAACCTTTATAATCACAGGATGTTTCTTGAGTGAATGGATGAAGGAATAGATGGAGCTCATGAGGGCCTCAGGAGGTGATACTTTCAACCCCCCATTTTTTCAGAAGAGAAAGCCCAGAGAGGCACAGTGACTTGCTCACAGTCACACAGCAAGTTAGAGGTGGAGCCGGTACCCTGTTCTCTTCAGAACTTCCAGACCTGTTGCAGGAAACCCTCAGCCCACTTTCTCCCCCTGGTTAAGGAGAGCTGAGGGGTCACACTGAGACTGTCTTTGCTGTCGATGACTTTGAAGGACTGAGAGTTGTACCATCTGGTCTGAGAATGAAGGCGGCTATGGATTAGGACACACAGGAGGGTTGCCCTTTGAAGCTGCCTTACTAGATACAAGCTTTCATTCATTCATTTATTCATTCATTCATGTCTTCATTTGAAATATTCACCGAGCACCTGGCACATGCCAACACCTGTGCTGGGCACTGTGGCCCCAGCAGGGACTCTGCCTGACTGAGTCCTGCCTTCACAGAACTCACAGCCACAGCTGTCTGTCAAACAACCCAGGGGAAACAATTCTGTTTCACTGAGGAGTCAAATGAGATTTTTTAAAATGGGCTTCAAATGTTTACTCATCTCTTGAAAAGGTGAATTTGCAAGGTCTTCTTTTACTCAACAACTGGATCAGAAGGGGCACCTGGGTCTGAATTCCTTGAAGCTGAGCTCCGCCTGCTCCACGGGGACCCCTCCACCCTCCTCTCTGCCTGAGCAGCATCCCCAGGCCCTGCTGCAACCCAGCCTTCTGCCCCAGGTCTGTTCGCTGAACCACATCATGTCTCCTCACCGCTGAAATCCACTAGCGGCTTCCCACGCAATCTTTCCCAGCTTCATTGACATGTAAACGACATATTTGATCAGTTTAACATTTGTGTCCACCCAAGAAACCACAACCACTAATCAAGATAGTGAATGAATCCATCACCCCCCAAATTTCCTCGCCTTCTTGGTCATCCGTCCCTCAACCAAGCAAACACTGATTAGTTCATGATTTCTAGAATTTCATATAAATGGAATCATACACCATGTACCCCTTTTTTTGTCTTGCTTCTTACACTCAGCATATTTGTTTTGAGACTCATCCATGTTGCTGCATGCATCAATAGTTGGTTCCTTTTTATTGTTGAGTAGTCCACTGTCTTTCCCATTGTGATCTGAATAAAACCCAGGCCTCTGACTGGCGTTCCACAAACCTGCACCGTCTACCCTCTGCTCCCCTCCACAGCCTCAGCTCCTCCTCATTTCTCCAACTATGTGCTGACCGTCCTCTATTTTTCTCCATTCCTCAACACACCAAGTTCTGCCTGCCCCAGGGCCTTTGCACTCACTGTCCCCACTTCCTGGAATACTCTGTGTGTGTGTGGCTCCAGCTTGTCGTTCAGGTCTGAACCTAAATACAACCTCCTCTGTGAAGCCTGCCACGACTACTCTACCTCACCTCCCATCCCTGTGACTGTCCCATTACCTTGTTTTACATACTTCACAAAACTTATCACCACCTGAAATCCATAAGAGCAGGATGAATGAATGAATGAAACTATAAACAACCCATTTCTGCCATGATGCTTAGGTGTAGGATAAAAACTCCAGACAAAGACGAAATTATCCATCAACTACAGAGTTGAAGAAACCTGAGAACATCTACTTATATGTCCAGGCTTGAGCCAGGTAGTACATTTAATTCCCACTTCAGGAAGCAATAACTAAAGAGCAGAACCCTCCTCAGACTCAAACCCAGCTCTAGGGCTTTATTCACTCCCACTGCTAGCCGTCTTATACTCAAAAGGCCTGGCTTCATTCCATTGAGATGATCCCAGAAATGTGACCCTTGTGCCCCCAGGATCCATTTCCTTGGACCCTCAACCCCCCAACTCTCCTTCAGTTGTAGGCTTGATCCACCTCATGGCCCACACAGGTGTCAATCAACGTGAAAAGACTCACTTCCCACTCTGGGGGCCGAAGCCAACCACTTGGGGAACAGGGACCCCAGATATTTAGAGTCTCTTCAGACACTTTCCCAGCTCTGACAGCAGCAGGCCCTGGGGCTGCCATCTCCTCCCTCTTACGCACCTTTTCTGTGGCAGTCTCACCTACATCCCTCCTTTAATTCCATTCACCCCCTACTGACCCCCAGATTCCTGTCTCCCAACCCCAGACTCCTGTGTCCCTGCCTGACAACATCTCCAGGTTCATTTGTCCAGAAATAGTGCCACCACCGGTCCTTCTCTAAGTAAACCACCCCCACTCACTGTCCCCAACCTGGGGGTCATCTTTGGCTCCTCCTCTCTCACACCCTACATTTAATCCATCAGCAAGTCCCCGCCCTCAGGGTAGTCTAAAAGAACAGAGGACCCCAAAGCCTTACTCACCAAGCAGCTGACCTGGGGGGACAGCATTTCTCTGTTCTCTGCTAACAAATGGCAATAATAATAATAATAATAATAACAGGAGATAACATCTTGAAAGCTTGTGAGATGCCAAGTGCTTTGCCCTCTTTCTCAGGTGATCCCACACTCCTCTTCTGAAGTAGCTGCTGTGCCTATCTCCATTTTACAGATGAGGAAACTGAGGCACGGGGAGGCTTAGCAGGTTGTCGGAGGTTACAGAGATGGTGGAACCAGGATTCACACCCAGGCAGTAGGCTCAGAGTTCACGCTTTCAACCACGTTGTTATGGGGTGTCCACAGTGGCACAACTAGGATGAGCTGGCATTGACCCCCAGGGGGCTCCCCCCATCCCCCACTCTCCCCCAGCCAGTGTCAGGCCACAAGGCGCTGGGAGGGAGGCGGCTGCATTTTTTGCCTTGCCCAGAAATGTCAGTGCGTCACCATCACACAAAGTCCTGGCTGTTTGCTCCTGTGGTTCCCGGGCGCTCTTGACAAGTGTCCCCTCACACAGGCTGAGGGGGGCGGGGCAGGAATGGGAGGCAGGTTCAAGGCATACAATTCAAATTCCTAAAGAACTATGAAGAGTCCTTCTATTCCTCCCCTGAAAACACAAAAAACATTCTTGGTCTCTATATTGGGCTGGGGGCTGGGCTTTGAGCCTTTTGCTGCACCTTCTTTGGTCCCTTGTGACTGCAGAGAGGCTCCGTGGAGGAATTCTCTGTGTCCCAGAGACAGCTGGTCCTTCCCTCCTCCCCGCCCAACTATGCTGCTTGGGATTCCTGGCGCTCCTCCGCGGGCAGGCCCGGGTGTGGGCACCCATGGGCAGTAGAGCCCAGGATAGCCTGGGTTGGGGGTGTCCGAGAGGCTGCTGGCATGGCCTCTCCCCTGCCACATGCCTAGTGGGTTTGAGCCTGGCAGTGTGTGTGTGCGTGCGTGTGTGTGTGTGTGTGTGTGTGCATGTGTGTGTCTTGGGAGGGGGTCTCTGCAGCGCCCACAGCTCAGCCCCAGGCTGTTGGTGGTCTCAGGAGATGAGGGAGACCCATCAGCGGAGGATGTGAGTCAGAGAACTGGCCTTTCCAAGGGGTGTCTGGCCTCCTGTCCTGATAAGGGGCCATCCTGATAGGGAACCGCAAGCAGGCCAGTGAGCCCTCGTGCCCTAGCAGGACAGGGCTACAAGGAGGTGTACCCGCTCAGGTTCACCTTACTTTTTAAGGGTCCGGGGGGAGGAGGGGATGCGGAGTGAGTGAGTGCTTAATGGGTATATGTTCTCCTTTTTGAAACTAGAAAAGTGATGGCTGCACAACATTGTAAATGTACTAAACACCACTGAATTGTACACCTTTAAATGGTTAATTTTATGTTAGGTGAATTTCACCTCAATTTAAAAAAGGAAAAGAAAAGGAAAGAAAAAGCAAATCAGCTACAACTGGCATGGCCCAACCCATTCCCTCCTTCTTCCAACCTTATTCTCGTACCTAAGTAAATATTTGTGTGGACTCTGGAACATTCCCTTTATATACAAGAAAACATATTAATTGAAAAATTGGAAAATATCTTGAAATCTTACAGAATAAATCAATACACAGGCATGTAAGGGGACCCTCCCACTCAGGTGCCTGCAAGTACAAGGCCCACACTCCCAGGGGCCCAAGGGCTTCCTCATGTTTGCTCCTCGCTTGCCTTACCTGTCCTGGTCCCACCCCCAGTCACTTCCTGAGGTGCTCTGGGCTTCTGTCCCCTATCACCACTTTTCCCTTTGGGTACAGGTGAGGAGGACAACTTTCACCTTCTTTGTGGGTCAGCCTGAGGGTTAAAATCACCCATTGTGAGGGGTCTGAAGCCCCTCTGCAGGGGTTTAAATCCAGGCACTGCAGCTCACTCTCTAGGTGACTGTGGACAATTCACTTAACTGTTCTGAGCCTCGGTTTCCTCATCTGTAAAATGGGAACAACAATAATAGTTTCTACTTACAGGGGGCTTAGTGAGTTATCTGGGGTAACGTCTTTGAAATGCAGGCCACAGAGACTGGAGCACAGCAGGGACACCTAGCTGGTGGGGATTGTTAAGGGGGTCCTGCTTGCCCAGTATCTGTTAGGGACCTCAGCCAGGCAGAGAGCTGCAGGCCAGGGAGACCCTTCAGAGGCCTGGCTAGCCTAGGACTCGCTGATCCACACACCAACTTAGTAAATCGTGAAGTGAGCTTGGTGACTGCGGTCCTCACGCTGCCCCAGAACAAAGGAGGGGGAGAGAGTTTGAGGCCCCCAGGAGGGAAATGAAGGGGATGCATCACCCTTGGAGTGGAAGGATGCAGAAAAGGCTGGTTCAGCCTCACCCCGCCTCCCCATCCCGGTTTCTCATAAACCCCAGTGGGCTCAATTTTCCGCAGAAGTCTTCCCAGGAGCATTTTCATCAGTTTGAAGAATGTGCGTCTTTTCTCCCCTCCACCCTCCCTGGATTCCAGGAACTAGTCCAGGAGCTTTAAATCCAGTCTAAGAGGAGATAAAGACATTGGGTGGGTGGGTGACAGTGTCCCCCAGGTTATGGGGGCGGTGGGCTTGGCCACTGTGGAGGTGGGGAGATGGCATCAAGAATTATGCCAGCTGCCTGGCCCCACCCCTCATGGTTGTATGCAAATAAGGCCCAGTTTGTAGCCCCGCCCCATGAGCCATGCCCCACCCCCCAAGCCCCTGAGCTGATGTCAGGGTACCAGGCCAACTCTGTGCCAAGCGTGATGGGCAGCTCAACCCCTGTGGGCACTGCCTACCTTCCCCCACTGCCTCCTACCCACAACCTCTGCAGGACTGAGGAGAGGCTGAGAACCCTCCTCTCCTCTGCTAGCCAGACTTCAGGGCGTGTGGGTGGTGGGAGAACGGCTCACTCAGGTGCTGGCGAGGGGAGGAGAGCCCCCTGAGGGCCTGAATGTCTGCTCTTCTGGGCTCTCTTGCTCCCATCTCTTAGCACCTTGGCAGGTGACCCCCGAGGGCAGAGGAGGTAGGTGGAATGGTGGGGAGGGGGGAAGAATTGGTCCTGGTACCGCATTCTGAGGGGCAAGGAAGCCAGAGGTGGATCTTGGCAGTGGGACTGGAAAACAGCTTCCCTCACTCCGGAGCCGCCCCTGGCTGCTGGGCCCTAGGGGATGCAGAGGTGGGCACAGCTCATGAGAGCAGAAAGCAAGTCCAGAGCCTCCTGTCTGCCGAGGTGGGCCTCCAGGCTACCTGTGTCCCTCTCCTCCCTCTGCCAGGGCCCCAGGAAGGAGGCAGCTGGGTGAGAAGCCTGTTTCTGCCAGAAGCTGGATGGACCTGTAAGGCTCAGTGTGTGTATCTGAAGAATGAAAAATCTTTTCAAAGCAGCAAGAGGACAGCCCCTCTTGCACAAAACCCTTCCAGGGCTCCCCAGGGCCCTGGCTCCTAGGGCAGCCTCAACCCCGACTTTAACTCTGTCCCACGTCTCCAGCTCCCTTCCCTCCTGTGCTCCAGCCACACTGGACTTTCACTTCCCACTGCAGGACCGTTGCACGTGCTGTTCTTGTTCCAGGAACATGAATCCCTTCTGCACCCAGTTAACAGCCTTGTGCTTCAGTTCACAGCTCTCAGTCAGTTCCCTAGGAAGGCCTTACCTGATCTCTCTGAAGGGTCCTATCAGCTTCCTTTCCTTCCCAGCTCTGGGTATAAATCCTATTCCTTAGGGCAATGTTTCCAAACTCCCTTGATAATAAGAACCTTGTGAAGTTCTTTTTAAAAATGCAGGTTCCTGGGCACTTCCCAGCCTTAGAGTCAGAAACCTCAGGAGGGGGGGCTGGGCGCTGTTTAATGAGCCCCTCAGGTGATTCTTCCCTCACCATGGGTGGGTGGCTGGCTGATAGATGTGCACCCACCCCTGCTCAGCTCTGAGTGCCTGGAAGGGGGCACCATCCTCTTCACTCTTGCAGCCCTACCCCCAGCACGGCATCTGGCACACGATAGGCCTCAAGAAATATTTGTTAAATGAATGGATGACTATAGAATGAACAGAATTAGTTTCAGTGACTAACTTTAATTCAATTCCAAGTGTATTTATTTCCCTGCCTACACAAGACCAGCACACTAGGAGAATCCCAAGATGGATTGACAGGTCCCTGAACTGAGTGAACAGGATAAGAATAAACCCAAGCTGGGGACCCTGCCTGTGCTGTGAGCCCTGAGCCGAGGACAGAAGTGTCCTGGAGACCATCCTAAGGCAGCTAAACCCACCCCCTTCTCTGGGAAGGCAACGTCCCCCCAATACAGGTGGAGGCAGAGACACTGTGTACACCTGTGGGGAACTGAGGCTCCAGAGAGAGGACAGGGTGACAACAAGAACAGCAGCAATAATAATAATAATGAGTAAGACACGCATTTTTGGCATCCCTGTAATGCTAGCCCTGCTCTGAGACTACACAAGTTAGCTCATGCAATCTGGTAGCTGTTTGGGCAGAGATAGTACCTTGATTTCCCGCCCTGCACCCTCTTCCTCTCCCTTTCCTCCCCCTCAACTGCCACCAAGTGTTAAGCTCTGAATTGGAAGAGATCCATCATCCCTCCTTCCACCCTGCCAGATCCTGGATTTCAAACAGCCCCCCTCCCCCACCCCCATCCTTCCATGCAAGCATGACTGCCTCTTACACCATGCTCTTGCTTTTGGGTTCTGAAAACATCGCCACCGCCCTAGAGTCGGGGTGTGCGTCGTGCTGGGGAGAGATGCAAGAGTGGAAAGTGTAGGGGTTAGGGGAGGAGGGATTGGGGGCCGTAGAGGGAGCCAGCCCCACCCCAGCTCTTCCCATCCAGAAGCTGGGCACCCACGAGGCAGCGGCTTTCATTTCAAGATTTTGAGTTTGGCAGGACTCCTGCGAGGTTCATTTCTGAGGGGGCAGGAAATGGAAAGAGAGGGTGGGAGGAGCCAGAGGCTTTCCCCAGGCCCTGCCCAAGCTGGGATGGACAGGATCTATGAGATAAAGAACCAGCTGGCCTGCACCCAGGCCTGCGGGGAGTCCCTCCCCCTTGATGAAGGAGAGGATGGATGGGTATGTAAAATAGGGGTGGGAGGTGGCGGGTACCCTCCAGTCACTGGGCCCTGAGGGGTTACTATCAGGCCCCACCCCCAGAAGACAGAAAGACATGTTTCAGAGCTGGGTGGGCTGCGCTGACACTGAAGGCTTGTTTGCCTGCTGCCCACACTGGCTGGGAATCGCCTGCATGACTGGGCACCCAGTGGCTCCCCCTCCCCTGCCCTGCCTGAACCCCTGCATCTCTGGGGGCAGCTCCAAGCGCCCCAGAGGGCAAGGGCCTCTGGGTGGTGACCCTGGGGGCAGGATAGGCAAGGACCAGAGTGAGCTGGAGCCCATGAACTTTACCGGGCCTGGTAAACAGAGCCTCTGAGAGGCAAAAATCTCCGAAGTCTCCACCAGCCTCACCCCCCTGGAGAGGGCAGGGGGCTGTGCATGTCCAACTGGGTGACTGGGTTGGGGGGGGGGGAGTGCATGGACAGGCCAGGACTTGTTCCTTCCCAGGGCTCCCTGGAGCAGGCGTCCCCCTGAAACCAGGAATACTCAGCCCACCCCTGAGCAAGGCTTCCCAGAATCAGTATTAGTTCCCCCATCCCCCTTCCCAAACCTGGGCCCCAGCTCTGCTCGGGTGGGTCTAGGAAGGAGGCCCCTTAGGAATCCTGGGTTTAGGATTTCAAAAGAAAGCAGGCAGCAAAGTGTTTCTTTGTCAAGGAGCACATCTGGGCCAGGGTTCCATCGGTCTGGAGGAGTGAGGTGTGCTCACAGCCAGGAGGTCACAGTGTTTCTGACCTGTCAGGTGGAGCAGACTGGGGCAGGGGAGGGGGTGGGGCGGCATGGTTGGCCTCCTGGATTCTGACCTAGCCCTCTCGATCTGTGGATCTTCGGCAGAGCCAGCTCCATGGGCATGAGGCCTGTGCGGTCACAGAGAAGTGCCCTGCCTTTGATTTCATGCTCTGCCAGGACTTACTTGGAGTTCTTAAATATTTTGAATAGGGGGTCCTGCACTTTCATTTTGCACTGGACCTTGAAAATTATGTAGGTGATCTTGGCTTAAAACTCAAGGAGAAAGTGGTGGTTCTAGAGGTTCTATTTAGGGGAAGCTTAGAAGTGAAAGGCTGGTTGGAAGTAAGAGCTGAGCAACTTGTCCTGAAGCTACACTTGATAATAATAGCAACAACAAACCCAGCATGCTCTTATAGTGCTTGCTGGGTGCCACTCACTATGCTAAATGCTTTATATGAATTAGCGCGTTGAATTCTTACACCACCTCCACACAGTCATAACTAATACTGTCCCTAGTTTACAGAAGAAAAAACTGAGTCTCAGCAAGGTTAAAGCAGCAGCCCAATCAGTCCTGGGCAGTTTGGCTCCACAGCCTTTCACCTTCTGCTAGAGCTCCCACTTATTCATATTTAAAGTGGGTTTCTTGTAGACATGTGGTTGAGTCTTGTTTTTTCAATCTACTCTGACAGTCTCTGTTTTTTCATTGGTGTATTTATACCATTCACATTTAATATAATGGTATAGTTGCATTGATATCTACCATGTTTATAACTGTATTCAGCATACTTGTTCCTTTTTAAAAAAAATCTTCCCCTCTCTTTATGCCTTCTGCTTTTAAATGTTTTATATGATTCTATTTCTTCTCCTCTATTAGTCAATCAATTATATTTTTAAAAAATTTAGTGGTTGCCCTTGAGGCTTTACAGTATCCATCACAACTAATCTAAGTCCACTTTCAAATAGCACTACACTACTTCAGAGAGTTTTCCCAATTTCTCCCTCCTCTCCTTTACAATGTGGCTGTCACTCATTTCCCTGATCCACGTGCTACAATCACTGAACACGTTGCTGCTGTTATTGGGCATTTATTGCAGTTATTTGTTCCTTGAATCCTCATAATGACTTTGTAAGGTGTGGTGAGGAGTGTCCTCAGCCACATTATACAGAGGCGTTGACAAAGGCACAAATGTTTAAAGTTGCCCAGGTCACAGCCAGTGAGCGGCAGAGCTGAGCTTTGAATACAGCCATCCTCGCTGTATGTGGCAAGCAGCCTGCTTTCCTTTAGTTGTTCTATTCCATGTCAAACAATGGAGCCAAGTTTTCTAAAGAGACATTTATTCTTGTTTGCTATGGTGTTTTCATTTACTATTGTTCTGGTCAGTGTATTATATCATGGGGGGCTTTGGAAGGGCTGATGGAGATGGGGAGCCACCAAAAGAGAACTGGGGTTCAGGCCTCATCCGTTGACTCCACCACAAATCTCACCCCGGTCCCCGCAGGCTTAGAGCGAGAGGGAGGGGCTTGCAGTGCCGCCTTGTGGAGTGAGGTGCGAGGGCTGGGGCACCTTATGTAGAAACATGGGCATCAGCTCCCCAAGGTCAATATTCTGGTTTGTGTTGCAAAACCTCTTCACAGAAGAGCCTAGTCTCTGGATTCTCAGGCTGTTCCCTGGTGGCCTTCAGAGGGAGGCCAGAAGAGGCATTTTGGGGACCCTCCCTGAAGGAGCTCCATTGTCCGAGCCAGCCCAGATAGCCCCATTCTCAGGGACAGGCAGGAAGGAGCACTTTCTGTTTGTAAACAGCAGCTACGCCCTGCGGGCATCCTTCCTTCCTCCTCCAACCCCGCCCCCCAGCTCTCCCTCCTTTGGCAGGGAGGTGAAATCTGGCCAAGGGTCCTGGGGTAGGAGTGGGCAGGACAGTCCTCCCCAACCTTGCTGGGCTGATTTTCCAGGCCACAGGGAATCCCCCTACAAGGGCAGATCTGAGTCAGATCTGGAGTCAGATCTGAATTCCTGGGGCAGACACAACCCTAGCTGGTCTTTTGAGGGGGAAGCAGGCTAGAACAGAGGGGATTGAGGACCCCTCTTCCCAAATACCTACAGAGCTGGAGCTGTGGGTCACCCAGGGATAGGCTAGGAGGGTATACACTATGGTAGACAACTGTTTGTCTGACCAGCATTCCAATTTCCCTTTGAGGAAACACCCTCCCCACTTTCTCAAGTGACCGTACCCCTCTCTTCCAGAAGGAGACAAGTGGGTCAGCCCTGGCCAGTCAGCATACTCCCTGCTGCCATGCTGGTTCAAGCTGTCCATTGAGAGTCAGCCCTGGGGTTTTCCTGGGACAGGTGGAGAAGGGGAGACCCCTATATACTGAGCTTCTTTTTTTTTTAATTGTTAAATTTTATTTTCCTTATTTTTTTATACCTCAGATTCTTATTAGTCATCAATTTTATACACATCAGTGTATACATGTCCATCCCAATCGCCCAATACTGAGCTTCTTGAGCTGGTCAGATGCAAGTTTGGACCTGCTGGTGGCTGAGTTGCCAGCCAACAGAGGGAAAACAGAGCCTAAAGATGATTTTTTAAATGGCATTTCAAAGTGGTGCGGAAAGAATGAATTGTTCACTAAATGGGACAATTGGCTACACATTTCGGGGAAAATTAAATCAGGTCCTTTCCGCATATCACAGATAGAAACAGATGCCAGTTGGATGAAATAAGAAGGTATTAAAAAGTGAATGTAGTGGAAGAAAATGCAAGATAATACTTTTTCAGACATTTGGGAGTGGGCAAAATCTTCCTTAGCGTGACACAAAATCCAGAAACCCCAAAAGGAAACTGTTTGTGGATTGGCTGCATGAAAACAGAGCCTGTATAGTCAAAGATACAACAGAAAAAGTTGAAAGACTGACAATGATGGAGAGAAAATATTTGCAACATTGCAACAAATATATGTAAATACCTCTGATTACAAAGAGGTCTGACAGTGGGACAAAAGGAAAAACCACTCAAACCCAAACCGGGCAAAGGACACGAACAAGCAAATCACAGAAGAACAGTCAGCCAGACAGTGTTCAGTCCTAGAAGCTCTGATCGAAAGGAGCACCTCCTGCAAGGGGTTAGAAATGACGTCATGTGTGAACAGCTGAAGGCAGGGAGAGTATTCAGCCCCGAAGGAAATAGGTGAGAGCAGCACTGTCCAATAAAATATAATGCCAGCTGCATATGAAATTTAAAATTTTCGATAGCCACTTTTAAAAAAGCAAAAAGAAACAGGTGAAATTACTTTAATAATGTATTTTACTTAACCAAAATAGTGTCATTTCAACATGTAATCAAGATAAAAATTATTTATTGATTTTTGGTACTAAGTCTTAGAAATCTGGTATGTATTTTACACTTATAGGCATACCTCATTTTATTGTGCTTTGCAGTTATTGTGTGTGTGTGTGTGCGTGTGTGTGTGTGCGTGTGTGTGTGTGTGTGTGTTTAACAGATTGAAGGTTTGGGGCCACTCTGCGGTAAGCAAATTTGGTGCCACTTTTCCAACAGCTTTTGCTCACTTTTTGTCTCTTTGTCACATTTTGGTAATTCTTACAGTGCTTCAAACTTTTTCATTACAATTTTATTTGTTATGGTGATCTGTGATGGATGATCTTTGATGTTACTCCCACAATTCACTGAACGCTCAGATGATGGTTAACATTTTTTTTAGCAATAAAGTGTGTTTTAAACTAAGGTATTAAATTGCGTTTTTAGGCATATGCCATTGCACACTTCATAGAGTACAGTGTTGTGTAAATATAATTTTTACATGCACTAGGAAACCAAACATTTGTGTGACTCGCTTTATTGTGATGACCTGGAACTGAACCTGCCACATCTCTGAGGGATGCTTGTGCAGTGCACCTGTGCTCCAGCCAGCCACATTTCAAGTGCTCAATAGTTACAAATGGTTGGCAGCTATCATATTGAACAGCACAGTGTTAGAGGCTGAGACAGTGGGCCGCAGGCTTCGGGCCACGTCCTGGTTTTCTCATTTGCTAGCTGTGTGAACTTTTTGATCTCCTCTGTCTTCATTTGAAGAATGGCACTACGGGCTGTGTGGGTTTTAAACGGAATCCACATAAGGCATTCGGCTCACTGGCTGGCACAGAGTTAAGAGCATAACAAAGTTGTTTATTTGTAGTTACTAATTATTTTTTTCTTTTTCTTTTTCTTTTCTTATTTTTTTTTTGCGGTACGCGGGCCTCTCACTGTTGTGGCCTCTCCTGTTGCTGAGCACAGGCTCCGGACGCGCAGGCTCAGCGGTCATGGCTCACGGGCCCAGCTGCTCCGCAGCATGTGGGATCCTCCCGGACCGGGGCACGAACCCGTGTCCTCTGCATTGGCAGGCGGACTCTCAACCACTGCGCCACCAGGGAAGCCCCCTTTCTTTTTTTTTTAACGTCTTTATTGGAGTATAACTGCTTTACAATGGTGTGTTAGTTTCTGCTTTATAACATAGTGAGTCAGCTATACATTTATATATATCCCCATTATCTCCGCCCTCTTGCGGCTCCCTTGTAGTTACTAATTATTAACCAACAGCTGATAAGTCTGTAAGCACGGTGGACAAAACAAAAGCCAGTGTGTAAAAATGGCAGGGTGGGGACTTCCCTGGTGGTGCAGTGGTTAAGAATTCGCCTGCCAAGGCAGGGGACACTGGTTCGAGCCCTGGGCTGGGAAGTCCCCACAGGTCTCGGAGCAACTAAGCCCATGCGCCACAACTACTGACCCTGTGCTCTAGAGCCCACGAGCCACAACTACTGAAGCCCACGGGCCTACAGCCCATGCCCTGCAAAAAGAGAAGCCACCATAATGAGAAGCCTGCGCACTGCAATGAAGACCCAACACAGACCAAAATAAATAAATAAATAAATAAAATAGTAATAAATAAATAAATAAAAAATGGCAGGGTGTTGGATTTGAATTCAGCATAAGAAAAAACTCCAGGGTTGAGAGCTTCACTGTCTAATCCTATAGCCACTAGCCCCACGTGGCCATGGAGCATGGAAGTAGCTAGTCTGACCGATAAATGGTGAAGTGTAAAATACACACTGGGTTTCCAGGACTTAGTGCAAAAAAAAAAAGAATATAAAACATCTCACTAAACTGTTTAATGTTGATTACATGCTGATATCATATTTGGATGTATTGAGTTAAAGGAAATATATGATTAAAATTATTATTATTATTTTTGCTTTTTAAAATAATATGAATGTGCTCATGTTATATTTCTGTTGGATAGCACTGATTTAGAACTCTGCAACAGTGGGATACAATGCTTGGTCGAGTAGTGAGTTTCCCATCCTAAGAGGGATTCAAGCTGAGGATGGGTGATGGGGAAGTAGGGGCGGCACACCACAACTTCAGAGTTGGGGACTTGAGGGTTTCTGCAGCCTGAGTCTCCTAGTCATCGAGGGGCTTCTGGGGCTGCAGCTTGGCGCCTGGCTGGCAGGCAGCTGACCGTCTGTCTGGAGGTGGCCTGGAAAGCAGCCGTCACTCCCACACTGCAGGGCTCAGCTCTTGCAAACAGGAGGCCAGCAGGACACTCTGTTGGCTCAGGGGCAGCCACTGGCCGGAGGAAGGACTGGGCCCTGCCTGCCTTCTGCATCCTTGTGGCTTGGACCAGCTCAAGGTCAGCCCATGAGGTCCCCTTTTCTCCCTGCTCCCAGACACTGTCTAGAGGGAGGCCCCCTCAGGCTCTCAGCTCAGCCCCAGATCCTGGGCAAAGCTCCCATGTGAGCGGGAGCTCTTGGTTCCTGGATGCATGGAGAGGCCCTTGGAGTAAGTACCTTAGCAGATGCGAAGCTGGGAGCAGTTGTTTCCTTTGCGCCAGTGGCCAGACAGCTTCCTCCTCAAGGTTCGTGTCTCATCGGGGAAGGGTCAACCCTGTACCCCAGAGTGGGTTTGCCTGATGCAAACCCGGCAACCAAGAACTGGCATGAATTTTGCTTAATAATTGAAACCTACAACCAGCAGGACAGTGTAGCCTGGAGGCTCTGTTCTAGTCATGATGTTTTCCCATTAACATGAAACCTTGGGCAAGTTCCTTCTCTCTTTGGGGTTTCCTTATTCATCAAACAAGGGAGGGGGACACCAAGTGGCCTTTCCAGATTTTTAAATTCAGGGATGCTTTGGTTCTCCATGGCTGTGGCATCCTCCTGTTTCTCACTGCTAAGTCCTGTCTGTCCCAACTGGATGATGATGGTGATAGCAGCAAGAAACAAGCTAGCATTTGTCGATTTCTGCTTCACATGCATTTAACTCATTCAGTCCTCCCAACTACCTTATGAGGTAGGGACCATTATTATCTCCATCTTATGAAGGCAGGAGCAGAACTATACGCCCCTGTATTAGTCTGTTCGAGCTGCCGCAACAAACTATCACAGGCTGGGAGGCTTAAAGAAGAGAAATTTATCTTCTCAAGTTCTGGAGGCTGGAAGTGCAAGATCAAGGGGTCATCAGGGTTGGTTTCTTCTGAGGCCTCTCTCCTTGACTTGCAGGTGGCTGTCTTCTCCCTGTGTCTTCACATGGTCTTCCCTCTGTATGTGTCTGTGTCCTAACTTCCTCTTCTCATAAAGACACTAGTCATATTGGAATTAGGACCCACCCATATGACCTCATTTTAACGTAATCACCTCTTCAAAGACCCCATCTCCAAATACAGTCACATTTTGAGGTACTGGGGGTTAGGAATTTGGGGGGCCACAATTCAGCTCATAACACCCCTCAAAGGCAGGAAGAGCCTCTTTCCCCCATACCTCTCACAGGCTTGGCTCACCACAGAGATCCTCAGATAACCTCTGGTAAAGGGAGATGACTGGGGAGATGGAAGATGCCCCTCAGGGCCCTCCAGGTCCACCCTGACAGTACCCCATGTAGTGCTGATGGCCTAGATGGGGGAAATGGCCATGTGAACAGAAACTGTCTCCTCATCATAGAAGAGGGCTGACCTCACTGGGGAGGGTCAGGAAGGTTTCCTGGAGGAGGCATGGTAAGGAGGACAAGAATCCTAGCCAGGTGGAGAGGCTTGGGGAAGAGCTTTCCAAGCAGAGAGAACGGGAGGTGCAAGCTGGTGGGCATCATGAGATGGGGCGTCTTGTGATGGGGGCTCTAAGTGTCAAGTTCAAAGCCAGGGGACAGAAGTGACAAGAGAAAGGAGACAGCAGTCCAGGAAGGCCCTGAATGCTAAGGAATGTGGACTTAACCTGAGTGCTCCAGGAGTTACTGAATGATGTCAAGCAAGGGAGCGGAAGGATGGTTTTACTGTATTCACCACAATGGCCAGTGGGCTCCAGGCCAAGCCCACTCTCTGGTCCCTGCCATGCCTCTAACTCACTCACAGTCCTTTCTTCCCTTCCTCTAGGAAGCCAGGGGCCCTCTCATCTATTGTTTAGCCTGAACCACTCTGAACAGTTCAGCCTCCCAATCATTAGTCTTGAACAATCGCTTTGCAAACACGACTTTTGGGCACAGAGTCTGGGAAGGCTGTGTCCTGACCACACTGAAAGCTGGATGTAATCTCTGTCTTTACAAGGACTGCACATGCCTTGCTGGGTTCCCCACAAATGCAACTGTGGCGGTGGGTCAGGAAGAAGGGTCTCCTCTGGCTGAGCCTCCAGACGGGGGGTGGGGGGGTGGGGGGGTGGAGGAAAACCCAGGGACTCAGAGTGGGCTAAATTGGCCACATCCGGAGACACAGACGTCCCCTCCTTCAAGCTGCTAACAGCAACAACGATAATAATAGAGCAAGTATTTACGAAGTGCTTTGCTCCATGCACACTTTACAAAATTCATTCATTCAATGTTCACAGCAACCCTGGAGCTAGGAACTATTATCTCTGTTTTACAGATGAGGAAACTGAGGCACAAAGCGGCTAAGTCACTTGCCCAAGGTCACAGGTGGAACTCTGCTCAAATAAAAGAGAAAGGGGGCCTTTTGCTCGGTACAGATGAGGAAAGCTCCCTACGGCTTGGAAACAGTCATACCATCAATTTGGGGCCAAATGCTTCCTAAAAATTCGAGAGTGCAAACTAGCATCTCCAGTTTTTCCACACTAAGCTTTAAAATTTAGAAATTGGATGCAGTATTACAATGGAGAGATTTCTAGAAAAATCTGACTCCTGGCTCCCTCTTGGAAAATCGGAAGTGCTGGCACCCTGGGCCCACATTCCCGCATGGCAGCTGTTGTCAGGCAGAACAGCTGCTGGAAAGGTCTTCCCCCACTGGCTACACACTGCCTGGTCCCATACTCAGGGTGGCTGCCTACCCTGGGGCGGGGCGTTGAGTTTCCCTCCTCACCCCCGCAACAAATGTAGCCATTAAAAAGTAGTATTAGGGCTTCCCTGCTGGCAGAGTGGTTGAGAGTCCACCTGCCGATGCAGGGGACACGGGTTCGTGCCCCGGTCCGGGAAGATCCCACATGCCATGGAGCGGCTGGGCCCGTGAGCCATGGCCACTGAGCCTACGCATCCGGAGCCTGTGCTCCGCAACGGGAGAGGCCACAGCAGTGAGAGGCCCGCATACTGAAAAAAAAAAAAAAAAAATAGTAGTATTAGAAAGACCTTCAGAAATTGCCTTCAACACCTTTGTTTTACATACATGGAAACTGAATTGCTGGAAGGCAACCACCCATGGTCACATAGCAGATTACACAGAATCTAGAAGACATACAGATGGCCAACAGGCATGTGAAAAGATGCTCAACATTCCTAATCATCAGGGAAATGCAAATCAAAACCACAATGAGATATCACCTCACACCTTCAGAATGGCTGTTATCAAAAAAACAAGAAATAATAAGTGTTAGTGATGATGTGGAGAAAAGGGAACCCTCGTACATTGTTGGTGGGAATGTAAATTGGTGCAGCCACTATGGAAAACAGTATGGAGGTTTCTCAAAATATTAAAACTAGAACTACCATATGACCCAGCAATCCCACTCCTGGTTATTTATCTGAAGAAAATGAAAATACTAATTCTTAAAGATATATGCACCCCAATGGTCATAACAGCATTATTTACAATAGTCAAGATATGGAAACAACAGCAGATGAATGGATAAAGAAGATACGGTTTATATGCACAATGGAATATTACTCAGTCATAAAAAAGAACAAAGTTTTGCCATTTGTGACAACTAGAATCAACCTGGAGGATATTATGCTTAGTCATATAAGTCAGACAGAGAAAGGTAAATACTGTATGCTTTCACTTACATGTGGAATCTAAAAAACCAAAACAAATTAATATAACAAAACAGAAATAGACCCACAGGTACAGAGAACAAACTAGTGGTTACCAGATGGGAGAGAGGTGGAGGAGGGGCACAATAGGTGAAAGGAGTTAAGAGGTACAAACTCCTGGGTATAAAATAAGTGACAAGGATGTAGTGTACAGCAACAGGGAATGAAGTCAATATTTTGTAATAACTTTGTATGGAGTATATTCTATAAAAATATCAAATTACTATGTTTTACACCTGAAACTAATATAATATTGTACATCAACTATACTTCATTTTAAAAAAATGGGGGCTTCCCTGGTGGCGCAGTGGTTGAGAGTCCGCCTGCTGATGCAGGGGACGTGGGTTCGGGCCCCGGTTCAGGAGGATCCCACATGCCGTGGAGCGGCTGGGCCCGTGAGCCATGGCCGCTGAGCCTGCGCATCCGGAGCCTGTGCGCCACAACGGGAGAGGCCACAACAGTGAGAGGCCTGCATATTGTAAAAAAAAAGAAAAAAAATGGCACAGAATCTATGCATTTTCGTATGTGAAATGTCAGTGTCGATAAAAATCACTTGGGGAAGTATTAAAATGCAGATTCCTCCTCAGCCGCTTCCCCAGAGGTTGTGATTCATTAAGCCTTCCATGAGGTCCAGGAATCTACATTCTAACAAGCATCACCCACCCCACCCCTGCCACACACTGCAGGGATTCCCTCACTGGTGATCCTGGGACCATACTTAGAGAAACGTTGCTTTAGTCCCTGGGCACTCGGAATTACTGGATGGCACGCTAGCATACAGGAGTCCAAAGGCTCAGGTTTTATCCTGAGTGACCATGGACAAATCCACTTTCAGCTTACTCAATGAAAAATGTCTTCTAACACCAAGGCAGTACATGGGGCTTTTCTCCGTGGACCATCTCGTCCAGGCTCACACACTTGCATTTTCAGGCTTTAAGGACTCCTCAGCCCCTCCCTGCTCCACTTCCCACCTACAGCTGAAAGTGCCAAGTCCGTGTGGATCCTGTTCCCCTTCTCACTGTGCAGGTTTGGATGAAACAGGCTTTGGGGTGGGATGGGTTTTAGAGGAGGGGGCCTGGCTACAGAGCGCTCCAACATCTAACGACACAAAGGGCTGGTGTGTGATCATGTACAAAGGCTTGCAGATAAGCACTCACACTTACCAGCCTGCCCCCCTGGCAGCTGGGGTGATCACGTAGACAAGCAATGGGTAAGGGAATTGTCCCATTCACCCTGGGACAAAACACACTGCGTTTACAACAAGGAATCAAACTGGGCATGTGAGCCAGGGGATCGCGTACTGCCAACTCCCTGAGAGGTTGGGCAGGGCTCTCACACACAATGTGCTCCCTAAAGGTCCAAATCAGCCCTCGGCATCAAAGTCCCGGCATGCGATCACCATGCGTCACCAAGAGAAAAGCCTCTGTGGCTGAGGAGGTGCTCTCCCGGGCATGTGTTTTGGCCACCACCTGCGAAGGAGAATGACGATATCATAGGGCCACCTCTCCTTAACGCTTCTCTTGCTCTGGCTGCTCTGCATGATCAGGCATAAATCCCACCACAGATAAACTACATTTGTTCTGCTCTTCAGTGCTCAATACCCAAGTTTCACCTAATCCTAATCCCCACGTAAACATCCTGAGATAGTAAATTAGCCTCATCTCATGACGAGGAAGTGGAGGCTCAGAGCTCATCAGAGGCCCCGCAGGGGGTGGCGCTGGATCTTTAATTAAAGGAATGATGACTCTTTTATGTCTCAGTGAGACTTATTCTCCTCCTGGACACCCAGAATTGGTCAAACCACCCTGTATGTCTCAGCAGGTGTGAGTAACTTTGAACTTAACAAGATGGTAGCTGCACTGTCCAATACAGGGCTACAGGCCACAGGTGGCCACTGAGCACCTGAAATGTGGCTGGTGCGAATTGAGATGGGCTCTAAGTGTAAAATACACACCAGGTTGTTTTTTATTTTTTATTTATTTTTTAAAATTGTGGTCTAGTTGTTTTACAACGTTGTGTTAGTTTCTACTGTACAGTGAAGTGCAGTTCCCTGTGATATACAGCAGGTTCTTATTAGTTATCTGTGTTATACATATTAGTGTATATATGTCAATCCCAATCTCCCAGTTCATCCCTCCCCCCTCCCCGCACCCCTGCTTTCCCCCCTTGGTGTCCATACATTACACACCAGGTTTGGAAGATGTAATACAAAAGGGGGTGTGTGTAAAATATCTTTATTCATCTGTTTTATCTTGACTGCATGCTGCAATGATAATATTTGAAATACTAGGTTAAAGAAAATATTATTAAGATTACACTCATCCGTTTCTCCATTTTTTAAAAATGTGGCTACTAAACAATATAAAAGTATATATATGACTCCCGTTTTATTTTCACTGGACAGTGTCTCAATTGTTTCCCGTTCAGAAGGCCCCTGTGTCTCTTATCAAAATTTCCTAACTGTATCCTAGCCACCTTTCAATTACAATCACCACGGAAGGAAGAAATGGGTGACATCTTCATTTGCCTACTGAGCCCAAGTCTGAAAAATATCACTAGCACTCTCTCTCAACCCCTCTTTTCTGCTCATAACCATATTAATAAAAAAGGAACCGTATTAGTCTCCTAAGTCTGCCATAACAAGTTACCACAATCTGGGTGGCTTAAAGCTACAGCAATTTATTGTCCCATAAGAGGAGAATAAAAGTGGAAGTCAGAAATCAAGGTGTCTGCAGGGTTGGTTTCCTTTGAGGCTCTGAGGGAGAATCTGTTCCCAGCCTCTGGGGGTGGCCAGCTTCCTTGGCATTCCTCAGCTTGCAGCTGCATCACTCCAATCTGCTTTCATCATCACATGGCCTTCCCCCTTCTGTGTGCGTGTCCAAACTTTCCCTTTTCTTATAAGGACACCAGCCATTGGATTGGGGCTCACCTTACTTCAGAGTGACCTCGTCTTAAATACTAACTACTTATAACTGCAAAGACCCTATTTCCTAATAAGATTACATTCTGAGGCTCCAGGTAGACCTGAATTGGAGGTGTGGGTGCTGTTCATTCCAGTACAGGGACCTACTCGATTGGGCAAAAGAGGTCTTCTTCAAGGTGACCTGTTTTGATGACTAAAATAGGCAAAAAGGGGGGCAAATGAAGCGGCATCATGGGCACAGCCCCTGTTGTGGGTTTGTATCAATTCTTTGAGTGACCAATAGGTTAATCTCAGGATGCCCCAGTGTGGCTGGGTGGGGGCAGCTCCCCATGAGTGGAAAGTTGGGAGACATTAGTTCTGGGACTGCAAGGCAGTGGGTTCTGAGACCTACCCCCACCAATCCCCCAACGGCTGAGCTCGCTGACCCGGGGAAGTGACCCAGGGCATGGGAACCATAGCTAGGACTGGCTGAGTCACTAACTAGCTGGGAGCCAGGGATCCCAGGTCTACTCCAGTACTACTAGTCAACTGTTTCAGGGGCTAGGGACATGCCCCTGGGTCAGGAGCCTCCATGCCGCCCAACTTCCATCAAACTCCCCACGGGGACAGGGGTTGCTCCCGGCTGCAGGAGTCCCATTGCCCCTGTGGTAGACCTGTCATATTTCAATGCTGGACTCAGAGTGGGACCCTGGGGCGTGTGGGTCAGACATCCAGGTTTTATCTCTGGGAGGTGAGTGTAGCTCAGAATGACCCTGGAACCTGGTGTGTTTCTTGGGTTTCTGAAGGGAGAAGGAAGGCTCAGCCTGGGGAAACCAGCTCGTCTGTGAGGGAGGTGTGCTTGGGGACACAGGCATAGCACACTGTCCCCAAACCATGGAGCTGGACACTCCAGATACAAGGAAGACACTCAAGTTGCTGAGCTGGCTTCCTCTGGATTTCCCACCAAGGCTGCAGGGGTACTTAATCCTCACAGCAACCCTGTGAGGTAGCTGTTAATATTACCCCATGAACTTATTAAAGGTCTTGGTTGCATAAAACAGAATCTACTCTGGCTAACTTAACTAGAAAATCTTTTCCTTAAAAAAATATTAGGTAGATAAACAACAAGGACCTACTGTATAGCACAGGGAACTATACTCAATATTTTGTAATAACCTGTAAGGAAAAAGAATTTGAAAAAGAATATATATATATATATATATATATATATATATATATATATATATGTATATGTATAACTGAATCATTGTGCCATACGCCTGAAACTAACACATTGTAAATCAACTATACTTCAATAAAATGTACAGAATCTGTATGGTTAAATCAATAAAGTGTTGACAAAAAAAATATTAGGTTGTTCCCTACATTCAGGGTGGGAAACAAAACCGGGTTTGTACGGTAGATGGCTATAGATAACACATACTATGGAGGGAGACGTGCTTTAACAAACACGCAACTGCCTTGATACCAGAACTTCCGCAGACACACGAGCCCTGCCAATGCATCTCCAAAGATCCAGTGCCATTGCCACCATGAGCATCAAAAGCAGACAGTGCCCCCGTTGAACACCCCCATTTACATGGAAATCTTACATGGCTGCATCTGGTTTATGATCCAGGGCTTGGGTCCTAGATACAAGGGGCTGCAAAACTGAGTTTTTCGGGGGGTTTGTTTGTTTGTTTGTTTGCAAAACTGAGTTCTGTTTCTACATTAACAAGTGTGGCTCATACCATGTGTACTTCTCCAAATACAAGGTAATTGGAAGATGACAGGCAGCCACAGATGTGAAAAATGCCCCCAATACTCCACTTATAGATGAGAAAACAGAGGCACAGAGAAGTTGAGTGACTCCCCCAAGGTAACACAGCTAAGAAATTGTAGAGGTCCGATTCAAATCCAAGCTGTCTAACTACAGGGCTGAGCTCTCATACGGACAGGGAGGGTTTGGACAGGTGAAGATGGGAGGTGGGAGAGGTCACGTCCGGTGCAGAGACCTGTGTGATCAAAGGCACAGAGGAGAGGGTTGCCCCTTGGAGGAGGACCCATCGTTCGTCATATCCTGCTGAAAAGGGCACAGAGAGAGGGGCTGGGAGTCTAGGTAGAGAGCTCTGAGGACCCATGGAACTCCCGCTGCCTGGCACCTATCAAGTTACTTGATTCCAGGGCCCAGAGTGGCCACATGCCTGTGTTCAGGTCTCCAACACAGGGGACTGTGAAGCGGGCCTGGGGCTCCATGTGTGGCCTGCTCCCATCACTCAGCCCCATGTCCCCCGCCCCGTCCCCGCCCCCCTCCCCCTCCCCTAGAGCCAGCAGGCCTCTCAGAGCTGGATGTTCTCCCAGCCAGGTTGACATTGATGGTAAACAGAGACATTCCAAACCTGGAGGAATCGTAACAATGTGTCACCAGCGGCTGAGAGCAGGGAGGTGACGGGTACCGGGCAGGGTTCCATCCAGGCCCAGCTGCAGTGGCCTTCGCAAATACTCCAAGTGCCTACTGTGTGCAAGCCCTGGGGGGAGCGGCATTCCTGAGCTCCCTGCCCAGAAACCGTGGCAGCCGGCCCGCGGGTGCAGGGTCAGCCTCTTCTCGAAGGAGTGGGGAGAGTTTCGATCTGGCCTCTCCTCTGCGTCTCCGGCTCCTGGAGAGCTCGGAGAGCGGCAGGGTGGGGCCGTCAGAGCTGCCATCTCCTCGGAGGCTGGGCCGGGACTGCATCTCCTGGCACCCCACCCTGGCAGCAGGGCCTGCCGCCTGTGGACTGGAGCCAGTTGTCCCTGGGCCCTATTGTTACTGTGCATTCCTCTCGGGCTGGAATCTGAGCTAGAAGGTATAAAACGAGTATCTCGAGAGAACTGTAAGGACCCCAGACCAAGGTGGTGTGGTGATGACAAGCGCAGAGCTGGGCAAAACTGTTCTTTCCCCCTGCAGAAAGTTCCCTTGAATTGTGGGAGGGCCCAGGAGATAGATTCTGGCCTGGGGGAGTCCTCCCCGCCCCTGCCCTCCTTGCTGCTGAGGTTTTCTCCTGGTTCCCACCCTGGTTCTCTTCTGTCGGGGACAGACTGTGTATGCCAGGGTCTCACCTGGCTGGCCCCCCAGCACCCTAACACCCAGTCCCTGGTGGGTCTCCGGGGCCTTAGAACAGCCACCAGCCACCCACCCATCCCATCCTCAGTGCGTCCAGAGCTACGCAGCTCAGAGTGTGGTCCAGAAAGTGTTCCCACCGCCCTTGAAGAGCTGAGCCCAGCACGGGGAGTGAGGGTTTAGAAATCTTTCCAGACGCTGCTGCAGTCTGCAGGCACGTGATGATTATTGTCTCATGTTATGAAAGTATGTATTGGTCCGTGATGAATCTGCAGTCCAACATAAGCCATCCAACGGGTCCCTCGCCACAAATTTGACAAGTACCCAGTTCTGGGAACTGCAGAGCAGGAGAAAGCCTCACCGGGAGCCGGCCGGACCATGAGCGTCACACTCCTTCCCTTTGTCTCTCTGAGCTCAGATCCCTGAGAGTATCGGGACCATCAGAGCTTCCCCCATGGGGCAGGGAGTGGGCAGGGCTCGGCTAAAGTCTGGGGGACCCAGGCTGAGCTCTGGGGGCCTGGGGCAGGATGCAGAGGGGACGTCCAGGAAGGCAGTTAGCTATGGGGGTCTCCTCTTTACCAATAGCCCCTTCCCCGCCTTCCGGAGCCTCGTGGGGGCTCTCCCTGTAACGCCATCATTCAGCCTCACAGCTTTGCCCCAGGAGCTGCATCAGGCACCAGACTGATGAGGCCCCAGCCCTCACAGCTGCAGGAGGTATTGGTGCCACTGACAGTGAACAAACCAGCCAGTAGATAAACCAGGCAATTTCAGGTGGAAATAAAACAGGGCGATGTGATAGGGAGTGGATGGGAGAACAATACACCACCGACAGGTGGTGAGATTGTAGACAGCTTAACCAAGCCTCCCTGACAAGGAGTCATCCTAGAAACCCTCAAGGAAAGAGAGAAGGACAGAAGGGAGGAGCTGAGTGCTGGGGGCTTTGCCCTGCCCAAGTTCAAGGTCAGCCTGGCCTCTCGGCTTGCTCACAGGCTGGAGGGGCCCAGCCGCCTGTGTCAGGAGGGCTGCAGGCAGGGCAAGCAAGCATCCCCTCTACCCGCTCCCACCTTCGAAGTGCAAGAGGAGGCGATGTCCTGCCCGAAGGGGGTTACATTTCCAGGGTCCCCAGATTTCTCCAAGGCCTTGGGGGGGGGTTCTATGGTATGGTATTGATCTGACCCAAACCCCACGCCATCCCCTCCTACCTGCAGATCATGGCATTCCTGAGCGCGTGCCCACGTTGAGTTCTGAGATGCGCTGAACCGGGGATGGGCTGGCAGGACTGCGCTCCCTGCCCACCTGTTGCACCATCTCCATGGCTGCTCTGTCTGCCTGGCCTCTTGGGCAACAGGCCTCCAACCTCACCCTCGCTCTCTTCTTGGAGCTTCCTGTGTTCCTGGTGCTTTGGGGGAAGCCTGGTTGTGAGGGTCAGGACTCAGCCAGTGCTGAGAAGCACAGAATTGGAAACTTTCTAAAGTGGAGGTTCTCAACCCTGGTGACACATTAGGATCCCCAGTGCCCAGGCCCCAACCCAGAGCCTAACTGAATTGGTTGGAGGTGGGGTCCTGGCAGCTGCATCTTTTAAAATCTCCCCAGGGGTTGCCAAGTGCAGGCATGCGATTGTAATTTCCAACATCCTGTCTTCTCCCCCTTTACACTGGATGGGATGGAGGCGAGAAAACGCCAGCATGAAGGTGGAATGAGGGACAGGGAGGGGGAACCTGCATTCTGGGTCAGTACCGAAGACCCCTCCTTGGGATCGTGATTTCCTCCTGAGTCCCCTTCACAGGATTGAGGGTTAAAAAGCCATCATGTCCCTGCTTGCTGAGCGCAGTTGCTCCAAAAATGGCAATAATGAAAACTCCTGGGGGCTCCATGGGGCCAGGTGGAGCAGGTGCCTGAGCGAATCAGACTTCCCCCGCCCCGGGAAGGCCTCCCAATTCCTCTGCCACTGGAATCTCAGCCCTCGTGCTCTCAGCTCAGCCCTGGAAGCAGGCTCCAACCCTATTTTCAGGGTGGCCACTGCCTCATTCTGCACCATTTCCTTCTAAACAAAGGGCTTCCCCTTCGCAGAGGTCATCAGGGCACGTCCAGGGTGGGCAGGGCCGGATTTCTGCCCTGGGCACTCCCTGGAGGTGGGAGGGTCCAGAGTATGTGGCCCTTGCAGGGCTGACTGGCCCTGGGCTGATTCAGGACCACAGTTCCAGGCAGGGCTGCTGTAGGTCTAGCTGTCTGCTCAGGGCACCTGGGATGTAGGGAGTTCTCTTTCAGTCTTGGAATAACGCAGCCTTGTAAATAAGGACAAGCCTGCTGGTCGGTGAGCCGTGCTCTTCGATGGTGGCTGCCCAGGTACCTGTCTAAATGCTCTGCAGGGACCTCAGGATGGGTCCCTCAACAAAAGCCTCACAACTGGTCTCTCCCCTTCCAACCTGGCCCCTGCAATTTACCTTCCTCGCAGGGGCTAGATCTTTGAAAAACATGGGTGGGGTCCATCACTCTCCTGCTGAAACTTTTCATGGGTTTCCTGTTGCCCCGAAGAGCAAATTCAAACTCCTACCATGTCCTGTGAGAGCTGATCAGTGTGGTGCCTGCCTCTCTGATCCTGCTCCCCCTCCCCGCTCATTCCGGTCTCAACAGCCTCTCCTTTACTCAGACACACTCAGCTTTTTCCTCCCCGGGGCCTTTGCACTGGCTCTTTATTCCCGTGGCTGGTCGTTCTTCTCTTCTACCTGTTACCCTTCAGAGAGACCTTCCCAGATCACCCTGCCTAAAACAGCCCTCCTGTCACTGTCTCTGTCACTCTGTTTTATTTCTTCCCAACATATATCACTATTAAAAGTGTCTTCTTGGGGGCTTCCCTGGTGGTGCAGTGGTTGAGAGTCCACCTGCCGATGCAGGGGATACGGGTTTGTGCCCCGGTCCGGGAGGATCCCACATGCCGCGGAGCGGCTGGGCCCGTGAGTCGTGGCTGCTGAGCCTGTGCGTCCAGAGCCTGTGCTCTGCAACAGGAGAGGCCACAACAGTGAGAGGCCCGCGTACGGCAAAAAAAAAAAAAAAAGTGTCTTCTTTATTGAGTTGGTTTTTTTCGTCATGGTCTATCTCTGCCCTCAGAAAGTAAGTTCCTCAAGGACAGGGACCTTGTCTGGTCTGTTTGCTGTGAGTTCCTGGGCCTGGCAAATGCTCAGTAAGTGTTGGCTGAATGAATGAACGAAAGAAATTGACAAAGAGTTTCAAAGCACATAGTGGTTTAGAAATGAATACATCACCATCCCAAATGGAATACACACCAAGGACTGTTCTACATGCTTTAAGTATATGAACTCACTTATCTTTCAACAACTCTATGAGGTATGTAGTAGAAGTGTTATTCACATTTTACAGATGAGAAAATGAAGGCACAGAGATGTTAAGTGATGTGCCCAAGGTCACACAGCTGGTCAAACCCAGGCACATAGCCAGCTCTCTATGGCTTACCATCTATGGGGTAGCATGAGGTGTGACGCAAATTGCTTAGATGGGTTGCACAAGACAAGGAAAATCCATTTCGCTACATGTGGCCACCCCCACGTGGGTGTAATCAGGCTGCAGAGGGCAGGGGGCAGAGGGATGAGGGATTCCCTAAAAGAAGCAGAAGAATCCTATAGTGGGATAAATCAGAAGCCCCACTGCTTCCTGCCACCCCAGACTCAGTTTCCCGATTTCCAAAGTGCAAAGAGGATGGGACAGGCGGGGGAGATGACAGTGAGTGGGGCTCAGGAGGCAGGGACAAGCATGAGGACCTAGGTCAGAACCTGGGAGGTGGAGTGCAGTGCACATCTGCAGTTTCTGCTTGCGCAGTGTCCAGGCCCCCTTCCTCTGCTAGCAGCACCCATTCTCTTTGGGGAACCCCGCCCTGGCCCGGGGGAGGGGGCTGTCCAACAAGGTGCCTGGCCTTCTCCTGGCCATGGGGTGGGCATGTGATGCAACTGAAGCCAATCAAATCCTGTCTCCAAACTGGGGAGTCGCAGCTCAGGGAAGCAGGAGGGAAGGAGGAAGGCGATGCCCATTCCAGACTCTACCTAAAACGTGCACATTCTCTGTGGCTGGGGAGCCCCTGCCACACTCATATTCCTCGGAAACCCCTACCTGTCCATCTGACCTCATTTCCTGCCACTTCCGCAACACTTGCCACATTCCTGCAACACCATCACTTTTCTATTCCCCAGACAAGGCAAACTCCTTCTCACCCCAGGACATTTGCACTTGCTGTTCCCTCTGCTTGGAACATTCAGCTCCAGACCTTCCTTTGCACGAGTGGCTTCTTTTCATCATTTCAGCCTCCATCAGAAGTGTCCTCAGAGAGGTCTTCCAAGAACACCTGGCTGAACCCTGACCCACAGAGCTGGTCAGTGTCTACCACATCCTCCTGTTGTGTTTTCTTCATGACGCACATCATCTAGCTCAGGTTATTTTGCTGATTTACTTGTTGGTTTATTTCTCTCTGCCTCCCCTCACTTGACATAAGCCCCACGAGAGCCCTTCTCTGAGTGTCTCACCTCCCACTGCCTCCCCCCTGGCACTTGGTCGGTGCTCAATAAATAACATTTAAATGAATGATTGGGACAATGGATTAAGTCTAACCCCAGGGAATCCTCACAGGGAATAATACTTCAAGGAGAGAGACAGAGAGGGAATTCTTTGTCCTATTTTCAAAGGGGAAAACTGGGGCACAGTAGGAGAAGAGGTGGCCACAGCAGAACTCACTCAACTTGTTCTTCCTTCCCTGTGGGAGCAGAATTTCTCCACCTCGATCCTTGGGCTTTGAGGTCACTTCCCACAATTACAAGCAGAGTCAGCGAAAGCAGGGAATCCCCATGTGGCCCGAGGAAATTTTGAACACCTGGACTGGAGGCACCTGGGAGGCGGGAGGATGGGAGGACAGGAGGCGGACAGGCTGGGTCCTGCCCTGTGCCCCTCCTAACTCATTGGCTGGCATGTGGGCGGTGTGGTCTGACTGGTTGGGCGAGGGTAGCGTGTGGGCCGGTGAGGGTGCCAGCCAGTAAACTGGAGATTGGCAGGCACTCTAGGGGGACAGCTCGTCTCCCAGTCTCTCCAGCACCACGTCAGCACTGACTCTCAGTTCGGGACTCTCAACTCAAGAAACCTCAAGATTCCTTGGCATCCTTCCAGGAGCCAGGGAGGTGCTGGGCCAAGGGCTATTACACTGTCATCTGTAGGGTACCAGAATTTGCCCCCATAAAATATGTCTCTTTGGCGTATTAATTATTTTAAGCTGGTTATTTTCTGTGAAAACACAAACATGGGGGAAACTCTGAAAAGTAAGTGTTACCCTTTTGCAAGAAACGTTTATATTTGTATGGGGAATTTTCGTTTGTAAGGGTGTCTCCCTCTCTGCATCTTGAAGAGGATGACCAAATCTCTAGAAACTTTTTTTTTTTTTTTTTTTTTTTTTTTTTTTTGTGGTATGCGGGCCTCTCACTGTTGTGGCCTCTCCCGTTGCGGAGCACAGGCTCCGGACGCGCAGGCTCAGCAGCCATGGCTCACGGGCCCAGCCGCTCCGCGGCATATGGGATCCTCCCAGACCGGGGCACGAACCCGCATTCCCTGCATCGGCAGGCGGACTCTCAACCACTGCGCCACCAGGGAGGCCCTAGAAACTCTTATCAGTGGAGAAAGCAATGACTTGAATTTGCATAACAACCGTACTCTTGTCTGCTGTGCTTTTCCTGGTCACCTCCCAGCACTGACTCTCCCCACCTTAAGCATCTACTTTTGTCTTTAGCTGAAAACAGTATTTAAAGTGAGGGCCTTGGCCATTTTGGGGAGTAACATGGTTTTTCTGGGTCTCTCCCATGTATACATGTTATTAAACATTTGTTTGATTTTTTTCCCTGTTAATCTGTCTCATGTCAGTTTAATTCTTAGACCGGCAAAAAGAATGTAGAAGGATAGAGCAAAATTTCCTCTTCCCTGACGCATTCGTGCAACAGATAATTGTTGAATCTTTCCTTGTGGGGCCTACTTGGTGCCAACTATTGTTCTAAGCATTTTATGTGCACTAACTTGTTCAACTCTCTCTATAGCCTATAAGGTGGGTACCATCATCCTCTTTTATAGGCAAGCTGAGGTACAGACAAGTTGAGAAATTTGTGAAAATTCCACAACTAGCTAAATTGTATTCCCCCGAAATTCATATAGGTTAGGTTGAAGTCTTAACCCCCAGTACCTCAGAATGTGACTATTTGGAGATGGGGTCTTAAGAGGGGTAATTAAAGTAAAAATGAGGTCTTTCGGGTTTCTTAGAAGAAGAGATTAGGACACACATACAGAGGGAAGATGGTATGAGGACACCGGGAGAAGATGTCCATTTAAAAGCCAAGGAGAAAAGCCTCACAAGAGACTAACACTGCCGACACCTTGGTCTTGGACTTCCAGCTTCCAGAACTGTGAGACAGTCAATTTCTGTTGTGTAAGCTGCCCATCTGTGTTCCTTTGTTATGGCAGCCTGAGCAGACTAACACAGAGGTGCAGAGCCTGGATGTGGATCCAGGCAGCCTGGAATGCTTATCAATCACCAAGCTCCGTCCAGAGGTGCTGAAGGCATCCTAGCACCCACATGAGCCTTTCTCCCTGTGCTCATCAGAGAGACTGAATGGAACTTGGAAAGAGAAGAGCATTCTTAATCCATGATTTAGTGTTACTAATTACATGCCCATGTATCCCCTGAAACCATCTCCAGGACCGCCAGGGTGTATGTCCCTCACTTTGGGAAGTATAAACTGGACCAGTTAGGACCAGCCTGGGTCCCTGACAACCCACAGGCCCTAGTTGCCCCACGGTCAGCTTTCCCAGACCTTTGCAGGATAGCTGAGCATCTTCAGATTCTCCAGGCCAGCAATTAGCTCTACTGCTCTGCGTGCGTGGACTTGACCACCGTTAATTCGTCTTCTGGGAGCCCAACATGTGGACAGACCCCTATGTGACCTCATGGTGTAGGGCAAGGCTTCTCAGTTTAATGTTCATGTGCACCTTCTGGGGATCCTGTTAAAATGCAGATTCTGATTCAGTAGGTCTGGGCTGGGCCTAAGATGCTGTATTTCTAACAAGCTCCCAGGCGATGCTGATGTTGCTGGCAGGGAAGGAGGGTGACTCAGGAGCTGGGCTCAGGGGAAGACTTCGACAGACGCTGTGGTCACCGCCATGCATAGGAAGCCAGTGGCTGGAGAGATGGTTAGTTTTCTTGACAGCAGGAATGTTCAGGGCCCATTTCAGGAAAAAACAAAATATCTCCCTACTTAATCTTTAGCCAAAGGCTCATTTGCCGGTTTTCTGGCCTCCAAATCTGGGATCTGCCATGACGGAGGTCCTGGGATAACTGTTTCTAAGCCATCGGACCAGTGTCTGGTAGACTTTCACAATGCTGGAGCAAAGAGTAAGCCCTGGAGCCTCGGCTTAGGTTCTGCGGTGCGATGCGGAATGGGGGTAAGTTGGGGAGTCCCCTATAGCTGCGTGGGGAGGAGATGAACCAACTGATGAATGGTCAATGCCTTCTCCTTCTCCAGGAATCTTACAACCTGAGCTCTGACATTCTAGCCTCCAATTCACCATGTGATTCTGGACAAGACTTGGGCATTCTAAAATCTTCCAGCTCCTTCCTCAAGGATCATTTACCCTCCAAGCTCAAAAGATACCTCTTCAGAGGGCCCTTCCTCTTTTGAGCCCTGTGACTATTCTGTCTGCTACAACTCCCTCCCCCAGTCTGTTTTTAGACTGTTTTACAACTTTTTTATACCGTGATCACTGATATTTTTTCACTTTCTTAATAGCCATTGCCAAAACTTGTAATTACATGTTTGTTTCTTTACTTATTTATCTCATACCTCCTCTACCAAATTGTACCCTCCACTGGGTTGGGGACCATGTCATTTTCATTCATCTGTATTTCATTCATCTCCCAGCACTGTATAGATCCTGGCACTTGGGAGGCCCTCAATAAATAGTTGTTGAAGAAATAAGGAGACCAGCACTTCTGAACTTTAACATGCATGTGATTCACCTGGGGATTTTGTTAAAATTCAGATTCTGATTCAATAAGTCTAGGTAGGGGGGAGCTAAGAGTCTGCATTTTTCACAGAAGATGTAAGGATGCTGAGAATGCTGGTCTGTGGACCACGCCTTAAGTAGCAATGACCTAGGGAAAGTCTGTCCTAATCAGCCAACCAGCCCACCATCCACTGTCCCCTTCCTCATTGCTCAGTACCCAAGGAGAGGTCTCAAACATTTCAGAAGCTGGAAGGGGCTACTGAAGCCCAAGAAAGGATTAATAAAGAAGTAGGAGAAATCGCAGGAAGCACAGAACTAATGATGCTGCAGAAGCTTAGCTGAGCATAGCACACTGGGCTCGCAGAGGTGTTGCAGCCTACATGACCCAGTTTGTCTAGACCTAGGGGAGCTAGACAAGGATGGTCCCACTCTGCCTGCCCAGGATCACTCCCAGCAAGGAGCTAGGCTGTTCCAGGGCTGGAAAACTTAAGCCTTTCCTCACCAGCTTGTCTCCATTCTCAAAGCCAAGTTCACCATGTATATCCCAGCAGTATAACACACCTGGCCTGGGTATTCCAGTGGTGGGTGCTCCACATTGTCTCGGTGACAATATCTGTCCCCCACCCACCCAAGCACTCTCACAAAGTGCTCTCTAGCAGCAGACAGATGCAACTGCAGGACACGGTGGTTCAAATGACGCTCTCCTGGAGCCCACCTCTGTGGGAAGATAGGATGGCCCTCCATCAGCCAAGAAAACCTTTCCACGTTCCCACCCACAGGGCCTTTTAACATGCTGCTTCCACACTCCCCTTTTGCCAAGCCAACTCTTAGCTATCCTTCAGCACCACCTCCTCAGGGGAGCCCTCCCTGATGTCTCCGCCTGGGTCAAATCCCGTTACTGCAGGCTCAGAGAGCACCGGCTTCCTTGTCCTTCATAGCACGCTTGTCACATTTGGCTGAATGATTACTTAATTCATTAATTCACTATTGTTAGGGTGCCTGGGCACCCCAGTTTCCCTGGGACAGTTCCTATTTATGATTATTTTCCCACTGCAATTATTAATAGCACCCCTTTCACTCTTAAAAATGTCTTACTTTGGATGATAAATTATATGGCCATCCACATGATAACCCACCCCACCAGACTGTAAACTCCACGAGGACACTGCTCATCTTTGCGTTCCCAGCAGCTGGCTCCAGAGAACGAGGCTGATCCTGCATGGCTATGGATGACCTACCCTTGAAAGTGACACAGCAGCACCTCCACCATTTTCTGTTGGTCGACTGGACACCAGTTGATGAGTGTAAGCTCTCAGTGGGCTGAGTATCAAAGAATTTGCAGACATGTCTTACAAACACCACATATCCTCAAAGACTTGAATTTCATTCGTTAATTCATTCATCAGATATCTATTGATTCCTGTACTCCTGCCTCTTGTCACATAGTTTGGGCACAAGAGTTCCTAGCTGAGAGGTAAGGGGTGACGTCCAGCCATACACCTGGCTTGGGGTTGTGTCTGCTTGGAGGAAGGGGCATTTTTTCTCCTTTGCAGGGAGGCGCCATCTTTATACCAAGCTGTATGCACTAAAAGGATGCTTTTTTTCTGAATGACAAGTTCGGAAGGGGTATTTTTTTCTAATTTTCATAAAGGCACCCTAAAGACTAACAGAAACCCTGACTGATCACCTGCTATGGCTCAGACATGGATAAAAAAGCCCTGGCAAGACAGAGGCGGCCTCTGCTCTTGGGGACCTTGTGTTCTACTGGGGAGTGAAGACAATGAGTGAGAAAGCACACACATAAAAAGTTAACAAATATAATTATAGATTGTAAATAACACCATGGGAGAAAAGGCCTGCCTCTGAGCACCTCCTCTGTGCTGGTCGCTGGAGGCTGAGGCTGCCTTATGCAGGGCTACCACCTCTCAGGGGCTGTCATGCAGTGGAGCAAACAGAAATGGGCTGTGTCCAAAAGGATTCTAATCCCATATAAGGAGGGAGTTCCAGACTGTTCAGGTATAAGGACTTTAAGATCAAGAAATGCCCAGAATGGTTTAAATACCTTCTTGCCCAGAAGCACAGAACAGACAGGAATTTCTGGGTCTCCTCCTGCCCTGTCACTCTTTGAATTTCAAACTGTGAGACCATGAGTGTAGTGTGTGTGTATGTATGTGTGTGTGTGTGTGTGTGTGTGTGTGTGTGTCTTCCATTGGAAATGAAGACATCCGTATTTCCCTATACCCAAAGATTCTAAGGGTTTGTGAGTCTGGCCTGAGTCCTGAAGCTGGGGTTGCCTGGCTGGGCTGAGAGTTTACTCAGCTTAGGGGGTCGTTTCCATGGTTTTATAGCCTAAGAGACAACCCACATAAACAAACATATCCAGGAATCTTAGAAAGCAAAGCAAAACAAAACCTGTATCAGTATGAAGCAGGATAACGAGTAGAACTGACCATTGGTGGTTGGTAAGTTCCAGAGAGCAAAGGTTTTTGGACGAGTTCATTCACTGCTCTTTTCCCCGTGCCTGGCACCCAGAAGAGTCACAGTAAGTATACTTTAAGTGAATGATTGGAAAATTATTATTTCCCTGAGCAATTGTTTGGCAGAAAGGAAGGAAGGAAAGGATATTTCTTTGAAAATTTTAAAATATTTAGAAAAGTACAAAGGATGCTCTCATAGACTGAAGGAATAATATTTATGATTGTACTTAAGATCCCAGGAAAACAAGAGCACACCCTGGGACACTATTAACAACAGAAATTTCTTCCTCTCCTTCTCCTCCTCGGTGCCAAACTGTACTCCATCTTTTCAGAAGATGGGCCAAAAGAACAGGCCTCTACCCACCTTGCGTGCTGGGAGACACCTGGGGACTTTCTTCTGTGACTTGCCAAGAACATCCCGTGGGCCATCCTGGGCGCCAGACGTTTGGGTGGTAATGACATTGGTGGTAGGAGCAAACTTCCCTGCTTCCTGTTACTCTTTCTGACTGTATTTCAGGGAGATTCAAATCTGGGAGTGCTCTGAAGCTCTGTCCCTATGGTGCCAAAACTCCTGATGCAAACTGAGAACTGCAGTCAAGCAGCCAGATGTTTTGGGTCTCAGTGCCAAACATTTCTGTAATGGGAAAAACCCAGACTCACCCCTCAGGTTCTGCTCACCGTACACTTGTGTTCATTACCTGGGGTGGGGGTGGGGGGACAAGTGAAAGCCCCAAACAGCATGGTCATGGCTGGAATCTCCAGAGGTTTGGAAATTCTGTGGCTGTTGTCTTTGGTGATCAGTCAAAAGTCAAATGGACAATATTTGTGCTGTGAATTCTTCTTGCACTGGCAGGAAATTTTATGACAAAGAGAAGCGGTGAGACCCAGAGCTCCAAGCATTAAGTGGGAGGACACGAGGGCTTGTTTCTCTGCTGGAAAGTATTGTCTCCATCCTGCCCCCGACCCCATCTGTGGAGGTGGGCGACAGGGAGGAAATGGTCTCAAGAGAGCATATTTCTCAGATCCCACTCTGGGAATTCAGATTTCTTGACTCTCCATATAGCAGGCACTAAGGGCTTTCCCCCCAGTTGTCTCTCGATGGTAAGATGGGAAACCAGCTAAGCCCCATCTAGAAGTGCTGATGGCGGGGCCTTTGGTGTGGAGGATCCTGCTCCATATCTGGAAGGGTAGCCAAGAGAAAATGTTGCTTGCCAGGCCTTTAGATGTGCTTGCTGTATTCCTTCACCTAGAAGCACTTAGCACTGTAAGCAAAATGCAAAGATAGTGTTGGACCCTGAGAGGTGAAGTGACTTGCCAAGATAACATGGCTAGTGGGAGATTTTTTTGCTGCTTGGCTTCATGACTTGCTTTGCCAATGAAATGTGAGTATGCAGAAGCTTTTAATAGCCAGTGAGTGGTTCATCATCTTATCTTCCTAATTCCCTGAGACCAGCAATGGTCCATAGAGAGGCTGCTCTACTAGCCTGCCTCCTGAAGTAAAGATGATATGGACACATGGTCAAAATCAACCCATAATGGACATATATTGTGAGCAAGATATATCAATACTTGTGTTGCAAGCCACAAAGATTGTGGGATCATTTGTTATCATGGCATAACCTAGCCTATCCTGACTGATACATAGTCTACAATAGAACCCAACCCCACCCCCCTCAAATTTAGCAGCAAAAAGCAACACACATTTAACATAGATTTTGTGGGTCAGGAAGCTGGGCATGGCTTAACTGGGCCCTCTGCTTCAGTGCCATCAAGGTGTCGGCCACAGCTGGGGAAGGATCAACTGGGGAAGGATCTGCTTCCAAGATCACATGGTTGTTGGCAGCATTCTGGTCCTTGGGGGCTGTTGGACTGAAGGTCTCTGTACCTGGCCAGCTGTTGGCCAGAATTTCCCTTGGTCCTTTGCCATGTGGGTCTCTCTAACATGGTAGTGTACCTCATGAAAGCATGCAAGCCTAGAGGGTCACAGAATGTGCTGGTGACACAGAAGTCATAGTTTTTATAACCTAACCATGGAAGTGACATCCCATCATTTTTTCATTTTATTCTAGTCATGAAAAGTCATTACGTCCCACCCACTCTTAAGGGGAGGAGAGTACACAGGACTGTGAACACCAGGTGGCAGATCACACGGGGCCATCTTATCTACCAGTTTGTTTTCAAAGGAAATGGTTATTAAATGGAAGTTAGTAAAACCCTTATCATCTGTGAAACTGACCCACCAACCAAAAGCAGTTTTCGCTAGTTGAATCACCTTCATATTTGATCCATTCGCATCACAACTCTATGAATTTAGGTCACATTTTCCTTTAGATCTCCATCCTTTTTGACCAGAGACCACATATTCTTCTCCATCAGCTCTTCTGCTACAACTCCAAGTTCTACTGGGCTGCCTTGAGGTTGGGGATCAGATTTGCCCCCAGGCATGGACATCCCAAGTCATTCCTTCTGAGAACAGAAAAGAATCAACAGGAATAGGTTACAAGAAATTGGCAGAACCTTAAAACGTTCAAGCCAGAAAGGACACACAAGAGACCACTGAGTTCTCAACCAACTTCTCTTTCCAACCCTGAACGAGCGCCCCAGCCTTCTCCATGGCCTCCTATGCCTTCAGATGCCTTTCTTACAGTTCTCTCTCCCCATATGAGATGATCCTTTTATCAACCAGCTACAGCTGTGAAACAGACAACCGTCATGCCGCAATGACGTGCAAGAATAGACATCGTTTCTCATTCATGTGTCTGCAGCTTGGCTGGAGCAGTCTGAGCCCCATATGGAAGTTCCGTGGGTCGTGTAGGGAAGCTCTGCTCCCATGCCTCATTTTTCTGGGGCCAATGGACTACTGGAGGTTTATTCTGCTTATACAAATGCAAAAGCACAAGAGGGCAAGCCCTACTGCTCAAGCACATTCCCAGCCTTTGCATGTGTCAAGTCTGCTAATATCTCATTGGCCAAAACCAGTCACATGGCTTAACTCAAGGCCAAGGGGGTAAGTATGCTCTCCTAGCCAGGAGATTATAGCTGCAGTGTGGATATATACTACTATATAGCGGGGTGAAGAATTGGGACCCAGAACTCAGTTGAACACACTCTTACTTTTCCTCCACACCATGTTGAGGATTCAAACTTATTACTGAAACACCAGGAGTGAGGATACAGTGGGTATAAGGCAGGTTTCTGCCTCCAATCTTCCTGGAGAGACAGGTGTGTATATTTGAAGAGAGAAAACTAAGAGGTGTAAGTAGCAGGTGAATTGCACAGGTAGGTGGGGCTTCAGAGAAGGTTTGGAAACAAATGACAGATGCAATCAATCATTCCTTTCTCTGGGTCCTAGAGAGGCATCTTGGTGTCTGGCCAGGTTCTTCCTCGTGTGGGACATGCCCCACCAGAAGGCAAATGGGAGGTGATTTTTGGAGGAGGCATTGCCCAGCCTGGAATCATGGAGTGAGAACGTAATTCCCTTTTCCAATGATCTTGCAATAGTTGTGATTAGAAGAAGGAGAAAGTCTCCTGTGCTAGCGTGAGTCTAACACCCATCTTACTCTTGCTGATCTCCCTTTTTAATAGATCCTAAACGTCAGGTTCATGGACTACTTTCAAGCAACAGTATCTGGTTAGAATGTACTCACACTGTTTTCTCTGGGTAGTGTTTATATTTGTAAGTTTGTCTTCTATTTTTGGTGGTTGGAATTGGTTTCCTGTTTACCGTGATGATATAGGGCTTCCTTTTAAAAAATAAATATAGTTAAATAAATAGAGTTGATTTAAAGAAAAATATTAAGTGAATACTAGTTCAGGTGGCTAGTGGGTATGGTAGAAATTATGGCTTGACCCTGGTGAGCATTTTGTAAATAGGGATATAGTGGGAGGAGGAGAGCGGGGTTTGCTACAGTCAGTCTGACTTCGAATCCACACTCCATCCCTTGAATAGGGCCTTTGGGCGAGTTACTTAGGTAGCCTCTCTGAACCTTAGTTCCTTCATGGACTGTTGTGTTATATTGATGACAGTATTTGTAAAGTAACTGGCACAGAGTGAGGGCTCAGCAAACGGCAGAAATCCACCTGCTGCAGCCTCTACCTGGACTGTCCATTCTGGGAGAGACTTTTGGGTTTTCTCTGTCCTCCAGGTGGCCATGGGACAGGCAGGCATCACTGTCCCTGCTGGTGGGTGGGCCCTGCATGGCCCTCCTCTGCAGCAGCCAGACCCCACTCTCCTCCCCTTTTATGTGGGCTCTCAGTTCAAATGAACACCTTCCTACCCCCTCTCCAGCCCTACAAAGAATCTCTTGCTTGGGAGATGAAAGTCTTGATTAGCCACAGAATTTCAAAATTAAAAGAGATGTGGCAGGTCAGACACTAGGCCAGCTGGGGAACCTCAAGATGGGGCGTGGGGTGGCCCTTTGGAAGGGGCCTCAAATCGCCTAAGGATTTCTAATTTAGACCCAAGGAGGCTCTCCCCTTGCAGACTTCCCCAACAGGATTGAAAAAAGACGCATCAGAAAGTTTAAGCGTGGCGTCCCAGCCAGACCAGCTACTGCATAATAAGTTAGCATTTCTTAAAAGCGTTTCTAATTCTTTTGTTAGTGGCACAAGTCCATTGCCTTATATTTTGGGGTGTGTGCAAATAACATCAATGTGTTCAATTAAAAGCTTAAAATATACTGTAATATGCTGTGGTCCTGTTTTGAAATTGCTTCAGTGTTTCAATACAGTAAATCCTCCCTCCTTACTCCACGGATGGGGCTCAGGCCCCTCTGGCCTTTTTCCCCATCCCATAAGAACCTCCAGGGCTGATCAGCCCTCTCAGTTCCCAGATGGGTAAACTGAGGCTGGAGAGAAAAACATTTCCTTGTCTTTTGATGTCATTGCCAGGGACAGTAAATTCCAGGACTGCAGGGTCAAAAGATACGGGTGGTGGTTTGTGTGAGTCAGACCCTGGAGGAGTCCTAAGACTGCGTCCCTGGTTGCCTTGCCACCTCCCACCAAGGCCAGGGACTCTATGTCGGAAAATAAAAATAACCATAGCTAAGATTAACTGAGCACTTACCATGTACCAGGCACTGCGCAGGTATGCCACTTTCAGGCCTTACAACAACCCAAGGAAAGAGGTCCTATTGTGACTTCCATTTCCAGAAGAGGATACTGAGGCAGGCAAAATTAAGATCACTAAGTTAAGAAAAGTGCCAGGGAAGGGGTTCTAAAGTAGGGAGTCGGATTCCAGAACACTCGTCCTTAACCCTTACCGGAAGGGAAGAGAAGAACGGGGGAGAAGAAGGGCAGGAGAGGAGGGGGAGCTGGAAACCCGTAAGGGCGAGCGCAGCGCGGAGAGCCTTCCAGCTGCGAGGAAGCTCGGATTTCTCCCTCTTTCCCCCCGAACTGCGCTACCAGCTCTGCCCTAAACTTGGCCAAAGTAGCGCAGGGAGGCGGGCTGGGGCTGGGGGAGCTCCCCAGGCTCCGGCCTTTCTCTCCAGTGTCCCCCACCCGCTTTCCGCGGTCCCTCCCACTCTGCTCTCCGGGCTCCTGACATCACGACCCGGGAGGCGGGGTCGGGGAAGGAGGGGGGACGTGGGGAGGCGGCTCGGCGCCACGGAGAGGGAGGAGGGAGGGCGCGCAGTCCCAGCCCAGAGCTTCAAAACAGTCCGGCGGCCTCGCCTCGCGCCCCAGACCGACTGTCTGTCCAGCCGCCAGCGTCCGGTGAGTCGGGGTCTCGCCCGGGAGCCGCGCGCAGGTAGCGGGGGGCTCCGGGCTGCGAGCGACGGGGCCGCGGGGTCGCCAGCCCCTGCACGTACCGGACCCAGAGAGGTCCCTGCAATTGGTGGGGGACAGGGAGGGGCCGAGGCCCCTCCCTGCCGAAAATCTACTGTTCCTCTGCCAGATTGCGAGGGCGCGGACTTCCCGCCTGCGCCGAGCTCGCTCGGGACCCCGAATTCCACCTCCCCACCCCCGGACTGCTTCCTTCGCCTTCTGCGTCGAGGCGGGCGGGAAAAGTTTGGGGAGGAGTCAGGGCGACTCCCCTCGCCCCCGCCAACTCCACTCCCAGGGTTCTCGGAGTCCCGGGTAGCCCCCTTCTCGTCGTGTGAAGGCCCCCGGCGCCTTGGCGCACGGTTCCCCGCCTCACGGAGCGCGCGGGACCCGCTGCGCCCTGGCTGGGTCACTGGGTCCCTTCTCGGTCCCGGCGGCGGCTCCGTTGCGCCCCCCAGCGGCAGGGAGCAACTGCCTTAGGTTGGACGAGCGGAGGAGCTGGAGGCACTGCTTGGGTGACGCCTGTCCCCCCTCCACTCCGGTTGGGCTTGGGGGCCTACGAGGGCCCCACCCATGGGTCCGGAGAAGGGGGAGCCTAGAGCTCGTATACAGGAGGACTATACACTCTCCCCAAATCCAGGGTCCTAAATAAACCCCAGGGAGGCCCTAATTTGGGACTGACATGGGAACCTCATAAATGGGGGTTAGTTGGGGGCACCTGTGCCTGAGGGAGACTACAGAAAGCAAAGCCCTCCCTCCGGACTACAGGACCCACCTCTTACTTTGGAACAAAAATGACAGCCCAGTTTCAGGTTTGGGAAAAGGGGCAGTGCCCCCTCCCGAGCTGCAAAGATGTGTATGTGGGGTGAGGTGGGGTGATCTTTTAACTTGGTTGTGTCTGAAATGCAAAGGCCAGTCTAAAAAGTGACAGGCAGAGTGAGGAGTAAGGTGACGGGCTTGGAGAGGGTCTTAAGCAGCCGGTAGCCCCAATATTGTATGATTTCACTGACAGGAAGCACTTAGAATAGGCAAATTCAGAGGGACAGAAAGTGGAGCAGAGATACCTGGGGCCTGGCAGAGAGGGATGGGGAGGTATTGCTAATGGGTACAGAGCTGGGGAGGATGAAAACACTTTGGGTATAGGGAGTGGTGATGGTTCCACGACATTGTAAGTGTATTTAATGCCACTGGATTCTACCCTTAAAAGTGGTTAAAATGCTCAATATTCTGTGATGTATATTTTACCACAATTAAACAGAGAGTCTGCAGCCACCTCTTGTGCTTCAGTTTGATTCAGTTAGAAATTCCAGAATCCACTCACGGTTGCTGGCCACCTGTCCCCAGAATTTGGCCTCAGTAAGGAAGTGGACGGCGGATGAGGAAGGGACACGAGCCGGGTTTCCCCAGGAGCCTGGAAGGGACAAGGAAGGGGACAGAAGCTGTTGGAGCAGCTGGTGGAGCTGCCACAGGGGTCTGTGGCCGCTAACTGTAAATACAGGGCACAACCGTCCAGCCCTCCCCGCCACTCCCCTGCACACACAAGTAATGTCTAAGGCCCTTTGTTTCTGGAATGGAAGTGAGTGTTTCACCTAGATTTTCTTTCTCTGCCTTGCGCATGATATCTTCAGGGCAGGAGCTGAAACCACGAGTGTGTGCGCACGGACTCTCCATTTTCCAGCAACAGGTGATTCACAGGGAGGCTCAACTGGCCAATTTCTCTTCCCAGGCCCGTGATGACTCTCCATTAGCCTCTGATGGAGCGCTGCACCGTGCCCTCCAGCACTCCTGGAAGCCTCCCCCTGCGCCGGCCCATCCCCACTCCTGGGCTGCAGGTGGGGAAAGCCAGGTCAGAGGCCTTAAGACAGTTTCTCAAGGTCCCTGAGCCAGTGAAGTGCCAAGAGCCAGACTTTGAACCTCCGTCCGCTTCCCCACAAGCCCTTCCCGTTTTTCCACCCGGAGATGCCCTGGTGGGTTTTGGAGAGTCAGGGGGAGACCTTCCTGGGGAAATCAGGGCCCAGACACCCACGGGGGCCTTGGCGGATACCAAGGCCACAGCAGAGGGAGGGGCGTGGGGATGGTAGGAGGGTGCGGCACCCGTTTTCCCACTGAGGGTTTTTGGATCAGCTGCCTCCAGCCCCGCCGGGAATTGGGGAGGGGAGGCCAGGTGTGGGCCACATAGCCTGTAGCCGCCTCTGTCCCTCCAGTGGGGAAACTGAGATTCACCCGAAATCTGGGGACAGGTGTTCATGTTGGAAGCCGCAGAGGTGTCCCACGGTGGGGGGGCGGGTGAGGGCAGGGCCAGCCGGGTGGGGCTGACACTGCACTGCCCCACCCAGAGGGGAGGGGCCGAGCCCTCTTCTGGCTTCCCGGCCCCAGTTTAGGGCACAGCTCTTGAGGGGCTGAGGGGTCTGTGGCCACTAATTGTAAATACAGGGCACAACCATCCAGCCCTCCCCGCCACTCCCCTGCACACACAAGTAATGTCTAAGGCCCTTTGTTTCTGGAATGGAAGTGAGTGTTTCACCTAGATTTCCTTTCTGTGCCTTGCGCATGATATCTGCAGGGCAGGAGCTGAAACCACGAGTGTGTGCGCACGGACTCTCCATTTTCCAGCAACAGGTGATTCACAGGGAGGCTCAACAGGCTAATTTCTCACCCCAGGCGCGTGCTGACTCTCCTGCCCTCTGTGGCCTTCCTGGTTGACGGGGGCACAGCTGAGGCCGCCTCTTTGTCATAGTAAACTCTGCCAGACATGACCAGGAAGGGAAGTCTGTCGAGACAAAAATACATGAATGCTTTTCCAGGCCAGATGGGGTGGCGGTAGATTGCTGGCTGCTTGGCGGGATTTGTCTGGAAGGCAGGAGTGCAGCCACTGTCCTGGGGAGGTGCAGATAGTTGTGTGTGTGTGTGTGTGTGTGTGTGTGTGTGTGTGTGTTGCAACATGCGGCCGCTGCCCAGCTCTGTGGACAAGTGAGGCCTCTGACATGGGCTTCGGGGGCTAAGGCGGGATGGGGGTGGGCTCTCCAGCTGCGAGGTGGTGGCAGCCATCCCCCAAAGGTGGGGTGCGGTCCCAGACACTGGGACTGCGGAGCAGAGTCCTTCCAGAAGAGGCAGTTAAAGGTCGGCAACAGGACTCCAGTGCAGGAGGATGGGCTCCAGGGACGTCTTACTGGGCTTAGGCAATTGGCAGCAGCAGCTGGAACAGGGAGGGAGGGCAGCTGGCACCTTAGACAGAACTGGAGCCTGACGCTTGGATGTTGGCTTCATCCTGTCCAGGGAAGGATGGGGGTAGGAGTAGGGGTGGTGGGAAGAAGAGGCTCCCTTCCTCACCCCAGGAGCGATGGAGTCTGGCTCCCTGCAGGAGTGACCCATGGGGCAAATTGTCAGATGTATCTGGCTCTTGTTAGGGACAGGCCGAGGGGGCAGTCTAAAAATATCCGAGACGGAGCTGCTACCCAGGGAGAGTGCGGCCTGGTAACCCAACACCCATGGCAGCTCTAGCTCTGCACTGCTCCAGCCGCTGGGGCTCTTCCAGGCAGCCAAGCCTTGGGCAGAGGGTGGGAGGGCTGAGAGCACCCTGCATTCAGGGCAGCCATGGACTAAGATGTTCAGGTACATAAGGGCCTTAGAAAGTCCCAGTTTGCCAGCTAAGGATGCTCAGAGAGCTGGAGTGACTCAGCTGAGGTCACTCAGCAAGTTGGCGGCAGTACCTGGACGAGATCTGGGTCCGGGGACTCACTGCTGAGGAGCTTGATGGCTGGGAGTGGTCAGTGGGTTTCCAGGCCAGGTTCCCAGGGTCAGGGGCCCTTATGGCATGTGTCATCCGTCTGGGATGCTGATCGGAGAAAGGTGGGCCAGGAGCCATGCTCAGGCAGTGGGTCACTTCCCACTGGCATTGGGTCGCTCCCGGCCACAGCTGTCGGGCTCTGGGGATGTCGTCCATCCTGGGGGTGGGGGTGAGTAGGAAGTCGGAGGCTGGAGGAGGACCGTCTTCCCATCTGAAGACACTTGGTTTGTTCACATGATATCTCAAGGGTTTAACAAGGAGTTGTTGACCTGGATAGTTGAATTTCCAGGGCTCTCACTTTCCTGGGGAAGCTGGGTTTCTGTTGATCGAAAAGGGAACTGAGGGTGAAGAGATTGCCCAGCTTCCTGCCCTCCTCAGACAGGTTGGATGACATCAGCTTCTAGAAGCTTCCTAGCACTCCTGGGTCTAGAGCTGAGGGAGCGGTCGCCGGTGTGATATTTGGCGTCAAGATTGTTGTGAGAAATTTGGATGTGAAACATCTATCACCCTGCAGGATGCAGAGATGAACAGATTAAGTCCCTCAGTGAAAATTGCTCGTAGCCTAAGAGCAAGTAAGTTTGCCTGACAGAGAAGTCGCTTTGAAGATTTCTCTTTCCGGCGCTTCTGATCACAAACTTCTCTGGAGGGCTCTCTTTCCTTAAAATGAAATGAGTTTAAAATTTTTGCAGTGGGCTTCCCTGGTGGCGCAGTGGTTGAGAGTCCGCCTGCCGACGCAGGGGACACAGGTTCGTGCCCTGGTCTGGGAGGATCCCACATGCCGCGGAGCGGCTGGGCCCGTGAGCCATGGCCGCTGAGCCTGCGCGTCCGGAGCCTGTGCTCCGCAACGGGAGAGGCCACGACAGTGAGAGGCCTGCGTACCTCAAAAAAAAAAAATTTGCAGTGAATAAATATGACCCAAAGTCTCATTCATCTTATTCTAATGAACGTTTCCCAAAGCGTGTTATCACTGGTGGTAACCAAGATCGTTTTAAAAAGTTCACAGCTGAACATGAAACGAGAAAGAGTAATTACGTCTTTTTCTCAGTTGGTAGTTGGGAAAATAACACGAACAGCACGCAGACCCATAGTTTCACTACTGTGTGGGGCGAAGCTTAAGTTGATATTTTAAACTTTAAAGCATTTGTTTAAATAATGGGAGGGTATAATTAATAAGCACAGGTGATCCTTGGATTTGGCACAAATCTTAATGCAGGAGTGACTGACTGCCTTTTGGTAGATCGCATAACTGGGGCTGAGATGGTCATCCTTTTTTTTTTTTTTTTTTTTCCCCTGCGGTACGCGGGCCTCTCACTGTTGTGGCCTCCCGTTGCGGAGCACAGGCTCCGGACGCGCAGGCTCAGCGGCCATGGCTCACGGGCCCAGCTGCTCCGCGGCATGTGGGATCTTCCCGGACCGGGGCACGAACCCGCGTCCCCTGCATCGGCAGGCGGACTCTCAACCACTGCGCCACCAGGGAAGCCGCTGAGATGTTCATCCTTTTGACAACATGACTAAACCTGAAATGTCTGTAAGCTCCCCACCCAAGCTCGTCTCCTGCAAAGAGGCCCCGATGTTCAGCTTCAGACCAAACCCGCCACTCAGTTTCCAAGGGAGTCCTCCCCATCTTTGATGAGGGTCATCGTGCCACCTGGACGTGACCTTGGACGGTTGTTCCAGGGATCGGAGGAGTCGGTGTATTGATGTATTATACATGGAAGTGGCTTGAGATGTTTGTGGTTTGCTTGAACCAAAGGAAAGCCGAGGGAGGGGCTGGCTTGCCCACTTTCATCTTGATGGCTGTTATTAAGTGACTGTGGGCAGTGAGCTGTGTAGGCAAAGGGGGATTTCCCTCTCTTCAAAGCAGGTTACAGTCCAGCGAAGAGGCTGGTGGGTCCAAGGATGTAAGCGCCAGGACCGGGGTCACGCGATGGGGTTTCAGGGAAGCCCATGTCGTGGTGTTCAAGAGTTTCCTTAAGGCTGTAGGACTGGAGATGGACTCGGAAGAGTCCCTAGAATTTCCCTGGGCAGGGATGTTTCCGGGTTTGCAGAAGGGAGGGAAAGAAAAGGCAGAGGTTGCAGGCAGGAGCCCTGCTTGAGAAGCCTTGAGCGTCCAGTTAGCCTGCAGTGCAAGGTGCGGGAAGGGAGGGCAGGGCTGGGGGTAGAGCTGGGAGGGCGAAGGTGGAGGGGGCTTCTCTCCACATCCCAATGAACCTGGCTAGGGAGGCAGGCATGATGATGCTCACACAGCAATGTTGGGATGGAAAAAAGAGAGAAAAAGGAAAAAAGTGGAAATAACCTAGAAGCAACTAAATATCCATCAGTCATGTTACAGAAGTTAGAAAGAACAAGGTTCAGGGTGGGTGGGAGGGGCAAAAGAGGTGAAGGGGATTAAGAGGTACAAACCTCCAGTTATTAAATAAGCCATGGGATGTAATATGTTGAACTACTAGACTTATGGAGATTATTTCAAAATGTGTGCAAATGTCAAATCACTATGTAGCACACCTGAAACTAACATATCGTATGTCAACTATATTTTCAATAAAAATTTTTTTTAAAATTTGGATTGCAGAGAAAACAACCTCGAGGTTCATCTCTGTGTACCAATATAGAAAAATCTATAAGACACTATTGAACTAAAGAAAAAAGAGCAAGTAGCAAAACAATATATGGAGAAATAGGCTATTTATAAATGTCGCTGCATTCCTAGGGCCGCATACCTATTACATGTATGCAAGAAAAGTGGCTGGAAGGATACATCAGAATCGATCAGTGTGGCTGCCGTGGGGAGAGGGGAGAGGAAGGAATGGGCCACGGGACTCCAGTCTTGTTTGTAACAGAGAGAATATATTCATGGGTCACGTGTGTACATGAAGTTTGATAATAATGAAATAGTCTTCCCTGGATTCAGTCAGCAGCGCGAGTTTTGTAGGTTTTGGGGTGGGGAACTTTAGGAGATGGGGGGCATGGTGGACAGACTAGCTGGCAGCAGTGCAGTAATTCAGGGGCAGGGTAACCGGGATGTGTGCCATCCACCCCCATGGAACATGCCCCTTGAAACACCCCTTTGTGGACCCCTCACGGGTGTGATGGGTTTCCTGTCTGGGTGCTGTTAACAGACAAGGGGCGGTTTGGGGAGGGGGCAACGTGGTACATTTAAGGTGTGTTAATAGGGCCATTATGAGATCTCTGGAAAGGTACCGAGGAGACCATTGAGAATGGGAGTCTGGGCCTTTGAAGAAAATTCAGAGAGACACATAAAGCCCTGGGTCAGGAACTATGCTTTAGGTTGGTGTTTGAGAATAGGAGGAAATGACTTACATTTTGCCAGTCTTAATAGCAATAATTTACCATTGCTCTTAGTACAGCATTTATAGGGTGCAGAGCAGCTCGGGCCACGTGCATCACATCCTCTATCTCATCTAAAATGAACAACAACCATGTGAGGTAAGGACTACCCCTGCCCTATAGATGAAGAAATGGGGTCTTAAAAATATTGGGTTAGGATTGAACCCAAGTCTCATGGACCCCACAGACCCTGCTCTATTGGATGGATATATCCCATCAACATCCCTCTTTTTCAATACAGATATATACGTCCTCTTGAAACAGTCCTGCCCCTTTGGGCCAAGAAAGTGCCTTTGCTGCAGATGTGCTGCAGTGGGTGTCTTGGATGCCAGTGTTCTTCCTCCAGAGTCAGCTTTCTCAGTCCTAAGGGTGCTGGACCACATGAGGGTCCTTTGCCCTTAACAGCCTGGTCACAGAGAACAGAACTCATGCCCACCCCTCCCCTGGGCAAAACCATCTTGATTCCTGTATTTCACATGTGTGTGGAATGGAGAAGGGTGTTCTGGGAACCCTGCTTTGGACAGGAACCCTCTGTCTAATCGGTAATCACTTCCATTACTTCTGATGGTCTTTGTTTGAGGGACCAGATCTGTTGAGTTCCCTGGGGTAACACCAGCATCCAGCACAGAGCTAAGGGTGCCGTAGGTGCTCAATAAATCTGTTGCATGAATAGCTGAGAGAAGGTGTCCTCCCGGCTTCCTGCTTTTTAGCCCACCCCAGGGAGGGGTGGCAGAAGGGGGGCCCTCACACCTTGGGTGAGGAGCCAGCTGTAGGCTGCAGGGGTGGGGTGGGGGAGGGGAGGGGGAGGGGCTTGGGCAGCGGCTCCCTCCCCCTCCTGTAGTTGGTCCTGCCTGGAGGGCATCAGGCCCAAGTGGCATGGTCAGCGTCCCTTTATGTCGGCGTGACACGGGGTCACATTCTTCTAGGCCGGAGCCCAGAAGAGACTTAATCATCCTCCCGCCCAGAGTGTGGTCTGCACGCCCACAGGCATTTGGAGATGATTTCTGTAGCCTACAGGCAAGGTTACAAACTGTAATACGCTCATATTTTTTTTTAAGTGTATTACTAAAATGTCAGTCGCTTGGCAAGTGGTACTGATTTTCCATTTATGGTATAATACACATTGAAAAATTAATCAAGTGTGTCTCGTGGTTTGTTTGGTTTTTTTTGGCTGCGTTGGGTCTCCGTTGCTGTGTGTGGGCTTTCTCTAGTTGCGGCGAGCGGGGGCTACTCTTCCTTGCGGTGCGTGGGTTTCTCATTATGGTGGCTTCTCTTGTTGCGGGGCACAGCCTCTAGGCACTCGAGCTTCAGTAGTTGCAGCACGCAGGCTCTAGGGTGCACGGGCTTCAGTAGTTGTGGCACATGGGCTCAGTTGCTCCACGCATGGGATCTTCCCAGACCAGGAATCGAACCTGTGTCCCCCACATTGGCAGGCAGATTCTTAACCACTGTGCCACCAGGAAAGTCCGAGACTCGTGTTTTAAAGACAGTGTGGGTCATGAATAGTACAGGTGGGACACAGGGCAGAATGATCATGGTGGTGTTGACACCATTGGTGACCCATCCAGGTCCCCTTTACTGGATGATGTGCCCACCCCCAGCTGCGGTGAGTATTGGCTGCTAAGGACTCGCAGCTTCCCGTTCTCCCCAGGAATTTCGAGAAGTCTGGAGATGTCTGGGAAGTTATGCTCCCCATTCCCTGGGCTCATGGCCCCAGGTGTGCCCCGGAGCCTGGCCTGAGCCCCCCTCAACCTCACCTGTGTTGTCCCAGGTGCTTTTTCTGCAGTTTCCAGGCAGGGCATGAGGAGCCTCGGAATAGTCATGCTCCTGCACTCAGAGGTGAGCCAGAGGCCCTGAGAATCCCAAGGGACAGGAGGATGCTGAGCCTTCATCACCAGTGAGGGCCCCTCACTGGACACTCTCCCGGTCGTCACCTCCTCGCCGCTCTGGGCCTTCCGGGTGAGGCCTGAGTCGGGAGGAGAGCTCCTGACAGGTCACCATCCCTCGAGCCACCATGTGCCAGGCACTGTCCTGGGCACTGGGGACACAGCAGGGACAAAACAGACATAAGCCCCTGCCTGCAGTCTAGAGGGACGAGACAGAACAAAAGAAGGGACTAGAGATCAAGAAGAAAACAGCAGATGATGTGCAGTGATTTAAGGAAAATAAAACAGGGTCACTTATCTTGGATGGTCTGGGAAGGCTTCTCTGAGGAGGGGGCTTTGGAGTTGAGGCTGAATGAAGGGAAGGAGCCATTCACCCCCAGATCTAAGAACTTTCTAGACAGGGTACGGCTCGTGCAAACATCCTGGTGCCCTGGATGTGGGGTGGGGGGGAGCAAGCTCAGTCTTCTCCCCCGCGCCAGCCTTGGGGAAGGAAGGGCACAGCCTGGGGTCCTGACTCCTCACGCTGGTCCTTTGGGGCGCTCTGTGAGGGTCAGGACTGAGTGGGTGGTCCATGTCCTCATGTCCTCTAGTAGCACCTACTGAATGCTCGGAACAGATGGCTGGGAAATGGGGTCACATGCTCCCTGCCTCTTGGGATGTCCTGGAAAGTGAGGGGCTGGCTCAGTCCCAGCCCTAGGGAGTGGGTGGTCAGTTGTAGGTGTGGGATGGTCACCTTTGGGTGCCATCGTGGGTGGGGTGGGACTTCTCGCTCAGACCAACTCAAGGCCTTGGGTCCTGACCCATGGTTTCTACCCTCCCTCCCACCTCAGGGGCCACAGAGGGCTCTTAGGTGTCCTTGTGTCAGACCCGGGGGTTGGGGATGTTGAAATACCAGCCTCCAGTGAACTCAGAGCTCTCTCATTGTATTTTTTAAAATCTCTTAATGAGTTTTAAAAAGTGTACAGTTCAGTGTATATTAGTATATCCACAGATATGTGCAACCATCACCACGGTCAATTTTGGAACATTTCACCACGGCCAAAAGAACCCCTCCATACCCTTTAGAGATCACCCTCCTATTTTCCCATCCCCCTCAGCCCTAATTAACCACAAATCTGCTTTCTGTCTCTATTGATTTGCCTATTCTGGACACTTTGTATAAATGGAATCGTACTCTGTGATCTTTTGGGTCTGGTTTCTTCGACTTCGCATAATGTCTTCAAGGTTCATCCATGTTGTGGAGTCTATCAGTACTTCATTTCTTTTTATGGCCTAATAATACTCTGTTGTGTGGATATAACCCGTTTGGTTTATCCATTCATGAGTTGATGGACATTTGGGTGGTTTCCACCCTTTGGCTATTGTGAATAATGCTGCTGTAAACATTCCTGTATATTTCTGTTGCTCATGTGTTTTCATTTCCTTTTTAAATAATTTTTATTGAAATATAGTTGATTTACAATGTTGTGTTAGTTTCAGGTGTATAGCAAAGTGATTCAGTTATTGTGTATATAAATATATGTACATATATATATTATTTTTTAGATTCTTTTCCATTATAGGTTATTACAAGATAGTATAGTTCTCTGTGCTAGTGTTTTCATTTCTCTGGATATTTACCCAGGAGTGGAATTGCTGACTCCTATGATAACTCTATGTTTAATCGTTTGAGGACTGGCCAGACTGTTTCGCAAAGTGGGTGCACCGTTTTACACTCCCAGCAGCAGTGGACGAGGGCTCCAGTTTCTCTGCTTCCCCAGGTTTTAATTCAGTGTCCAGTCCTGTCCTAGTTTCTTGCTCCTAAGAAACTTCCACTGGTGAAATTCCTATAGATCTAGAGCAGGTTGCTGGGGGCCAGGGCCCCTGGGGCTAAGCGAGGCTCCTAGGTCTGGGACAGGCTGGGCCCACCTGAGTAGGCTGGGGGATGGTGGGAAGGACTGAAGGGCACATGGGGACCACCTGAGAGAGAATTGGAATCCGTGGAAGGCAGAGCCCTCCGTAAGGCTGTTTTCTTCACGATGCTAGAGTGATTTTAGGTGCTGCTGGTTACGACATTAAATGACATTAAATCACTCAATGACAAAGTGGTTCCCTTTTCAATGGTCTTTCAGCTCTTGTGATTCCATCAAGGGAAAGATACCTCTTCGACTCTAGTTTTCCTTTTTCTTTTTTTTTTTAAAGCTGTATTTTTTATAAGTCACAGTGTCACAGGCAGTATGCACTCTTTGTGTCTGGCGTCTTTCACTCAGCATAAGGGTTTGTGAATCATCCATGGTGTTGTACATGTAGTATGTTGTTCCTTTTGTTCCTTTTCATTGCTGAGTAATATTCCATTTTATGGCTGTCACACTCTGTTGTTTTTGTTCCTTTTTTGGGGGGTGGGGCGGGGGCACACCACATGGCTTGTGGGAACTTAGTTCCCTGACCAGGGATCGAACCCAGGTCCATGGCAGTGAAAGCACTGAGTCCTAACCACTGGCCGCCAGGGATTCCATCAAGGAGAAGACGTCTCTTCGACTCTAGTTTTCCTTCTTTAACCAGACAGAGCAGGTCTTCACTCAGCCCTTTGGTGGACAACAGCATTGAACCAGAACTTGTGAACTTTTTTGTGGGGGGGTGGCTATTAATTTTCACGATCAATCTCTGTGGCAGGTCATGCTGATTCTCCATTCCCAGGAGCAAAATATTTCTTCCTGAAATACATGTATTTCTGTTAGAGAGTGGGTTTATTTAATGACAAATATGAAGTAAAATCTCACAGTGGTACTCAGGAAGGAGGTAAGCCAGTGACTGAAGTTTGGAAAACCTTCTTCTAATGTTTAGGGCCCAATTATCAGGTGCTGTGTCAGGAAGTGGTGAGGTCTCCATTCCTGGGGCCCATACAAATGGAAACTGGTTGCTATAAAAATAATCCAGGCAGAGGCTGGGGCAGGGGTGGTTCTGCATGATCACACAACGCCTTTCAGCTAAGACTGCATGAGTCTGCAATTCTCATTGTGTGGGGTCTGTTTCCCAATTCCACGGCCGGACTGTGTCATAGCTGCAGACACACGTCATCAGAGGTTCCCCAGTCGGAAGGGCAAGAGGTTTGGGGGCCTGCCTTTCTTTCCAGCAGGGCAACCTTACAGTCCCCCAGGTCATGCTGGTGGGGAAATGTTAGTGTCATTTCAAGTTCATGGGGATGGCTCCCTAGCTGGCTCAGCATCTGCCTGATCTTGGGTGTTTAATAGAGGGCATCCCTTCCTGTTATGGCCCCCAAACCCCTAGTTAAAGGACATGACCTGCCAGCTCTCAGGTTAGTGAGTCTGTATGGGCTGGGTACCCCAATGGAGAGGCGCTGTGTTAAGCAGGGTTCTCCCAGAAATAGAACCAATAGGGTGTGTGTGTGTGTGTGTGTGTGTGTGTGTGTGTGTGTGTGTTATATATATAGAGAGAGGGGTTTATTTTAAGGAATTGGCTCATGCAGTTACGAAGGCTAGCAAGTCCAAAGTCAACAGGGTAGGCTGGTAGGCTGGGGACCCAGGGAAGAGCTGATGTTGCAATTCAAGTCCGAAGGCTGCTCGGGGGTGAGGGGGATGTCAGTGTTTTGTTCTATTTGGACCTTCACCTGATCAGATGAGGCCCACCCACATTATGGAGGGCAATCTGCTTTACTCAAAGCCCACTGATTTAAATCTTCATCTCATCCAAAGACACCCTCACAGAAACTCTGTGGCCCAGCCAAGTTGACACAGAAAATTAATGATCACAGATACTTCAGGTAGACTAGATACACAGCATTAAATAAGATAGAATCCCTTTTAAATCATTCTCTTTTAAATTCCCTCCCAACCCTCCAAGAAGAAAATCTCAGTTTTGTGCTAATATGTCTTTAATAAAACTTCCCAAACACACGTGACATCCTGCTTCAGCAAAGGGAAAGGAAGCTGGCCTTGGACTCAGAGTCTTGAGCAGCAACAGTTTCTAGCTGGAATTGAATAACATTGTTCTGTTTTCCTTGTATTTCTTTCTTCCCAGCACCCTCTATTTATGGCAGGCAGCTGCTAACTTTCCATTTCGGTTGTGATATAAGGTTTCTTTTTATAAACATGTAAGTTTACAAAGTGAGTAGGTACTGGTAACACAGGTGGTATACGGATATACCTGAGATTCTGCAGGTGGCACAGGAATGGCTGACTGGGGGAACATTGACGCAAGCACAGTGAGGATGGTGCCTGAAATATCCCCTAACTGTCCACATGCCTTGAGCTGCCTGTTGTCTGTTTGCACTTCTTCCCCTCTGGAGACAGCTGGGTGATTTATTTCCACTTGATGACTGCCACCTGAAAGTGGCAGTGGATAAGGAGAGAACTGTGGGGAGGGGAAAGGTCTGGGGGTGGCAGTTCTAAGAAACTCCTTGACTGTGATGCTGGTCATGATCGGTGCATGTACAAAACACTTGCTTTGTGCCAGATGCTGTTCTAAGCACTTTCACTCTGTTATCTCCCAATGGTCCTAGGAGGTGGGCATACCATTGTCATCCCCATTGTACAGATGAGGAAACTGAGGCACTGAGTTGTTAGGCTGCTAAACTGCGGTCCAGTCCGGCTCTGTCTGTACTCTTCTGTGCTTTGCATGTATTAATTCCTGCTGGTCTTCTCGCCTTTGTCCCCTTCATGGGTTAACTTACCTGGAGGTGGAGGCCTGGCTTCCTGGTCCTGGGGCTCCTTGGGTCTGGCTGAGTTGTAGGCAGTGATTCCCAGTCCCTAACTTGCTGGCAAAATTCACCCACAGAAATGACAGTTTAGGAAAGATGAATAGGCTGCTAAAGTGAGTGCCACTGATCTCCTGAGGGTTAAGTGAAAGTCACTAATACGAGATGCTCTGTGAAGATAAGAACATTCCTAACCTAATGGCTGTGATACGAGATGCTCTGTGAAGATAAGAACATTCCTAACCTAATGGCTGTGAGGACAGCAAACACCCTGATTCTGACACCTGCCTCACCTCAGTCACCTAATCTGAATGACATGTTGAGTGCCTGCAGGTCCCAGCCTTCTCTGGGCCTGGGGTGTGGGTTTAGTGAGTGGCATAATTATAGGGAGCTCCTTGGATGACAGCAACCAGCAGGGAGCTCTTTAATTGATGGGGTCAGACAGCAGTCATTGGCAGAATGGCGGTTATTAGCTCTTCCGCCAAAGCCGTGCAAACTAGCAGACATTCACCAAGTGTTTGCTGAGTAACCTTGGGCACTGGGGATGAGTAAGACATGGTTTCTGTCTTTGAGGAACTCTGAATCTAACAACGCAGAGTTTCCCCTATATCAGTTAGCTCTTGCTGTGTAACAAACCATCCTGAAATGCACAGGCACATTTCGTTTTATTGCCCTTCTCTTGATTGCAATTTGCAGATACTGCGTTTTTTACAAATTAAAGGTTTGTGGCCACTCTTCATTGAGCAAGGCTACTGGCACTATTTTTCTGACAGCATTTGCTCACTTTATGTCTGTCACATTTTGGTAATTCTCACAACATTTCAAACTTTTTCATTATTCTTATATTTGTTATGTGATCTGTGGTCTTTGATGTTACTACTACAATTCGCTGAAGGCTCAGATGATGGTTAGCAATTTTTATAGTAAAGTATTTTAAAATTAAGGTATGTACATTGTTTATTTAGACATAATGCTACTGCACACTTCATAGACTACAGTGTAGTGTAAATGTAACTTTTATATGCACTGGGAAACCAAAAAAGTCACATGACTCACTTTATTGTGATATTCGCTTTACTGTGGTGGTCTGGAACTGAGCCTGCAGTATCTCCGGGGCTATAATGGCTTAAAAGAGAAAACATTTAGTTCATCATTCTGTAGGTGGGCAATATGGGCTGGGCTTAGCTGGTCTCTCTCACATCTCTGTGGCCAGCAGGTGGGTCAGCTGGGGGCTGGCTGGCCTTAGGTGGCCCTTGCTGGAGAAAAGCTCATCTATGCTCCATGTAATCTACCATCCAGTGGCCCAGGCTGGGCTCATTTGCGTGGTAGCTGTGCAGACAGGAAGTGTGTGAGCCTTCCTGAGGCCTGGGCTCAGAATTGGCACTTTTGCTGCCTTCTATTGATAAAAGAAATCACAAGGGCAGCCAGGTTCGGTGGGTGGGGAAATAGATTCCACTTCTTTTTTTTTAAAGAAGATGTTGGGGGTAGGAGTTTATTAATTTAATTTATTTATTTTTGCTGTGTTGCATCTTCGTTTCTGTGCGAGGGCTCTCTCTAGTTGCGGCGAGCGGGGGCCACTCTTCATCACGGTGCGCGGGCCTCTCACTATGGCGGCCTCTTGTTGCAGAGCACAGTCTCCAGACGCGCAGGCTCAGTAGTTGTGGCTCACGGGCCAAGCTGCTCCGTGGCATGTGGGATCTTCCCAGACCAAGGCTCAAACCCGTGTCCCCTGCATTAGCAGGCAGATTCTCAACCACTGTGCCACCAGGGAAGCCCGATTCCACTTCTTAATAGGAGGATTCAATTTGCTGATGACACTTTGTTAAAACCTTTTGCATGTATGAATATAAGAAACACTGGTCTGTATTTTTCCTGTCTTTGGAATGCCGTGCCTGGTTTGGGGATCAGGGTGATGCAGGCCTTATAGGGTGGGTTGGGAGCCATTCCCTCCTCTTCGATTTTCTGGAAGAGTGTGTGTAGAGTTGGTATTATTCTTCCTTAAATGTTTGGCAGAATTCACCAGTGAGGCCATCTGGGCCTGGAGTTCTCTCCTCGGGAAGGGACTCCAGAGCCTTGATAAATATTTCTTTCTTCTTGTATTGCCAAACTGAGAGGAAAAGTCTGGCTCCATTTCTTGACTCCTTTTTAATTTATTTTTCAACATTGAAAAAAAATGAAGTATAATTGATTTACAATGTTCGTTAACATTTCTTGACTTCTTAGCACTTTAGCCCCTTGAAATCTGGCTCCTTTCCTCCCTCCCTCCCTCCCTCCCTCCCTTCCTTCTTTGCTTCATTCATTCAGCACATTTGTTGAGTACCACCTATAAACTAGACACTGTTGTAAGTGCTGAGAACACCGACCTGCAGAACCTGCCAGGTCCCTGACACTGTGGCCGGGGGGAAAGTTAACCCCCAAATGACAACTACAACATAACATCGGGCCATGAGAGGTGCTAAGAGGAGAAAAATAAAGAAGGGCTTTAGTTTACTTCACTACAATTGTTATTACCAAGTTTGCCAGTGAGCTAGTTTTCCATCCTGATTCCTTTTTCCTACTCTGTTTCTCTCTCTCTTGGCTTTGGGGTCCCACCATCCACTCTTGGTTTTCCCCCGACCCTTCCTCTCTCCCAACCCTTTCTCCCTGGTGCTGTTTCATAGTTACTAGCGGCTGTATCTCACATCCACACACCCACGACTCAGGGATTTCTGTGCCCAGCTCCTGTCTCCTCCTGGGTGACAGTGCCGCCCATATTTCCAGTTGCCTGGGAGCATCTCCACCGTTGGTAACCAGACATTTCTAACGCCGGTGAACTGTTTCCCTCACCCTTCAAATGTGCTCTTCCTGCTCTAAGCCAAGCACGTTAGTGGAACGAGCGGCCACTCTGAGCCCCCAGAATCCTTTGCCCGATGCCCCACCCATCCCCGGGTCCTGCTGATTCTCCTGAAGAGTCTCCATCCCTCCCTTCTGCTCACCTCCCAGTTTTTACCTTCATCTGGACCCTCTCCTTTTCTCACTAGGGCTTCTCTGACAGCTTCCCCCAATTCGTCTCCTTCTAATCCATCCTCCTAATTCTGGGATGTTTTTCTTCTACAGGCAGATCTTATTCCTTTCCTGCTTCAAGGCCTTCCCCCTCTCCCCACTGCCCCCAGGATAACACTCAAACTTCCAAGCCCCATCGAGCTTCTCACCTGGCGTAGAGTTCTGGCTCAGCCCCGGGCCCTGTCCAGCTCACCCCCTGCTCACACTGGTAATGCTTCTGTGCCTCGGAGCATCCCGTTCCCTTTGCCTGCAACACCGTGTCCCTACGGCTCTGCCTGGCAAACCGCCCATTGTTTGAGACCCAGCCCAGATGTCACTTCCTCCATGAAGCCTCTGATGCTGCCCCGACCCCAGCATGGGGCCAATCACACTTTCCTTGACGTCCTCATAGCACGCATGTCATCACATCATGTTTAGTTATTTACACGCCCTTGTTCTTTATGTACCTGGCAGCCCCCATGGCATGTGGAGCCTGCCTTACTCACCCGTGTGCCACCAGGGACCGGTAAGAGGTGGGTGCTCAGTGAGTGCTTGTTGCCTGACACGTAGTGATGGCCAGCATCCAAAGCCACATGTGGCCCCAGGACTTTGGACCCATCTCCTGATCAGGCCGGAGGATGACAGGATCCCAAAAGGGAAGAGAAATTCAGATTTAAGGTGGGCAACATGGTGGCTTCTCGGATGGCAGATTGTCTAACTTCAAATCCCAGCTCCAGCCTTTACTAGCTGTATGGTCTTAGAGAAGTTGCTTAACCTCTCTGAGCCTTATTTTCTTTACCTATAAAATGAGGCTAATTATAGCATAGTGTTTTTGTGAGGAATGCATAAGTTAATACATGTGCCTGGCACATACTAGGCAATAAATGTTGGCTATCACTATTGCTGATATAGTAGTTATTATTATTACAGTGGATTGAAAGACTCAGGCAGAATTGTCCTCAGTGGCTTCTGCCCTGGAGCACTGCCAAATCCCAGTGTCCATTTCCGGACAGAGGCAAGCATTGGCTCTGTGCCTAGAAGCCTCAGACCCAGTGAGCACAAAGCTGGGCCACCCAGGGCGAAGGGCTTCCATCATCCCCAGGGCATCTTGGACGCCTGGCCATTCGGGCTGGTTGGTGTCCAGATACCAGGGCAGGAAGGAGGCTGAGCTGACCTCTGCCTTCCTGAAAACAGGCCAAAGCCACTGTCCCTTCTGAGTGCTGTGGGTGGTATGTGGTGGAGGTGCGGGGTCTCAGCCTGCCTGGGGCAGAACCGCCAGCTCCAGAGTGGGCCTTGGAGACCCTGTGGCCGTGGGGCCCGGGAGACTGCTTACCAGCTGGCCTTCCCCAGGGCTCAACGCCCAGAGCCTCCCTGGCCTTCGGAGTGGGGCCCGTGGGTGGAGCCCTTCTGGGCTGGGGAAACCTCAGACACCAAACATCTCAGGTCTCTTTTGAAAGGTTCTAGACCTCAGGATTGTCCTTTTGCTTACAATTCTGGGAAAAGGCTCCGACTCAGCTGAGAATGGGCCGTAGTTTAAATTGCAGGGAGAACCCCCGAGGGTGGGGTTAGAATCAGATGGTCGAGCGGTCATCCTAACAGCCGCGGGAAGCTGCTGGCGCACTCTCGCTCCCCTGCACGTAATGGAACGTGGCCAAAGCAACTTCCTTTCACCAACAGCAGGCAGGGGCCGGGGCTCCCTGTGGTGGGGATTTGTGTTTTTCTGAAGGGAAGGAGAGGAGGGGACACTCACATCACCCGTGGGAAGGACCCTCGGCCTTCTCTTCACCTGTACGACCCTGCTGGTGATGTCCCACCATCAACGACAGATTAAAAGTTGCTTCTGGGGGAGGGAGGGCCGGTGAGTCACCAGCAGGACTTTCTCCACACCCAGTGCTAGATGTGCAGCGCACACACACACACACACACACATGCACACACACACATTTCAAGCAAACACTGGACCAAGGTGTAATAGGACAGCACTGCTACTTAGGGGGCAGCGAGGAGATGCCGGTTCTTGGCATATCCTGCTTGTCATCGGAGGTCTGGAGGGACATTTCTGGGAGTACCACCCCTTATCCCAAACCATCAGCCTTTTTTTTTTTTTAACCATCAGCCTTTAGAACTTGAAGTTCACTGAACCACGAAAACTGCATGCTGGGTGCAGAATTTCCATAGCCCCGCCTACACCTCCTGGTGCCTTGCCCCCTCCTCCCCCCTCCCCTACTCGCTCCAGGTCTGATCCCCAGAGGATTCTTACTTCTGCTCAAGGAAACCCATTTGCTGCTCCTTCTATTCCAGCTGCTGATTCTTCTTCCTTCAAAAGAAATCTTAAGTTCTAATATTCTGTGTTCTCTATTACCATGATTCCTACGATGCACCTAAATCAGGGTGACGAGATCCACCTGAGTTTCTGGGTGGAAAGGGGGTGCATTGTGATAAATTTAGAAAACAGAACTGAGTCCTTTCTACTGTGACTGAATAAATCCTTTTAGTGATCAAGGAAAATCTCTATCCAAAGTCCAAACCAATCTCAGAGTAGATCAATAAAGACAACACATGCTTCAGCTGGGCCGGTGAGCTAATAGGATTAAAAATGCAAGAAATTCTATTTTTAGTACAAATGATGACTAAAACATAGATTTTAATGAAGTCCTCTCTTAATTAGCCCAGTCATATCTCAACTTTAGCTAATGGCCAGGACAGAGAGACGCTGCCTTCCCAAATCCCCCCTGCCTGGTGCAAAGCTTGAGGGAAATCCAGCCAAAGGTGAAGCATACAAAGATGACTTGATGATACCTGTGCCCTCTCGCCCGATTTTCATTAAGCTCTAAGCACGGGAGCAGGAAAGTGGGTAGTATAAAAATATCCTGGATTTGGAGTTGGAAAACCAGAGGTTAGAGTCCCAACTCTGTGAACTTTGGGGAATCATGTGATGCCTCTGTGAGCCTCAGTTTTTCATCTGTAAAATGGGGATAATGATACCTTGCCCTGCCAGCTTCACAGGGTTGACATGAAGATCCAACACAAGATACACTGTGTAAACTGCAACTCGACCTTTAATCATGAGGAGTCTCATTTCTTGTGGGATGACCCCCTCTGAGCACACCCCCTCCCCAGGGATCTGCCTTGTCTCCTACATGTCTTGAGGTTATGCTGGCATCCTGTGCCCTGGTCACAGTTAGGAGCAGATTTGCTGGTCTTGCCTGAAGAATATTTGTCTTGCTTGTCCTGTGATAGCAGCAGTTGCTGAGGCTGCTCCTGGCAGAGAGCAGGGGAGGACAGAGTTAGAAGAGAGGGACTGGCTTGAGACAGGGCACTGCAAAGGAGGAGTCTAGAGGAGTCTAATTACAGGCTTGCAACTGAAACTGTGCATTGCTTTGCATCTGGGGTTCTGCAATAGAAGTCTTGGAGTGATAAGAAGTTTGGAAAGAACTGAAGAAATGGGGAAAATAGACAGAGCCACAGAGAGAGCAGGGAAAAGACAATTAGTAATGCTAGGGAAGAGAAGAGTTTTTAAGAAAAAAGTGCAACCATAGTACACTATTTGGCCCTGCAGTGTGCAACGTTTGCATGGTCATAGCGTAAGTGAGAATTATCTATGTGTGATAAGACTATATTGGGATGGTGGGAGTAGGAAGATGGACAGTGATGATGGTGAAAGAAACTCTTCCTTAGGCAGGAAGTCAGTCATGTTTATAATAGATGAATCAGGAAAGAGAAATATATGAATATTGTTTGGACATATGGAACTATGGGGAAAATAAACAGCTGAAAGTGTTAAAAGAGATCGCTTCCAGGGGTCAGGCCTGGGGTAGGGCAGAGGCTGTGGTTTTCATCATATGCCTTTGATTCTATTACCTTCTGTTTTCTTAATCATCACATGTATTATGTAGATCAAAACATATTTTTATTTTTATTTATTTATTTATTTTTTGCGGTACTTGGGCCTCTCACCGCTGTGGCCTCTCCCATTGCGGAGCACAGGCTCCGGACGCGCAGGCTCAGCGGCCATGGCTCACAGGCCCAGCCGCTCCGCGGCATGTGGGATCCTCCCTTACCGGGGCACGAACCCGCATCCCCTGCATCAGCAGGCGGACTCCCAACCACTGCACCACCAGGGAAGCCCCAAAACATATTTTTAAAAGAGAAGTTCTGCAAATCATAAGACTTTGATTTCTAGACAGGAACTTAAAGCTCATCTAGTACAGTTTCCCACCTTCAGACAGGTAAACACCCCAACCCAGGTGGCCTCTCAGAATGTCCTGCTCAGCCCCTGAAGAAATCGCCAAAGGAAAAACAACGTGATTCGGACTGCTCGTTGAAAGTTGTGCTTGAAGGTGACAGAGGCTTTTGTGAAATGGTTGTTGACTATTGAAAGATTGCTGTGCACCCTGTGAGGGGTCTCCCACTGAGGTCAAAAGGGCAATGGAGTGGGGGCCAGGAGACCCCCCCAGTCCTTCTCTTGCTCCTGCTTTGCTCTGGGATCTGAGCATGTCATGGCCCTTTCTGGCCTCAGTTCCTGCCTCTGGACAATCAGGGCTTTGAGTTTTCCCAGAGCCTTTATAGTTCTACATTCCTAGAACTAGAAATGACAGCAAATAGCTTTCTGTGCACCCAGCACAGCAGAGAAAGAGGGGGAATGGATAACAATCAAGGGAACAAATAAGATGCTTTCTGACAGTGAAAATCTTCCAAAGAAAATAAGCCAGGGGGATGGGATAGATACTGATGGGATACACAGTACCGGAGGGGCGTGGCTACTGGGTGATCAGGGCCGCTTCTCTGAGGAGGGGATGCTTGAGTTGAGACCTGGACAGCGTGAGAGAGAGAGCCAGCTGAGGGTGGAAGGGACAGGGTGCTCCCGGAAGCTCAGCTCCAAGGAACTGAGGCCAGACCTGGCTGGCAGAGCGCTGAAGCCCACAAGGAAAAGGGGAGACAGGAGGGATCAGCATTCAGTATGACATTTTTGGAAGGGAAAATAAATTTCTGTGAATGGCAAAGATGAATTTGATGCCACCCTGGGTTTGTTGGCTGGCCTTCATCCAACATCTATAGCCCAGGGAGCTGTCTGTTCTTCAGTATCTCCAGAGAGGGTCCACAGAGTCCCAGTGCAGGAGAAAACATGGGATGGAGAGAGCACCGCTGGGAAGAGCCACGGGGATGGCAGAGGCTAGTCTGTATAGGCCAGAATTATACTTCTGGGGGAACTAAGGGATGTTATTAACTCAGAAAACATGACATCAAGGCTTGTCTACCTACCCCGTCCATACATAACAGTTGGTCCAGTACTTTATACCCTTTGAAAACCTCTGAAGTATGCTTTGTAGTAAATTAAGTTTGAATTGAATTGAAAAATTAAAAGTAAGATAAATTAAATGTACTTATCCTTTGACCCAGCACCTCTACTGCTTGGAATCTGCCCCTCAGAAATACGAACACAAGCATGCAAAGAAATTAGCGCAAGGATGTTCACTGCAGTGTAGTTTGGAGTAGCAAAACGTCTGGAAACGCCTTAAATGGCCATCAGTGGGGAGCTAGTGGAGTAGATTGTGGCATAGCCACCCAACCGAACACCAGGCAACCACTGCAAGAATGAGGTGGATCCATATGCTGGAAAAGAATGATCTCTAGGGATATCATCAAGTGAGAAAAGCTGGGTTGGAGGATGGGCTCTTAGCTCCACACCCCTGCCCCCCATGAGCCCCTGGACCCCTAAGCCAAGGGAAATTGGGGCTCTGGGGGACAGACACACCCACTCAGCGTCTAAGGAGGAGGTGTGGGGAAGGACAAAGAAAAAGCCCTGCAAGGTGGCCTCTCAATGGTTGAGCTCCACCAATCCAGAAAGATGCAGTCTTTTCATGTGCAGAGAGGAAAATGAAACTGCAGCTGTCGGCCACACATTGTGTTTGCCTTTTGTGGTTGGATGTTATTCAGATGGGGTTAGATATTGAGGGGTGTTTGAGTGGGCATTAATTTTTTAATTTTTTATTGAAGTATAGTTGATTTACAGTGTTGTGCTAGTTTCTGGTGTACAGCAAAGTGATTCAGTTATATATATATATATATATATATATATATATACACATACAAATATACATATATTTTCTTTTTCATATTCTTTTCCACTATGGTTTATTACAGGATAATGAATGTATTTCCCTGTGCTATACCTTGTTGTTTATCTATTTTATATATAGTAGTTTGTATCTGCTAATCTCAAACTCCTAATTTGTCCCTCTCCCACCCTCTTTCCCCTTTGGTAACCATAAGTTTGTTTTCTGTGTCTGTGAGTCTTTCTGTTTAGTAAATAAATTCATTTGTATCATATTTTAGATTCCACAGTAAGTGATATCATATGATATTTGTCTTTGACTTACTTCACTCAGTATGATAATCTCTAGGTCCATCCATGTTGCTGCAAATGGCATTATTTCATTCTTTTTTATGGCTGAGTAGTATTCCATTATATATACATATATACCACAACTTCTTTATCAGTTCATCTGTCAGTGGACATTTGGGTTGATTCTATTTCTTGGCTATTGTGAATAATGCTGCTATGAACATTGGGGTGCATGTATCTTTTCAAATTAGAATTTTCTGTGGATATATGCCCAGGGCTGGGATTGCTGGATCATATGGCAATTCTATTTTTAGTTTTTTTCAGGAACCTCCATACTGTTTTCCATAGTGGTTGCACCAACTTACATTGGGATTAATTTTATAAATGGTCAAATCATTAGGAAATATTTTCCTATTTGATCACTTTTGCTTTGTTACGCAGCAGGGCAGCAGGGACTGTGATAATGAATACTCAGACAGTGAGCTTACTCTGGTGCTGTGAAATCCCCATGGCATTGCCTGGTGGGTGGGGGATCTGGAACAGCATTTTAGCATACACAGAGCTACTCTTTCCTGCCCTGGTGCCCGCGGTGTGCTGCTTCAAAGACTTGCAGTGCTTTTCTAAATTAGGGATTTTAATTCGTCCTCACCCCTTCTCCACAAGGAATATCTGGCGTCTGGATGCAACAGAGAAGAGCTTCTCCTGCCAGACTTTGTCCAGTAAAGTCTCTAGGCAAAGGAAAGATGGGAAGAGCTGTTTAAGATTTTCTAAAACCCCATGAAAAGTTGCTTATTTTTCATTTTCCTAGTGCTTTGTCACTGACAAATTTGAATTTCTTTCACCCTCTTTAGCACATCTCTGGGCTTTAAACGCTACTCTGTGCGCCACCGTGCCCTGTGAAAATGTTGGTGCTTCTGGCTTTCATCATCATCTTCCACATCACGTCTGCGGCGTTGCTCTTCATTGCCACCATTGACAACGTAAGTTCCCTTTCCTTTTGACCATCCCAGAACCCCTGGATCCTAGAGTCAGTAGAAGTAGGATTGAGAACTCCCCCAAGGAGTTTATAATTTGGGGTTATCCTCCCTCCCAAGCACACCCATCTCCTCGGCCCGGGCCCGAGGACTCTTGGCCTAAGTGTGGTGGTTCGAGGCATCACATATGTCTGGATGGGCAGGGACCTTGGTCCTCTCATCCCTGAGTCCCCCACAGAGCCTGGCAAGATGCCTTGGCTGTAGGAAGCCCTTTGAGGATGTGGCTTAAATTCAGCTCTCTGCAGGTCATTTTCTTAACCGTGGCACGGTTGTCATTTTGGGCTGGATCATTCTTTTTTTTTTTTTTTTGCGGTACGCAGGCCTTTCACTGTTGTGGCCTCTCCCGTTGCGGAGCACAGGCTCCGGACGCGCAGGCTCAGCGGCCATGGCTCACGGGCCCAGCCGCTCCGCGGCATGTGGGATCCTCCCGGACCGGGGCACGAACTCACGTCCCCTGCATCGGCAGGCGGACTCTCAACCACTGCGCCACCAGGGAAGCCCCTGGATCATTCTTCTTGTGGATGTTTGTTTAGCAGCATCCTCGGTCTCTACCCACGTGATGCCAGCAGCACTCTAGCCCCGAGTTGTAATGCCCAAAAATGTCTTCAGATATTACCAAGTGTGCCATGGGAGGCAAAATCACCCTTCGTTGAGGACCATTGCCCTAGATCTCCCAGATGACCCATCCCAGGTGATCTTTGCCCCCTCCTGTCTCTGACATCTTACTGACAGGATCTCTTGTTGCCAGCCCACCTGGTCATGCCCTTCCCGGCAGAGCTCATGCTTGGAACTTTCCCCACTCTGCCCATGAGCCCATGAAAAATTTAGTTCTTTCCTTGAGTGTCCAGCTCACAGCTGTATAGCATTTAATAAATAACCTATGGGCATAGATTAACATCCCTCCTGGCAGGAAATGAAGCTTTTTACCAGAGATGCCCTATGGCCCACACCCTGATCCAAAGGCCTGACTTCAATCCTGATAGTATCATATTTGTGGAGACATTTAGAGTCAGAAAGTCTTCTCAGAAAGCCAAAAAGTGTACCTACAAGCAACCATCCAGTCTGGCTGCATGTAGACTCCTGTCAGTTAATCATCAAAATAACAACAACACGGACCAGGACAACACCTGTCACTTAGGGAGTACTTACTCTGGCAGCGTGTACGCTCGGCCCTTTTACGTGCATCATCTCATCTAATCCTCCCCTCAGGTCTACAAGATAGGTCCTCTCCTGGCACTATTTTATGATGAGGAAACTGGGCCTCAGGGCATTTAGGGCGCCTGCTGGAATTGACATGGCAGGAAAGTGGCAGTGCTGGGATTTGAAGCGTTCCAGAGGCTCCTGGCTCTACATCCTGTAAGGATCCTGTAAGGAGTGCAGTGATTGGGTCTGGGTTCCTGGAGTTTCTGGAAGAGTTGTCATGAGTGGCCAGGGCAGGGGCCACATTGATGCTGTGAGTTAAAGTCCTGGGAACTTACCATTATCCAAAGGACCCACTCTCGGGCTTCCCTGGTGGCGCAGTGGTTGAGAGTCCGCCTGCCGATGCAGGGGACATGGGTTCATGCCCCGGTCCAGGAAGATCCCACATGCCGCAGAGCGGCTGGGCCCGTGAGCCATGGCCGCTGAGCCCGTGCGTCCGGAGCCTGTGCTCCGCAACGGGAGAGGCCACAACAGTGAGAGGCCTGCCTACCGCAAAAAAAAAACCCCAAAAAACAAAGGACCCACTCTCTGTGAACTAAGTGGTTTTGAATGTTCTTTTAGAATCTTTTTCTATTGCTTTCATCTAGTCCCTTGGGATTCTGAAAAGGTCCCAGACATAAAGGGACAGATTAACATTAAGGGCAGAAAAGCCATCAGCCACAGCACCAGCTAATCCTGTGGGTGTCTCTGTTACCATGGCCCTTACTGAGAAGACACAGGTGGGCATTTTTGCCAGTCGGTGAGTCATGCAGTCTTCATTGTGAGTTAGGAATTGCGCTCAGCACTGTCCTTAGGCACGTAGTGGGAGCTCAGTGACCGACTGTTGCCTGGATGGGGGTGGGGTGGGGGGGAGATTCCAGTCTTCGGGTGGACAGAAAGCAGAAGGAGGCCCATCTGGGGGCAAAGAGCAGCAGGAGCACAGAGAGAAACAGAAGCATTTGGATGGAAAGCAGGAGAGTCTTTTGTCTGATTATTTCATCCGTAACAGGCTCTCCCCGCTAGATCTCATCCTTTCCTTCCTCCCCTCCGACATTGCCCCTGCAGTTCTGTTGGAATTCACCACCAGCTGCTCTTATCACCACCAGCTGAGCCTCACCTCCTCACCCACGTCCTGGGAGGGCCTGGACCTTCCCTTTCAGCAGACTAGTGGAGTGGGCGTCACCTGGGAGCCTGTTAGAAATGCAGACTCTCAGGCCCCACCCCAGACCTCTTGAACCAGAATCTGCATTCTAACCAAATCCCCAGGTGACCTGCGTGCACACCACAAGTTGAGAAGCACCAGTCCCGAATTTTCATTTACTCCTGTGCCTCACCTGATTAGGGGCCTGTGTTTTCATAATGAACAAACAGCCTTTCCCTGTGTTCCATTTTGTGTTACAGGCCTGGTGGGTAGGAGAGGAGTTTTTTGCAGATGTCTGGAGAGTATGCATCAACAACACGAATTGTACAGAAATCGATGACTCCATTCAAGGTGGGTATGAAGCTGATGGGAAAGCACTGAGTGACAAAAGATCCCTCGGGAGAAAGGCTTCCCTGTTGTCTGACTCCTCACCCCTCCTTCATCACAGCCTGTGCAGAGAGGGGCCTGGCTGCTGCTCAGGGCATGCTGAGCAGGGGTCAGTATAAGCTGGGGACAGGAGGGGGTGGGGAAGCCAGAGGCCAGAGGGCACTAACTCCAGGAATGCTGGGCCCCACCCTTTTCTCTTTCTTGGCCAAGCAGAGCTTCCCTCCCTCACCCCTTCTCAGCTTCTGCCCTCATCTAGAATCTTCTCCCCACACCTCTAAATAGGCTCAGAGACATCTGTGTTACTTCCCTGCATCTGAGCAGCCTAATGGGCAGAAACCTGAGAGCTGGCTCCTTTAAGAGCTCTGTGACCTTACCTGGGGCAGGTCACATGAGTGCTCAGACTCTCAGTAGCCTCAGCTGTACATGCAGGTGACGGCAGTGCCTGCCCATGTACAGGAGCCACGGTAGACAAAAGGGCTTTGCAAATACAGAAGATCGCACGTAAAAACATGCCAACCCCTCTCCTTCATTGTGGAGTGAACGGGCTGGTTTTCTGTTGACAGAAGAGGCATTTTGGTTCCCAGTGCCTGATAAAATACTGGATGCCCAGTTAAATTTGATATCTCACATAAGCAACTAATAATTTAGTATAAGTATGTCCCAAATATTACATGGGACATAACTTATACTAAAAAAATTGTTTTCGTTTACCTGATATTCAAATTTAACGAGCATCCTGTTTTTATGTTTCTTTTTTCCTGGAATCCTATTTAGAGAGCAAGGGACCTTGATCACTGGGTCCTAAAGTCTCGCTATTCCAGCAATAACAATGTCAACATTCATAATAAAAGCAAAAATACCAATAGAAGGCATCATTTATTGAAGGTTTACTGGAAGGCATTGGGCTAAGTCCTTTATGTAAGTGATCTCCTGTCCCTGTCTGCAAGGACTGTTGGCCCTGTTTTAAGATGGGGAAACTGAGACACAGAGAAGAAACCCAAGTTCACAAAGTCAGGAGTAAATGAAGCAGTTAGGATTCCAGTCTAGACATGACCAACTCTGAAGCCTGCATTCTACAACACATAATGCAATCCACGCCACCTCCCTTCTGGGTCTGTTTCTCTGCTATGCTAACCCTTGACCCTGGAAACAGCCACTCTTCCCTGTTGGGGCCCCATCGTTGCCAGGTGCCTGGTCAGCTGGGAGCGCTGGCTGTGCTCTGAGGCAATGTTTCCAAGCTTCTGTCGTTTGCATACAACATCCCCTGTGTGCATTTCTTACCTCTTATTTTTCTTTCTTTCTTTCTTTCTTTCTTTCTTTCTTTCTTTCTTTCTTTCTTTATTTTTGCGGTACGCGGGCCTCTCACTGCCGTGGCCTCTCCCGTTGTGGAGCACAGGCTCCGGACGTGCAGGCCCAGTGGCCACGGCTCACGGGCCCAGCCGCTCCGCGGCATGCGGGATCCTCCCGGACCGGGGCACGAACCCGCGTCCCCTGCATCGGCAGGCGGACTCTCAACCACTGCGCCACCAGGGAAGCCCCTTTATTATTTTAAATTGAAAATAAATTTTTTTTGGCTGCGCCATGCAGCTTGCAGAATCTTAGTTCCCTGACCAGGGGTCGAACCTGGGCCCCCGGCAGTGGAAGCATGGAGTCCTAACCACTGGACCACCAGGGAAATTCCCTTATTTTCCTTTAAAATAACTAGCTGGCAAACTACCAGCCAGATTCAGTCCAATGAGCTAAGAACGGTTTTTATATTTTTAAAGCATTGTAAAAAAAAAAACAATGAACAAGGGACTGTATGGCCACAAAGCCTAGAATATTTACTGTCTGGGCTTTACAGAAAAACCATGCCAACACCTGCTTTAAAACAGTTCACTTTTTCCCTACATAAATTTATTTTAAAGGGAACTTTATCTGCCTGTTGTAAGTAATACACTGGTATGACTTACCATAAAAGAAAGAAAACATTAAAAAGAAAAACTACATTGAAAACCAAATGATGTTATTAAATTCTGAACAGATGCACTTGCCTTTTGAAAGCTTTGAATCTGTTTCTGGTTCTTTCCTGGTTAAAAACCAAAACCACCACCAACACCCAGATACTGGCAGGTGTTACAAAAGTGCAAAAGCACCAGGTGTAGAGCTCCTCCTCCTCCTTGGGGTCCTTGGACGAATTTAAACACGAGCAAAGGGAACATTCCTCTCTTTAGGTGAGGTTTGGTTGTTCAGTGACCTGGTTGGGTTCCACCTACGTTCATCTCATCAGCCAACAGTGGTACATGCTGCACCCCCCCCCCCCCAGTTTTGAGAAACTCTGCTCTAAAAAAAATGAATCCATCTTTTTCTTTAAAGCCTTTGTCTTAGTCCATTCGGGCTGCTAAGACAATACCATAGATGTGGTGGCTTGAACAACAGATACTTATTTCTCACAAGGTGCCAGCAGATCCAGTGTCTGGTGAGGTCTCCCTTCCTGGTTTGCACACAGCCACCTTCTTGTTGTGTCCTCACCATGCAGAGAGCAGAGAGCAAGACAAGCTATTGTGTCTCTTATAAGGGCACTCATCCCATTAATGAAGGCTCCACCCTCATGACCTAATCACCTCCCAAAGGCCCCCACCTCCTAATACCACCCCATTGGGGTTAGGATTTCAACATATGCATTTTGGGGGGATACAAACATTCAGTCTACAGCAGCAGCCATGTTTTCCATATTTGCCCCATCACCTGGGGCACTTGCTAAAAATACAGATTCCTGGTGCCCATCCCAGAGCGACTGTATCATAATCTCAGAGGAAGAGGCCCAGGAATCTATTTTAAGAAGCCCCTAGGTGATTCCCGGGATGGGGCAAAGTTGGGAAGCTCTTCTCTAAGCCAGAGGGTCACAACCTTGGCCCCAAGTTGGAATTCCCTGGGGGACTTTACGTGCCCTGCCCCCCTTCTTGTCTGATCCCAACACCAGAGATTCTGATTTATTTTACCTCAGGGTAGCCTGCAGGATTTTTATTTTTAATGGAGCTATAATTTACAAACAAGGAAATGCACACTTCTTAAGGGCTCAGTTCAAAGTTTTGACAATTATATATACACCCATGTAACTATCATCCAAAGTAAGACAGAGAACATTCCCATCACCTCAGAAAGTTTCCTCGAGCCCTTTTCCACTCACTTCCCACCACCTCCTGCCCCAAGGAGCAGGGTTTCTGACTTCTGTCGCCATGGTTTTCTCTCTCCTGCTCTTGGGCTTCATATGAAATCATATGGTGTGTATGTGTGGGGGTGGGGGGTGCGTCTGGCTTCTGTTCTCACCGTAGGGAATGGGGAGGGGGCTAGATGCTCTCTGAGAGATCCAATGGACCAGGATCCATTGCTGTAAATGTTGGATTAAGTACTTACAAATCATGCTTCCCTCCAGTCAGTTTCAGGTAAAATTGAAAAAAAAAAAGAGGATTTGTCCTTAGGTTTTCCTCTGCAGCTTTGGGCACTGTTCCCTCACCTGTCTTAGCTGCATCCTGGTGATAACATCCAGCCCTTACACAGGACTCCCTTTTTGCTAGCACCGCCTGAAATCCTTACATAGTTGAGTTCATTCCATGTTCCCCCACTGATGAGGTGGGAGCTATTACTATCCCCATTTTACAGGTGAGGAAACTGAGACCCACACAGGTGGCTCCAGTCCCTGCACTTGACCCCTTCATAGCCTCACCTGTGTCCTTCCCACACTCAGTGCCCTCCACCCAAGACCAGCTCCTTTCTTCCCTGAAAATTCCCAGTGCTGAGCCCCAAGCTCTCATGCTCCACTCACTAAGGCTAATATGAAAAAACCCTCACTTTCCCTTTTCCTAAATAGCAATCACAAGGCTCACTCTCTTAGAGGGTATTTTGTGTCCACAGAACACTTCCAGAAGGTCCCTCAGCCCCGTGAGCCCTGTATCTCCAAGAATCCCTTTGGAGGTCTTTATACGGTGCAGACCCCCAGTCCTGACACAACCCATCCCATTCCAGCCTCTTGATCCAGAATCTGCCAGGTTGGAACCTGAGGATTTGTACTTTAAATAAAAAACTTGACCATGAGCCAGGCACTTGGGGGCAATACCCAAACCAGGAAGACTGCAGAGTGGGTGGTTCTTGCTCCATTTTCCAGATAAGGATGTTGGAGATCATCTGGTCAATTACACAAATGGACACTGGAGGGAGGGGGTGTCAGGAAGACTCCTTGGCTGCCCTTGTGCTCATTCTGTGCAGATGAAAGCCTGGTGTCCTTTTGCTTCCCATCATCCCTGCTCTGGAGCTGTCACTGTGCACCCCAGGGGCCCGGGCGGTCTGTGGTCCTCAGTCATGAGCTCTTGCCCTTTCCCCACAGAATTCTCCACGGTGCAGGCGGTCCAGGTCACCATGATCCTGTCCACCGTTCTCTGCTGCATTGCCTTTCTGATCTTCGTGCTCCAGCTCTTCCGCCTCAAGCAGGGAGAGAGATTTGTTTTAACCTCCATCATCCAGCTCATGTCATGTAAGTAAAACGATGGACTTCTGGAGTAAACTCTCTTCCCAGCCAATCATGAGTAGAAGCCGGGAGGAGTGTGGCAGGTGAGGACTTGGAAAGGAGAGGTTGGCAGCTGTGCCATGGTGGGATGTTTTATACTTCAGACTTCAGATTCAGTTAGGGGGTCAAGAAAGGTGTCCTGAATACATGAAGCCTGAGCTGGGATCTCTAGGGTAAGTAGGAGTTGCTGTCTTGGTACAGAGGAGAGAATAGGTCCCCCAAGGAAAATCTGGGTACTTAACCTCATCCTACCACTAATATCTGTGAGTGTTGGTGATTCAGTGAGGATGCTTTTGGCTGCAAGTAAGAGAAAAATCCAATTAACGATGACTTCGGCCACAAAAACCTTTACTTTTTTTATATAACAAATCGTTTAAAGGCGGAAGGTGTCAGAGTTGGTTTGGCAGCTCAGCAGCATCATCAAGAAGCCCCACTCCTTCCATCCTTCCATGCCGTCATCTTCAGAGTGTCAGTGATGACCTCATGGCCCCCAAAATGTTGCTGCAGCTCCAGACATTCATCCTGGCCTAACAGTTTCTAAAACAGTAAGCAAGGGAAAATACAGCAACAAAAAAAATGCTTTCTCCTCCCACATCTCCCTCTTTTCAGGGTATTATATTTTTCACTGAAGGATTTTCTGTGGACACAACTGGGACACATGGAACCATAAACTATAGCAAGTAAACAGGAACAGGATTGCCAAGAGGGGTTGGCAGACTATGGCCCATGGGCCAAATCTGGCCCACTGCCTGTTTTTGCAAATAAAATGTTATTGGAACACAGCCCCGCCTACTCATTTATGTATCATCCATAGCTGCTTTCATGCTGCGACAGCAAAGTTGAGTAGTTGCAACAGAGACCGTACGTGGCCTGCAAAGCAGACTACCTCCTGCCTGGCTGACTGATGGCTTGGACCAATTATGACCCTTTGGGCTGGGTAGCTGGCTGCCCAAACAACATTGAGTTCAGCTAGCAAGAATGGGAAGCAAAATGGCTACCGGGTAGGCAGCAATATTCTGCTACAAAATACTAGTTGTAATCTTTCCAAGAGACTAAAATAAATACGTACTAATAACAAAAACTGAAGTTTGTCTTCAGCTCTGACCAAAGTCCCCTCAGGTCCCTGGTGCATGCTGTGGTCTGTGATTTATTTGGACCCTGGCTTTCTTCCGACAGGCCTGTGTGTCATGATTGCAGCTTCCATTTATACAGACCGGCGCGAAGACATTCACAGGAACAACTCAAGACTGTACGCCCTGACCTCGGATGGCAGCTACGGCTACTCCTTCATCCTGGCCTGGGTGGCATTTGCTTTCACCTTCATCAGCGGCCTCATGTACCTGATACTGAGGAAGCGCAAATAGAGCCCAGGAGCTGGGTCGCTTTCGCTGCAGTACAGAATCCACGTTCAGATAACCTTTTTGTATATAATCAATTTTTTTTGTGGTTTTTCTAGCAAACACATTGTTTCCTTTAAAAGCCAAAAGAAGAGAAGAATTTTTGCATTCTTGAGATCAGAGAATAGACTATGAAGGCTGGAATTCAGAACTCCTGCCCACCCGAAAGACTCAACACAACAAAGCCAAAAATCCAGCAATGCTCAAATCCCAAAGTGTTCAGCAGGATCTTTCTTAACCATGGGGGTGTAATGTGATGTGACAAGAGGCCAAGAAAGCCAGGTCTCGGGGAACATCTTCCCCTAGGTTTGGGCTATGCTGAGCCTCCCTCACCTCAGCTCTTCTTCCTGAATCTCTCTGTGTTAGTGGTAGAAGGTGGAGTGAGGGGGGTCCAGGTAAGGGAGGAAACCTCCTCAGATGTTTAGCCAAGTTCCACATGAGAAACAGGTATAGCCCCTGGTGTTCTGTCTACATCCAGACCAGAGCCCCGACCCTCCTGTAATGGGCTGGGTCCAGAAAGTGCCACCCAGATTTGCTGACAAAGTCACCTGCTTGCCTGAGGGAAGGTGAGCTTTAACCTGGGTTTCAGATTTAGGCTCACCCTAATCTCAACATGTGACCCCTAGTAAAATGCAGGCTATCAGGGTCCCTCCCTAGACCTACAGAATCAGAGTCTTCAGGTGTGGGGCTGGGGAACCTGCATTTCTAACAAGCTCCTTGGTGATGCTCAGGTGCCTTAAGATTGAGGACCACGGTCCCAGGGCCAGGTGAGCAGAGCTGCCTCACAAACAAAGATCTCATCACGTCGAGATGGGGAGATGGGTCTAGACGCTACTGGAGGCCCAAACCTTGGCCTCCATCAGCTATTCATTCTTCACTGTCTCTTGCACAGCTGCTCACATCTGGACCACCCAAACTCCAGTCCCAGGCCTTGATCCCGATAGCCAGACACCCGGGGATGGGGGTGCAGTCTCCTCCCTACCCGAATTCAGAAGGCCTTTTCCTTCTCTTCCTGGCCTGCCTTCAACACTGCCTGGCCTCTACTAACCCCCATTTCTGGAGCCTCAGAGGACCATTCACCATTCCTTCGTTCATCCGTCAACATAAATGATGGGATGCTTATGCCAGGCACAGGGGAAACCATGTTGAGACAGTCTCTCTCCTTGTGGGGCTCATTGTCTAGCAGAGGAGACAGATTAAAAACCAATTAGGAAAATGAATTACAAAGAGCAGTGAAGGCTGCAGAGAACACAACCAAGGATTCAGAAGGGAGGCCCGTGAGGTGGGCAGGAGGGAACCTGCCCTATGCCTACCTGTTAAAAGCATTTAGGATTTAGATCAGCCTAAATATCACGCCACTCAGCCCGAGCAAGGTGGCACTGATGGGGGGTGCTGTGTGTGTTACACCCGGAGAACACTTCCTTCCCTGGAGGGGCCCAGGGTCCTGACAGCGAACGAAGCCCTGGGAGGGTCCCAGATTGCCGTGGTTCTCAAACTTCAGTGGGTACAAGTGGGTACAGTAGGTACAGCATCTCTCGGGGGATGCTGCCTGCTAGGGTCTGGGTAAGTGCTGCCAGGGATTCAGAGACTGTACTGAGGGATAGGGCTCTGGGGAGCTGGTCCTCAGTGCTGTGAGGTGTGTGGCAACGTGGGGACCTCGGGAAGTGCCTACGGGAGAAGCTCTTTGCACCTCACTGTCTTTTCCCTTGTGTGTCGTGAGCCTGCTGCTGGGAGGTGCGCCTGGGACCCGTCGGCGCATGTCAGCACTGGCACCATGTAAATGACCTTCTGCTACGTGGGGCAATGGTTTGCCCTCAGTGCAGTTCCAGTGGAGCTGGGGAAATGCCTGTTGAGTCGTTTCGGGCCACCGTGGACGCCTCTTTAGTGCAGGATTGGGTTTTCTCCCCATCTGCCCATTCACTCATTCATTCATTCGGCTTCAACAGAATAGTAAATGCTTACTGTGTTCCAAGCACTGTGCAAGGCTCTGAAAACACAGGGGCAAGCAAATCCAGACATCTTGCCTGAGACAGGGCCCCTCCCACAGAGAGGCCACCAGCACAGTACAGGGGGACGCGGGGCCAGAGGCAGGACAAATGGTCACTTCTTGCCTCAATGGAAAACTGTCATTAGTCTTGTTTTGGGTAGGAGTGCGGGTCACACCCCTGGAGTTGGCAGGATGCTATATATACCTCGTGGAGGAAGGTGGGTCTAAGTGCCCCAAGCTTTCTGCTCAGGTGGCTTTTCTATAATTCCCTGGTAGTCACAATGGAAACAAACAAAACCCCTTGGAACCAGAAATCTGGAAAGCCTTATCCCCAAGCAATGCATGAATTTCCATCCCCCAAAAACTTCAGGAGTGGGTATCTGAAATGACCCATGGATTTTCCTGGCTGGTCTCCACTACCGTTTAGCATTCAGTGCCCGCATCCATCTGTGATGCCGGGGCTTTTTGCGAAACAGGAGTGCTGCCTTTCCCCCTGTGGTGTGACGTGCCCTGGGGAGGTGGGAAAGAGGGGATGGCATGAGCGAGAAAATACCCAGCCTTCTTACCCGTCAGTAGGTTCAGCCCTCACTTGGTGCTTGTGATCAGTTATTCACAGACAACAACAAAGACAAGTAGCTAAGCCATCCAAGAAGTGAATATTAGGACCAAATGTATTACTGCTAACAGCTGCATTTGAGGGAACTATAGTTTGCATATTTTAGGACATTTTTATAAAGTACTGTAATTCGTTCATTGAGGGGCTATGGATGGAGACAGACTAACTCATTTTTGTTACTTGCATTAAAATTACTTCGGGTCTCTGTTCAAATGAGTTTGGAGAATGCTTGATTTGTTGCTGTGCATGAATGTCGCTCGTACCCGAATACAGGGAAATTGGAGACATCCCCCCGCCCTGCCACACACTCTCTGCTATGGGTTGTGTGCCTGTGCGCATCCGTAATCAGGCTGAAGTCATAGGATGCTCCATATTCACTGGTGATGAAGAAACCTAGACCCCCAAGCCCATACGTAAGCACACTAAACACGGTAGCTTGAATAGAAGCTGTAGCGTCATTTAAAATCTGCCTGGGTGGGAATTACTAAACTTGCTAATAGTTGAAAGGTTACTTACAATACAGCAAGTTGGATAGTTTTGTATATTGGGGGGCAGTGGTGATGGGGAGATGCTAGGGAAAGGCGTAGAGGTTAAGTTTGAATCTTGGTCGGGGGACAAATGTGATTTTAGGGTAGTTAGATACTTTCTACTTAATGTGCCTTTAAAGTAGCCCATTTTCTATGTTTTGTATAATCTGAAACTGTACATTGAAAAATAAAGTTTAAAACCAAATTGCCCGGAGCAACAGACTCTAATGTTCCCAGCGGTGCCAGTGTCTAGAGGAAGAAGCTGCTGTCTGGAGTGGCAAGGGGTCATTTGAGTTCTCATCAAGGTCATAACATGTGGCTTTTACAGTGAGCCAGGGATATCTGACAGTTGGTCATAGGACAATGTCCCACTCCCTCTGCTGCTTTCATGGGCCAGCTTCCTGGACGAATGCCTGGCAGTGGCCCAGGAGCCAACACCTTGAAGGGCCCCGTGCTTGGTTAATGATCTGCTAGAAGTGTCTTAATATTCTTCATGATCTTTGAACAAACAGCCCCCATTTTCATTTTGTGATGGTCTCCGCAAGTTATGTAGCCGGTCCTGGTCTTCAGTTTGTATGTATAAGACTTTTGCTTTAAAGAGTTTGGTGATGATGAAAATAAGACTATTGTAATAGCACACTCTCCAGAAAAAAAAAAGCGAGAGAGAGGAAGGGAGGGAGGGAGGGAGGGAGGGAGGAAGGAAGGAGGGAAGGAAGGAAGAAAAGAAGGAAGGAAGGAAGGAAGGAAGGAAGGAAAATTCAACCGGAGAGAGAGAGCTTTCATTTTAACCTAAGGAATGCCCAAAGTAGTAAAAGCTCTCTATCTCGGGAACCCACATTTCCTTGTCTCCACACAGGGGTTGCTGTCCATATTCTTCGTGTTTCTAGATTTTCTGTTTTTTTTTCCATGTGGCAAGTGGATAGTGCTCACCCCAGAGCACTCAATTTTATATTTCTTCCAGTCAGGAAATTAACCTATCATTCATTCACCAAATATTTGTGGCGTAACATATGGTTTATCCAGGAGAATGTTCCATGTACACTCGAGAAGAAAGTGTATTCTGCTGCTGTGGGATGGAATGTTCTACCAGGTCCATTTGCTCTAAAGTGTAGCTCAAATCCAATGTTTCCATATTGATTTTCTGTCTAGATGATCTATCCATTGTTGAAAGTGGGGTATAGAAGTCCCCTACTATTACTGTATTGCTAATTTCTCCCTTCACATCTATTAATATTGGCTTTATATAGGTGCTCCGATGTTGGGTACATAAACATTTATAATGATAAAGGGGTCAGTTCATCACAAGTATTTTGTAAATATTTATTCACCAAATATTTGTGTATAAATGATGGCCTAAGCACTGGGCTAGGTGTCAGGTACATCGTGATAAACTTAGTCCCTGCTCTGATCTAGACTATTTTAGTCCCAACTTCCCCCCCACAAAAATTGACAAGAAGAATAGTAGTTGGTGACACATGAAAATTATATGCAATTGAAATGTCAGTGTCCATCAAGAAGGTGTTGGCACACAGGCACGCCTGTTTGTTTAGATACTGTGTATGGATGCCTTCACGCTATAGTGGCAGAGTGACCACCCAATTCACATGGCCTGAAAAGCCTTCAGTACTCTCTGGCTAGTAGAAAATGTTGCCATCCATCCCCTGGTTTAATCAGGTAAGAAGGAACTGTCTTTTTTCTAGGTCTTTTTTTAGGAACAAGAAGAGATTTCCCAGAAGCCCTTTAGCAAACTCTCCCTGGTGTCACTGGCTTGAGGATTCCAGTTTTCACACTTAAACCAGTCACTGGCAGAGGTAATTAAATTACCACGCTTAGCATTGACCTCCGAGCTGGGGGTCAGATTCCTTCAGTGAGGGATAGACTTATGAACCACACTATTAGGAAAGAAAAGAGGGGATTGACTGTGAGCTGGGCAACCAAATTATCTGCTCAAGTCCATCCCTTTGCTGTCTAGATCCATGCACGACTTTATAAGAAGTTTAAAAATTCTTATACATTCATGAAATGAACCAACCCCTTCCTGGGAGGTACACACCCTGAAGTCACAACCACTCTAGGGTCACTTGGTGATGTGTTAATATCCTCTCATCAGGCCCAGTGTGTCTCCTCATGGCCCAGCAACCTATGAGTAAAAGTTTTATATACTCCCAAAGGCACCCAGTATAGAATGGAGGAAAAGGAACAGGATTCCTACCATAAATGTTCCCCTTTGGAAAACGGATTAGCAGAATGACCATCAATGCCCAGTGGCCCACATTTTGTGCTGGTTACCAATACCAAGAACTCCCTTCCCTGGTGGGGAGTAAGATCAGGGGTTGGTCAATGCAGGGCCCTTGTTTCCGCTCAGAGGGATGATCTCTCTAGTCCGCAGTCCTCCAGGGTTATATCTAAGATGGGCAGTGGGGAGGAGGCCCTTCCCTCCTTCCTGTGGGCATGAAGCCTAGGGTCTCAGAAGTACCTCAGGGTTGGCTAGTCACAGGAGTTTCTCGGTTCCTTTAGCCATGGAAGGCCAAACCAGCCAGAGCTCTTATCTGGACTTTATTTTTGTTAAAACAACAAACATTTATTATCACACGACTTTTGACAGTCAGGAATCCAGTAGCAGTGTATTAGGGTGGTTTTGCTTTACAGTCTTATATGAATGAGGTGGACCTCATCTTTGAGCCTGAGAATTCCTGCCTCCCAGTCTTTTTTTTTTTTTAATTTATTTTATTGAAGTATAGTTGATTTACAATGTTGTGTTAATCCCTGCTGTACAGCAAAGTGATTTAGTTATACATATATATACATTCCTTTTCATATTCTTTTCCATTATGATTTATCACGGAGTACTGCATATAGTTCCATGTGCTACATGGTAGGACCGTGTTGTTTATCCATCCTATATATACTATTTGCATCTGCTAATCCCAAACTCCCAGTCCACCCCTCTCCCTTGGTAACCACAAGTCTGTTTTCTCTGTCTGCCTCCCCGTCTTATGACTCTGTCTCTTCAAGCTCTGTCCCCAAGCTGGTCCTTTGTCTGGTGAAGAATGCTTGAGGATCTGGCATATCTTTTCCTGTCATCCCATATGTCTTTGCTAAGCTTTTTGCCTCCACACCATGGACCCTTAGTCTAGAGCAGGGCTTAGCAAACTCCTGGCTTGCTAGCCAAAGCCCTGCCTTTTTTATGGCCCTCAAGCCAAGAATGTTTTTTCATTCTTTAAGAGTTATTTTTAAAAATGCAAAGAAGAATATGCAACAAAGACCTTATGTGGCCTGTAACAGTTAAAATATTTACTGTCTGGCCCTTTACAAATAAAGTTTATCAGCCCCTGCTTCAGAATTTGCTTATCCCTGCAAATCTCCAAATCATTGGATTCTCCACCAATTTAGATTGCAGGCCTCAGGCAGAAAGAGTCTCAATAAAGCCATGTTTTCTTCCATTTTTGTTGTTAAATGGACCATCTTTGACCCAAGATTGACTTTTTTTCTTGTAGGAACTTACTCAAGGCTCTAAGAAGCTGAACGTGGCAACATCCTGATGAGTTTCTACAAGTTTTTCTGATGCTTACAACATCCGTGGGTACATGGTTGGTGTAAAACAGGTGACAGTTTAAACCAGAGTTAACCATGGCCCAAGGGCCAAATCCAGCCCACCACCTGATTTTGTAAACAAAGTTTTATTGGCACGCACACAGCCACAACCACTGATTTACATATTGTTCAAGGCTGCTTGCAAAGGCAGAGCTGAGTAGCGGCAGAAGAGACCATATGACCTAAGCATGAAACATTTACTAGCTGGCCCTTTACAGAAAGTTTGCCAAACCTTGGTGTAAACCAAGTGTTTTGCAATAGCAATGTCAGGGCCGCTGCTTCCCAGCATGGGAAGCAGGTCACAGTTGCCCTCTGCTCCGCCACCTGTGTCTGTTGCTTGTAGCACCCACATTCTGTATAAATCAGGGTTCTTAGTTGCAAGCAACAGCGACCGGTCGATTTAAATAGAAAAGGAATTCATTAAAAGGAAATCAGGCAGCCATCCCCCCCCACAGAGCACAGTTTGCTGAGGAAACCACTGCTGTCACCACAACATGACACCAAGTTCTTGCACCAAGAACTTGATCTTATGGAAAGGACCTGTGCTGCCCCTACTTCTTTAGAGTCGGAGCCGGGCATGGTGCATCTGATTGGTGAAGGCTGGGTCACGTGACCATAGCTTTACTGCAAGGGAGGCTGGGAAATGATTAGCAAGCATCTTCAGTTTCTACAGTGGGAGGTAAGTTCTGCAGCCCACCGAGACTCAGAAGGAAGGGAATGCCCCAAACGAAGGAAGGAAACTCAGATACTGGGCAAACAGAAAGGCCAATGCTTGCTAAATCCCATCAGAAGCCCAGTTCCCTATTGACCCACAGCCAAGCTAGTGCTTCCCAAACTTTATTGATCCATATCCCATCCACATGCTCTTTGCTCATATGTATGTACATACTACACTATTATTCACTGAACATTTTTCCTTAAATCAACTCTTCTTATATAAATACATTTATTCAGAAGAAAAACTAAATTTATGATTTTTTGAAATTTCAGATTTCTAGAGTAAGTTGGAGATTAGCATCCGTTGTCATTAGTGACCCAGTTTAAAAATGAGATACGATTGGGCTTCCCTGGTGGCGCAGTGGTTGAGAGTCCGCCTGCTGATGCAGGGGACACGGGTTCGTGCCCCGGTCTGGGAAGATCCCACATGCTGTGGAGCGGCTGGGCCCGTGAGCCATGGCCACTGAGCCTGCGCGTCCAGAGCCTGTGCTCCGCAACGGGAGAGGCCACAACAGTGAGAGGCCCGCGTACCGCAAAAAAAAAAAAAAAAAAAAAAAAGAGATACGATTAAAGACATTCAAGAATGTTATTAAATGCATATTGTAAATGGTTGTTTGCAGGATTTTTTGAGCCTGAGTACTGCTCTTTCTTAATTAAGAAAGGAGGTTAGTAGCAGATGTGTAGGTGTTAAAAATGATCAGGACCATACATACTTGACCTAATCAGAAAGCTAGTCAGAGAACGGAGAAGACAATAACTTCCCCATTTATTTTTTAATTGAAGTATAATTGCTTTACAATGTTGTGTTAGTTTCTGCTGTACAATGAAGTGAATCAGCTCTATGTATACCTATATCCCCTCCCTCTTGGACCTCCCTCCCTCGCCCCCCTCCATCCCACCCATCTAGGTTGTCACAGAGCACCGAGCTGAGCTTCCTATGCTTTATAGCCGGTTCCCACTAGCTATCTGTTTTACACATGGTAGTGTATAAATGTCAAGCCTACTCTCCCAATTCGTCCCACCCTCCCCTTCCCCACCATGTCCACATGTCCGTTCTCTACATCTATGTCTCTATTCCTGCCCTGCAAATAGGTTCATCTGTACCATTTTTCTAGATTCCACATATATGCGTTAATATGCAATATTTGTTTTTCTCTTGCTGGCTTACTTCACTCTGTATGACAGACTCTAGGTCCATCCACATCTCTACAAATGACCCAATTTAATTCCTTTTTATGGCTAATATTCCTCTTACGTGATATGACTTCAGGTACCACGTGAATCAGTTGGGTACCCCAGGGAGTATTTGCCCTGCAGTTTACTTTTAACCTTGTCATAGTTTCCTGATGCTGCTTTAAGAGATGACCACAAACTCAGTGGCTTAAAACAATGTGAATTTATTATCTCACATTTCTTCAGGTTGGAAGTCTCAAATTAGTTTCACTGGCTGTTGGCAGGGCTGGTTCCTTCTACAGGCTCCAGGAGAAGAATTCATTTCTTTCCTTTGGGAGTATGTGCCTTTTCCACCTACTTCCTTGGCATATGGTCCCTCCTTCCATCTTCAAAGCATCTTCTCTCTGACTTCCCGCCTCCCTCTTAGAAGGGCCCTGCGATTACACTGGGCTCACCCTGATGATCCAGGATAATCTTCCCATCTCAAGATTCTTAACTTAATCACATCTTCAAAGTCCTTTTGCCATGTAGAGTAACACATCACAGCTTCTGGGGATGAGAATATGGACATCTCGGGGGGCCGTGATTCCACCTACCACAACCCTGGCCAATCTTTCTTTCTTATATGGGTGCATTGGCGGAGGATATATGTAATACAGGAAAGCGTGAATGCTGATGTCCTCACTGGTGCAAGGGAATTCACATGTGTGCTTCGTTCTTCCCTTGTCAGATTTCCTGAGTCTCCTCTCTCTGAACTGGGTTTCCTCTCTCAAGCTGACCTTGTAGGGCATCCCAATCCAACAGGAGATTAGAAATATATACTTTGGTTTAGCCACACCTGGGTGTATCATCAGATGCTTCCAGCTTCCAAGAAAGCCCATCATGCCCCATCCTCTCACCCCGTTCTGAGCACAATTCCCACTTGAGCTTCTGGGCTTGCAGGGACCCAGGTGGAAGGGGCTGGATCAGGTGCATTGTGTAACCCCACACAGATGGCCGGCGGGAGCTGCGTCTCTGCCAGGTGTCTGGATCGCGCTAATTACAGAGCCTGCCTGGCTTTAAGAAGCTGAGGTTTCTGACTCATCGCCCAGGGGGCAGGAGCTTTCATTTGCCTTTTTCTGTTCTGATCGCTGCTTTTCTTGCCCCTACCCAAGGCCGTGACCCAGGACTTCTGTGACCAACCAAACCCTCCCTGGGGGGCAGTGTAAACCACAGTTCCAATCCGACTCTGCAATTAGGAGCCAGGAGGCTTGAGTAAGCTACTTAGACTCTTTAAACCTCGTGTCCTAGTCTGCAAAACCAGGGTAATGCTTACTCCATTGGTCTCCCCTTCATCCAATGTTTGTTGAGCACCTACTATGTGCCACACATTGGGCTAGGCACCAGAGACACAAAGATGTATCAGACAGAAGAGTCCCATGCGCTCACAGAGCTTACATTATAGTGGGGAGAGGAGCAGACGATAGGCAAGAAAAAAGATAAATAAAATTACAAATTGGGATATAATCTGTGAAGGAAATACTGTCATGTAAAGAGAGCAACATAGGCCATGTGGGACGGACTCATTGATGAAACGACATTTAAGCTAAGACCTGTATCAGGATGGCTGAGGGCAGGAAGGACTGGGCAGCAGGGCCAGTTAGGATACACGGCTGTAAGGATTAAATAAGGTAATGCACATACAGGACCTGGCACCATGTAGGGAACATTGTGCTTCCAGAGATACCCAGAACTCCAGTTTACAAAGCACCTTCATGTGAATTGTATCATTTAATTTGATTCTCATGACCACTCACCAAATAGGGCAGACACTGGTGTGCCCAGTTTATTGGTGGGAAAGTGATGGGAAGAACAGTTAAGTAGAGCAAGGTGGCAAAGCCTTTCCCTTTGGTCTCTCGGATCCTCCAAAGTCACCTCCTTTGATCGACAGTGGATGCTTGCAAGACAGCAGCTGGTGAGTTAGCTACTGCTGGGTAACAAATAGCCACAACGCATGGTGGCATACAACAATCAGTGTTCATTGTTCATGTGTTTGGGATCAGCTGGAGTTTGGATGGGCAGCCCTGCTGACCTTGGCTGGATGTGCTCACAGGTCTGGGTGTTGGCTGATAATGCCCTTGGCTGAAGCAACTCAACCTTGTTCGTATGTCTCCTGTCCTGTATCAGACTGACTCAGGTATAGTCTCATGTGATGGCAGAGATGCAGGAAAGCAAGTGGAAACATAAGGCCTCTTAAGTGCTAGGCTTGCAATTAAGATACCATTACTTCTCTGCCTTCTACTGGCCAAGCAGTTTACAAATCTTACCCAGGTTCACAGGAGGGGAAATCAACTCCCTCCTTCAGTGAGAGGAACACAAGGATGGGGATGGGAGGTGAGGGTGGGAGCAGATTGGGGCCATTAATGTAATCTATTACTGCAGGCTTCCAATTAGGGCCATGCAATAGAGAATACTGTGTGTGTGTACATGTGTGTGTGAAACAGTTGAACCATTTAGGGCACAGATGGAATACTTGTGAAAGTGCAGATTTTAAACCTGTTAAATCTCTAAGGGCATGACCCAGAATCTGAATTTTATAAGCCTTTCAGTTTATTCTGATGATCACAAAAGTTTGCAAACCATCATTTTAAGGGATCAGACCTATGTACAGATGGGTTTTCATTTTACATTTGGAGGTAAACACTGGAACAAGAAGTATATTATGTATAGACATGAATATGAATCTCTACTCCTCCCTCCAAAACATATGTGTCCAAAAATTATCCTGCTTCCAATGCATTTGCTTTATGGGCATCGAAAGGCCAAGTGGCCAGGGAGTGAAATAGAAGGTAATACTACCACCTCCTAGTGGTGGTGCCTGGCAACACAACAGAGCAATAAGCACCGTAGCAAAGATTTTTTTCTTTCACATACAATTCAGCTAAATACAAGACAGCTGATAAAAGCTAATGTGAGTTATTCCTCACTGCTTTACAGTTTAATCTATTACTACCAGACATGGCTATGTAGCTATTTTCATTGAGCTCAATTTATTAATTTTCAGCTCAGTTTTAGAATTTGTACTCTTGTTTTCAGCTAGTAGAATATTACATTGAGAGGGATTTACAGTTTGCAGCTGGATGTCAGTGTAGAATTTACGATTCTTGCATGAGAAGAAGAATGTATTTTAAGTGCAAAACCACTTTGAAGCCATTTTGAATAATTGTATCATGAAAAGTACTTGTGAACGTTTTTTCTCAAAATTTTTCCTTGAAAGAGCTTCATATTATCTGTCAGGGTTTCTCAACACTGCCACAATCGACATTGGGGGGGCAGATAGTTTTCAGCTGTGGGGGCCCCTCCTGTGCACTGTAGGATGTTTAGCAGCAGCCTGGCCTCCACCCACTAGATGCCAACTACACCCCTCGAGTGTGACAACCCCAAATGTCTCCAGACATTGCCAGGTGTCCCCTGGGGAGGGGAGGCAAAATGGCCCCCAGCTGGGAACCTCCACTTGTAGGGCTTTATATACCAGGAAATACAGTGATTGGCAACCATGAGGAGGCCACCAGGGTCCACAGCAGGTCATGCCACTGGGAGAGGAAACGGAGAAGCCAGTGACAGCCCCCCCCCCACCGTGGCCCCTGGCCCGTCTCTGAACAGCACAGCATGTTCCTGGTCGCAAAGCTTAAACTGCATATTAGCTCAATATTTGTCATCAACTAGAACAAACTAGAGACCGGAGGAACCAGGAAAGACTTGCCTCTCTGTGTTTGTAGAAAGACAACAGTGTAATTTCACGGGGGACTTGGACACATGTGAGGAAAGAGAGGTGTGACTTGACTTGCTTGACCTTGGCACAGGGTTCCCTTAAATAACAGCTTTCTTTTTTCTTTTTTTTCTCTTTTGCCAGAAGGGGAAGTTAAATTGCCATGACGTGCTGCTGCCTTGTCCAGAGATGAATGCTGCTGGAGAGGAGAGCCTGGCCAGGAAAGCATCCACATCCCTAGTCTGACGCTGAGTTGGTGATGGGGAACGGGGTGTAACAAGGTGGCCGCCATGCCTCTGTCCTCTTAGTTGTGCTTAGGTTTGCATTTTCCTGAAGCCCGCTTTCCCTCTTTGTCACCCTCTGTCTCCTGGGGTGGATGGTCTTTTTTCCTGAGAAAAAGGACCCTGAAAGGTCCCCAGACGTTCTCAGAATAAGGTGTGATGTCTGGAAATATCTCACTAGGACCAATGAGACCTGCACGCCAGGGCTAACTCTTCCCGGTGAGCTGGTTGCCTGCCTTCAAACCAGGTCTCAGCATTTTCCTGCTGTATGACCTCAGGCAAGCTGCTTGATTTCTCTGGGCCTCTGCTGCCTGTAGAATGGGAACAGCTGTGACAGCAACAGCAGGGGGCCTACACCCAGCACTCAGTGAGGGCTATTCATCTTTTATTATCATCAAGTCACTGGGCCAAGCCCAACTACCAAGTAAGCGGCAGACTTGAGGGTTAAAATTAGATTTTCTGACTCCAAATCTTGGGTTCGCAACCTTGCCACATGCTGGAATCACTTGGGAGGCTTCTGAAGGCTGGATCCTGCAGAGGTTGCCATCTCCTTGGTCTGGGGAGCAGCCAGGTGTGGAGATTGTTGAGGGTCTCCAGGTGATTCTAATGTGCTGCCTTATAACTCAGGTGAACGACGCTCAGGCTCAGGCAGAATCTGACCTCCCAGGTCTGGCTTATCTCACTGAGTATAATGTGCTCCAGGTTCCTCCACATTGTAGCGTGTGACAGGATCTCCTTCTTCTTCGTGCCTGAATAATATCCCATCCTATGTGCATATCATGTTTTCTTTCTCCACTCATCTGTCATTTCTTTCTCCACATCATCTGATACTGCTTACATGAGGTATTTAAAGTGGTCAAATTCATACGAACAGAAAGTTGAAGGATGGTTGCCAGGGGCTTGGGGAGGGGGGATGGGGAGTTGCTGTTCAATGGGTACAGCGTTTCAGTCTGCAAGAGGGGAAAGTTCTAGAGAGGCTATGCAACATAGTCCTTATAAGTAACGGTATAGTTCCATAAACTTAAACTTTGTTAAGAGGGTAATCTCATGTTATGTTATGAAAAAAATAAATTTTTTTACCACAACTTAAAAAAAAAAAAAAAGACAGGCTCAAACGGGTGGTTCAGGGAAGTGCTGAAGGCTCCAGGGTGGGCAGAGGCTGAAAACAGGGGGACTGAATCAGAAGGGCTTCCTGGATGAGGAGCCTCCAGGCTCTTCCAGGAAGAGGCGGAAAATGTGGACCCAACGTGTGGAGCAGCTGCTGGAGCGGAAGGCTTTCCCAAGGGATTAATGGGAGAGACGGGCTGCTAGGAGTTCCAAGCCGGGATCTGGAGCCTTCAATGTGAACTGCAGACAGCCAGCCTCAGAGAATTGCCTCCGCTTGTTAGCAAGGTGTGGCTTGCAGCCTCCCTGCCCCTGGCTGAGCTGACTCAGTAACCAGAGTGCTTATTTAAAGGATGGATGACTCAGCCTCCAGTTCCAGCCTACGTCTTGCTTGGCTTGTTTTCTGGCAAAGGAGGCAGAGAGCCAGTGAGCAAAATGTGTGATTTGCCAGATTTTGCCAGCAGCTCAACTGATTTCAAATTCAGCCTAAATTTCTGTCTCCTTGTACGTGAAAGAGTCTTTATAATTTGCTGGTAGGGAAGGGGTGGGGTAGGGGGTTGATTCTTAAAGTCTAGTCCAAGGACTTGCTGCCTTGGAATTCCCTGGGGAGCATGTTGAGACTACAGATTCCTGGGTCACACCCCAGACTTGTGGAGTGGGACCCTCAAGGGGTGGGACCCTGGAATCGGCCACCTTATCGAGCTCTCCAGGTATTTGAACCAAGCGTTTTTGGTGGATCACAGCTGGGAGCCCAAATTAAGAGGTGGTCGTGGCCCATCCAACCTGAACTTCCTTTCTTCTCTGCTGGTTCTCTTCTTTGTCTCAGCAGGATAAACAGACCTCAGAGGTGGTTTGGAAATGCAGTGACCTGCAGTCCAATCAAAAATGATAAATTTTAAAAAGAAAGGAAATCTCACTTCATGGTCTACGGGTTTTCAAAATACCTGTGAATCATGTTGACACGGATTGCTTTCTTTCTGGTCATCTAACATGCAGTTCCCCTTGCTTTGGTAGCAACACCCCAAATTCCTTTTGGAATCATCTCTCCCTCCCAGTGGGTGGGCAGGTCGATCCATCAGGGTGTCTGGTGGCATGTGACCCAAGTCAAGTCAATCAACATTTCTCTCCTAGGCTTGTGAGGGTGGAAAACCCAGCCCTCAAGCAGCTGCATCTTTTTCTCTCCATTAGCTCCTGTCCCTTTGATTATTCTCTGTGCCCCTTTCTGAGCCTTCTCTAGCCTACAACACAATTCTGTGGGCTATCCCAGGCCCCTGCCATAAACCCCTCTGCTGCTGAAATTCTGGTCCACTAGACAACTCTGGGAACTAAGGTTCTCTCTCTCTCTCTCTCTCTCTTTTAAACAGATGCTAATATTTTGCCTTCTTTTCTTTTTAAATTATTTTTGGCTGCATTGGGTCTTCGTTGCTGTGCACAGGCTTTCTCTAGTTGCGGCGAGCAGGGGCTACTCCTCGTTGCGGTGTGCGGGCTTCTCATTGCGGTGGCTTCGCTTGTTGCGGAGCACGAGCTCTAGGCGCGTGGGCTTCAGTAGTTGTGCCTCACGGGCTCTAGATTGCAGGCTCAGTAGTTGTGGCACATGGGCTTAGTTGCTTCGCAGCATGTGGGATCTTCCCGGACCAGGGCTCAAACCCACGTCCCCTGAATTGGCAGGTGGATTCTTAACCACTGCGCCACCAGGGAAGTCCCAGGCTCTCTCTTAATCTATGTCCGCGTGCTGCTGCAGAGTTCTGGAAAGCTTTGTCCTGTTTTGACTTGTCATGGGGAGAGGGGAGGAGCAGAGATGAGGCGGTAATGTGAGTCGTTTCTATGCTATACATTTTGCCACTTTCAATCCAGTCCCTCAGAAAAGCTTTACATTTTCATCACAGACAACTAAGGGTAAGTTGCTTCCAGAGTCTCATTGAGATCTGAGTCTTTTTTGACTTGCATTGGATTTTCAGCTTAAACTAACTGCCTCTAATCTACATCAATTCCAATTTGATGAAATGAAGTGAGGATGATAAAATCCACCTGCAAGGGCTTTTGTTTCTAAATGGAACTGAAGTTCTGGAGTGGAGAACACGGTCAAGGAAGAGCTTCTGACTCTAAGTTTAGAGAAGCAATTCCAATTAAAAATTTTGACTCAAGACACAAAATCAACTGAGAATCAATGTGGAGGTCTGGGAAGAAAGGACTGTGCTGTACCTAAATATTAGCCAAAGTCTCGCTACGCTGGCACCATATTTCAAATATGTTGTTTGGTAGTTTTGTGACAATCGATTGGTTTCAACACCAAACATGACAAAAAGCAGGTTTATTTTCAATTTCAGAAAGGTGGAGAAGGGGCATTACCGCCACCTGGTGGCCAATTTTCCAAACTGTTCGTTCAGGTCTTGTAGGGATGAAATTTGTGACGTTGAAGGCCGGCAGTAAACCGCAAACATTCCAAAGCCTCAACATTTGGCTACTGACCTGGATATTATACATTTCTATATTCAATTACCATCCCAATCATAAACCAAAACAATCTGGTTTGGTCTGGTCAGATAAAATTTCCATCTTTTTTTCTTTTTTTTTTTCAAATCGGATATTTCCCCAAAGAAGAAAAATCATTACAGTGATTCCTTTTGTGGTCATTCTACATTTCCTTTTGCCATGTTATTTTTTTTCCGGAGGAAGAAGGGTGTGCACATTTATTCTGGCTTCCTTAGTGGCATCGGTTCAGAATAACTGGACCTTGGGGTCTGGGGCTGGTATGTGCATTGATGTTTCCCTGGAAAGGATTTGTTCTTCAGTTCCCCTGCCTCTGGACATCACTTCCACAAACCCAGTCCCAGCTGCTGTCGTGTCACCCTGACCATTGCGATGGGCTTGTCATTTGTCATCCTGGTTCCCCCCTACCCATCGCCCCCACCCCAGCCCCCAGCCCATTTTCTGTGTGGCAGCCAGAGTGACCACAGCCTCCACTCTGGTCCTGTCACCCGTTGGGCCTGAAGGCTTCAGTGGCTCTGTCACTCCCAAGGTGATGACCAAACTTCTTAACATGGACAACAGTCTCTAGGACTGTCCCAGGTGCTGTTGTTGCCTCGTCAACAACCCCCAAACTTAATGGCTTAAAATAACTTTTTTTTTTTTTTGCAGTACGCGGGCCTCTCACTGTTGTGGCCTCTCCCGCTGCGGAGCACAGGCTCCGGATGCACGGGCTCAGCGGCCATGGCTCACGGGCCCAGCCGCTCCGCGGCACGTGGGATCTTCCCGGACAGGGGCACGAACCCATGTCCCCTGCATCGGCAGGCGGACTCTCAACCACTGCACCACCAGGGAAGCCCAAAATAACTTATTTTGTCCACAGTTTTGTGGGTCCAGATCCGGATAGGACTCAGTTGGGCTATTTGTCTGTTCCACGTGGCTTCAGCTGGGGCATTTGCAATCCAGGATCTGCTCCAAAGATGGTTTCTTCACTCACGGGTCTGCCATCTCAGTGCTCCCTGGCCTGTCTCTTTCTTTCTCCCTCTCTCCATGTGGCATCTTGTCCTCCAGGGTCTCATGGCCTGGGCTTCCCACAGCCTGGTAATCTCACGGTGGTTGCACCTCTTACGTGGTGGCTGGTGTCCAAGAGGCAGGAAGTAGGAGCCGCCTGGCTGCCTCCCAGAGCTGGCCCAGCATTGCTTTCATTGTATTCTATTGGTCAAAGCAATCATAGATCTCCCCAGAGTCAAGGAGGTGGGGAGAGAGACTCCACCTCCAGGCAGGGGAGAGAGGCAAGTGGCCTGGGAGGTACTAGGAGGTCTAGCCTCCTCCCACAGGCCCCAAACCAGACTGTCCAGAACCACCTGCCTCTTGCAAATATCCTTCCCTGTGCACTTAACCTGGTGAGTTCTACCCATTCTGCAAATTTCAGCTAAATCAGGATTTCTAGAGGGTAGTCTCACCTGACCCTACGTGGACTCTAAGAGTCTGTGATCCATTGTTTTGTCCCCCCACTGCTTATTTTGAGAAATTTCAACCTGCAGAAATGTTGCATGAATAACATTACTTAGATTCACCGACTATTAACATTTTTGTCACATTTGCTTTTACCTTTCTCTTTGTATGTGTGTGTGTGTATAAATATTTTATGAGCCATTTGTGTGTCAGCTGCAGACATCAAGGCACTTTGCCTCCAAGGATGCCGGCAGTATCTCCTAAGAACAAGACTGTCCTCCCAGGTAAGCCCAATACGATGAATACGATGATCACTTTCAGGTGATTTAACACTATTATCCATAGTCAGAGTTCACCAAGGTCCAAATAATATCCTCTAAATCCAGGATCCACTGTGGGTCATGCATTGCATTTCATTGTCCTGTGGGATCCCCTCTTACACCCAAATCCTTTTCCTTCGGAGGAATTTCCCCATGTGCATTAAGCTCCATGTGCACAAGCCCTTCCCCCAGGCACTCTCATGCCTTTCTCTTAATCATCCCTCAGCTTAAGTGCTTCCTCTTCCAGGAAGCTCTTCTTGACCACCCTGTCTCACATAACCTCACTGCCCCCATCATGCCCCACCATATCTCCCTCCTTATTTTCATATGGACCACATCACATGGCTCTCTGAAAATCTCATGTCTGTACTTTCCATTTGTCTCCTGTGTCCCCCACTAGGTCAGCTCCAAGAGGGCAGGGACAGTGATAAGTCTTGTTCTCCATGTTAGCACCTGGCACGGTGTCTGGAATCTGGTAGATCCCTTGATGAATGAACACATGAATATTTCACTGTGAAATTTTAACCAATGGGTGAAAATAGAGTTTTGGGTTGCCGGGGCTGATGTCTTTACCAAACTTTTACCATGTCGTAAACCTCTTAACACAGCTGCTAAGAATTTCTCCTGTGTCTTGGGCTACAATCCAGCCTACCTAAGCTTGGCCTCTGTTTCGCTCAGACGAATAACCCCTGCCCACAAATTAACCAAATTGCATTTATACAGAGCCTACGTGGCCTGAAACAGGGCCCTCAATCCTACTACTTAAACTACCCCAAATATCTCTGCTTGCTGCACATGGGTCCCAGTCTGTGAGCAAGACATGGGTGAGTATCCCCAAGCTAAGAGATAATTTTTTTTCATGGAGAGAGAAGTGGTAGATAAGCACAATTAGCTCAAAAGGAACTGACCTCAAGCTGTGGAGGTGATGTGGGCAATTTGTGGGTAGTTCACACTCCCCATGATCCTTACCACCATGTGTGGTTTCCATGGTGGCAGAGTTTGCCACGGCCAGAATTGGCTTTTTGCTATCATTACAGAACCAGCTGTGCTGCATCTGTATCCTTCCTTCACAGGCACTCTGGACATCCATCCCACAGATATTCAGATCTTTAGGAAGCCCCCAAAACTCAATACTCTCTTTAATGTGAATAGTTAAAACTCTGTATGGCAAAAATCAAATATGATCTGCCTTTTGTATTATCTTGGCCCAAATTCCATCCAAGCCTCTCCAACTGCATTTACTATATTCCCCTACAGCCAAAATCCAGGGAAACATAATTGGGTTAGAAATCGTTTTAAATAAACCTTGAGTGTAGAAATATTTTCTTCATATATCAGACGTCACTTCCCTCTATCAAAGTAAGGAAAAGAAACTTCAGGTGTCTTTGCCCCTGTGGTCAGTCATAGCATCTACAGAGATGTTTTCTGATATCATCTTTATTGATCCAACTTACTGCAATCTTTAAGGTGTTTTATTTCACTGGCATTGACAAACAGTTGTCCATCTTGTTACTGAACTGAACTCGGGTTCACTTGCCAGACGCACAGAAAAGCCAATCTACGGACACCAGGTTGCGGTGCATTGCACAGTGCCAAGCAAGAAGAACAGGCAGCTTATGCTCAAAAGACCCGAGCTCTTCGATGGCTTTTAGTGGAGGATTTTTAAAGGCAACGTTAGGGGTGAGGGTTGCAGGGTACATGATCAGCTCATGGATGTTCTTCTGTTCGGTGGTGAGGTAACAGGGAGGTGTTTGGGCAATCTTAACCATCAGTCTTCTGACTCCAACCAATCTGGGGTCTACGTGCTTCTGGTCAGCAATTTCTATCCAGTGAGGCCCTGGTTTCTGTAAAACAACTCAAGGATATGTGTCCGATTGTTATCTATATCCCTTGAGGAGGAACTGGGGTCCTGTGACTCTGCTTTATGGCTGACCTATTGTTTAAGCTATCATTACTTTTCTTGCTGGACTGCTTTTCCTTTGTTTCTGCATTCCCTCACTTCTCTAATTAGTGACTGCTTGAGTCTACTCTTTGGATCCTGGGGAAGGCCTAGGAGACTGAAGCCTTTCTCCTACAAACAAGAACAGGGGACACAGAGGGATCTGCCACCAGGAAGGCCCTGCAGGGTCCTGTTCGCTTTCAATCTCACAAAACCCTGGCCCTAGTTTTAAAATTATAAGAAATTTTCCTTTCAAAGAAATTTGAGAAAAACATCCTGGTATATGGATGATTAATTCATTGTCTATGTATAAGAGTTGTTGCTTGTTGACCAGTGACGGTCTGAGTTTTAACTAATGTTTGTTCTCTTCCACCATCTAAATAGCTAATCTATTAAGCTCTCCCACCACCCACCGTAATTCCTGTGGTCTCTGTCGTCTCAGATTTTGCTTGTGCATTTGGAGGATTAGATCCCAGTGGGTGGGACTCTTTACCCCAACACAGTTCTACCACCCATAGTTCACATTGTAGAGGAAGAAAACTTCCTCTTCCCTTCTAGGGGCTATGAATGGAGCCTGTGAATTAAACTGACAAAAGATAACAGGAGAAAACGAATACAAATTTTAATATTTTTACATGCACAGAGGTTTCAGAGAAAACATGTGAAACCCCAAAGAAGTGGTTAGACCCGGAGGGCTTTAACAAAGGGCGATTAGATTCTGGGGAAGTGACAAAGGAAAGGGATTTGGGGCTCCTAGAGGTGGTAAATTGTGGGAAGGTGACTAGGAAATATATAGCAGATAAAGGTTTACTTAATAGGGTTTGTTATGCAGATTCATCTCAGGTCTTCCAGGTACTGGAGAGGGAAACCGCTTTACAGAGGGAAATTTATGTCACCTTTACAAGTGGAAATTTATGCCTTGATTTTAGGCAGAAAGGGGGAGCGAAGTGAGCTCTTCCTGTGTCTTCGGTTTTCAGCTTAACATAATCCTTACGCCAAAGTGGTATATTTTGTGGTGGCATGTTTTGATCCCTTTCAACACGGATTAAAAAAATCAAGTAGCCACATCCTCCCCCTGAGAAAATCTCAGGAGGCTGAAAGGTAGGAACTGACTGAATTAGATTTGTCTGCATTATAGGTCTCCTGATTTTTAAAATTCAGTGATTTAACTCTATCCTCTGGATTTGTGGTAATAGGTAATGTAAGTCTATCACTGAGCATTTGCCACTTCAGCAAATAAGATGGAGTGAGTTGCTAAGAGAGCTCTCCGAAAAGGAGCCAGGAGGCTGTCAAGGAAGTGGGATTCACGCACGTCTCATTCCAGGTGGAATCTGACCTTTGACCACTTAGTATCTTAACACGGGCATCCAGAACATCTGCACAATGTTCCAGAAGCTCAAGATACCTATTAGACCCTTACCCTAAATAACTCGTTTCAGCCTATCCCTTAAAGACAAATATTTCCTTTTTGCGTCAGTCATAATACTCGCCAGACAATAACCTTGTGGCTTTTGCCTTTATAAGCCCCTGACTCCCTCTTCCCCAGAACACTCTTTTGGTTTTACCTGAATCTGTGACTCCTGAATTGCAATTCTTAGGACCCCAAATAAGGCCCTTTGTTCTCTGAAGCCTTGATACTGATTATTCTTCAACAGGTGCCATCTACCAGTTAAAGATAAAGCCACCATCTGATTTCACGATGTCGGGCACATCTCACTGACAGAAGACATTGTGAAATGATTGACAGAGGCTTTGCATCTTCCATGTTGGGGGCATAAAAACACCCCCCGGCCAACCTGAGTGTCTAGGAACACACAGGAGGCCCCACCTCCGCAACATATGGGGTAAGGGCCAGGTGTCCACGTTTTGAACAAATCATGGTCCCAGGGAAGGGTGCTTGTGTTAGTTTCCCTAGGGCTGTTGTAACAAATTACCACAAACTTGGTGGCTCAGAACAACAGACATGTATTTTCTCATAGCTCTAGAGATGTCTGAAATCCAGGTGTTGGCCGGGCTGTGCTCCCTCCAGAGGCTCTTCCAGCTTCTGGTGGCTCCGGTGTTCCTTGGCTTGTGGCTGCATCACTCCAATCTCTGCCTCTGTCTCCATAATGGAAACGTGTTCACATTATGATTTTTAGAAGAATTTTCTTCTATCTCCATGGCCACCTCTGAGTGACATGCCATCTCCTGCTGACCCTTTGGCCCAGTAAATTAGCAGTTACCTCGGAAACAAAGTATTTCTAATTTACCCATCCCCAGCAAAGGTTTTATGTTTTTGCTTTCTACCATTTACTAATAAAGGACTTGCTTTGTCCTAGGTATTCTGTGTTACATCGTTAACTCCTTACAATGACCCTGAAACAGGGCTCTTGAGCTCAGGCAGCAGAACCAGTTAAACAAGGAAAGAGAGGGAGAAAAAGGCAGAAGGAAGGAGTCAGCACTGCCTTCATTCTACACATTGAGAAAAAGGAGGCTCAGAGAGATGCCGACTTCATGGTAAGTGTTGGAACTGGCTTTCAGACTCAGGGTCTGTCTGTGAATGCCTTATCCCACGAGAACAACATATGAGACATTCAGTGTCCAGGACAGTTGGACAAGCTACTGCCCTGATACTCAATTCCTGGGGTGAGGATGCGCCTCCTCTGTCTGGGGGCCCTGTGGTCTTGGTGAGGAAGCCATCAAAACTATAGAACTTGGAACTGATTAGAGGGGCTAGACTTGGCCCAGTGTGAGAGAGCTGGTGGAGAAGCCTATGCAAACTGTTCCCTCTGGGTCTAGTGTTGAGTCTGGAGTCGCCAGAGGTCAGCCAGGTGGCCATCAGGAAGGAAGGAAGGAAGCGGACAAGGGCAAGTACGAACTGGAAGCACGTCTGTGTATGACCACCTCCAGCCTCGAAGCCACAGGAAACGTGGCCTATAGGAAAGGCACAGAGCAGCACACAGAGGTGCCCTTCACTTGGCCAGGCACTTGGCAGGAGCTGTGGGTCTGTGAGCCAGGAGTGCATGGAAGCCTCCACGCTCTGATGCCCTGTATCTATCTTCAGAACATAAAACAAGAACTGATGTTTTGCTTCTGCTCCAAATTGCATGCAGTGTCTCGTGACCAACGCTAAACTTGAACCAGCCAGGGAAAGACATCCTTGGAAAGGTAGTTCCAGCTTAGCGACATGGACATCATCCAAAGCCACTACACCTACCCTGAGTGTCAAGAGTAGTGGAGTATACCTCTCACTGACCAAAAATGCCAGAGGTTTGCTTTCTTGTTCACCTTGCAGCTTTGACACATGCCCTAGGATAAGCCAATCTGATATGTGTCTGGGTTTTGATTCTGGAACCACAAGGCAGCAAGGACAGTGGGGAAGGCTTTCTGTTCCACCCATTGTCCCCACGAGGCCACACAGCCTGTGTATACAGCTGGAACCCAGGACCAGGGCGCCGCATGTGAATGGGCTGGGTCTCTGTGACTCGAGCAAGCCAACTAAGCTCCCTGGACATGTTTCCACATCTTTAAAATGGGCAGAAAATATCATATCATTATGGGGTATAAATTGCATAAACTGTCTCAGGTTTGAAACCTCATGGGAATTTGTTGCAAAGTATCTTTTTTTCCCCTTTCCTGTTTTCCAAGCCAGAGTCTCTCAGCTCCCTGCTGATTCCAGGAACCGCCCCACAGCCTTTTCTCAATATATTCAATTTTAGCTCATCAATCAGGAGTTTGGTTCTGTTGCTTAAAGGAGGCATAAAGGTTTCCCACCAAAAGCGCATGAAACGTTTCCTGGGTGGAGGTAGGGTGTTTACCTTGTACTATGTAACTGTACAGTCCTGGGTCTTATTCTCAGGCCGGTTCTCTTCTGGTGTCCCTGATAGGTAACAGTTGAGGATCTTGCTCCTGCCCCTCCAAAAGGCAAGAAACATTAATGCTTTCTGGGCCACGAGCTGTAAGATGCTTGCTTGCTATCAGCATTCCTCCTCATTCTACTATTGTGAAGAGCTCTTTTGCTTAAGACTTGTATACCTATCAACATTCCAGAAGATCTGCTGGTTGGGATGCAGTTTCGCTCTGCTGATGCACACCAAAGTCTTGTTGTGGCATCAAAGCTTTGGGCTTTGCTTAGTGAGTGAATGGCTAGTTGATGCCAACCCAAGGGTGCAGTTGTCCTCAAGTGAAGCCCTTGTCCTGTGCTGCAGGACACCCTCCACTGCTCCGAGCCTGAAATAGGACCTCACAGAGGGCAGCTCATCTCTTCAAATTCAGTTCAGAATTTGGCTCTTTCAGTCATGTTTTAAAAGGTAGACACAGGAGACTGAAAAATAACATCTTTATTTGTGACTGAAGATGTGACAGCATTCACAAAATGCCAAGGAAAGCCATTCCTGCTCAATTTTTTAAATCTCAGAGCCTCTGAGGCCTGAACTTTCACTATATACCAGAAAAGAATGCCTCTCTTGAACAGACTTTCACACTAACCGTTATTTTTCTGTTTTCTAGTATTTTCTAGTATTACTCATCCACGGTTTGTCCCATCAGGGCCTGACTTACACTTACCCAGTCTGCTCACCCGTCAAGTTTCTTGGGCTACTTGTAGGAGCCACAGCTCACATCAGTGTTCCCTCAGACAGAGGTAAGCAGGACATCTATGGGAGCCCCTTAGTGTTACGTTGTAAGTAATGATGGTAGCCAGGAAATAAGCAAAGGGTCTCATTAGGGAATCAGCAAATTAAAGCCTTAAATCTAAGGCAGACAACTCCATTTTCCTCAACTGAAATAGCAGTTTGGGTAATTTTTTATTTTACAAGAGATACTGTATTTTTTGTGTACACAGCATACAATGTTTAACTAGTTTTATTACGTATGTAAGTATACAAACCGATTTCGGGAAAACCTAGACTATTTCCCTAAATGATTGATATGGCCTAAAACAAAAGGGGGGAATAGGGAGGGGCACATATTAATAGCCCTTAGAATTTGAACAGAATGGGAAGACATCTATTTTCATAAAATCTTGGTGTAGATGCACCCCAAGGATGATCTGGCCTCAGTAAAGAGCTGAATTTTCCTGTACCTATACTGACCACAAGCAGGTCACCAAAAGCTGATTTTCAAGAGAGGAAATGGTGGTTGCTTGCATCCTAGGGCTTCTGATAGAAGCAGCAGCTCCATAGTCACCGAATGTATTGTACTTAACACAGCTTAGCGACATGGGTCCATGATGGTGTATGTCTTAGAACATATCCATTGGAAGTATTTATTGAATGCAAATCAGAAATTCATGAAACTAGAGGCCACTTACAACACAGGGAAGAGGACTGTCCCTGTATAAAGGGTTCACAATCTGAACTGGCCCTTTAAGACATTGAATAGGGTTAGAGAAACATTGTGACATTGAATAGGGTTAGAGAAACATTGTAAGCAAACAACTGAAGTATGAAAAAACAAAATGTAGTACAATATATAATTATCAAATACTTTTTTTACTTTTAGGTAAGATTTTCAGAAAACCCAGGAATAGATTTTATATCAGAAAATGGTCCATACTGCCCAAAAATGTCTTTTGACTGGACAGTAAAATAATATTTGTTGGAAGCTAAAAACTGAGATAAAGTACAGGCCATTGGGAGTGGTAAAGCTTTAATTTCTCCAATTTTCTTCCAGATCAGCTTATTATTAGGGTTCTCATGGCACAGGAAGAGGTGGTAGCTTTCCACGGGGGCACACTTGGGATTGATTTTGGTTATGTTCCAAGTCAGGGCAATGCCCCTGGGTCTCAGCACCCGTTTTACTCTGAGCTCAGGCTTCTGTGGAGGAAGTGTGTCTCGGATTTTGTCTACCAGTTCAGGTAGTAGTGGTGGTGGTTCTGGGAGAGGTGGCAGGTGCTCAAAGGACTCAAGAACCTAAAACACATTTATAAAAAGTTTAGCAAGCTGAATTGGTGGGTTCTGATTTTTTTTAAGTGGTCAACTGCAGTTCTACAATATATATTTCCCATTCCTCAATCCATTTATCAAAATCATAAGAACAAAAGGATGCTTCAAGGATACATGAGGCTGGATCCAGTTTCTTTCAAGCATAAGCTTCTTTTAGAGTTAAGATCTCTACACTCTGGAATATCACTAATCCAGAATGGGTTAGGTCCCAGACATTCTGGAGAAATATTCCATCTCATTTCCAAACCTGTGTTCCCAAACATGAAAAGTGTGAGTGTAGGAGATCACCCATTTCCATCCACCTTCATCAACAATGGCTATTACTCTTAAAAATCTTTTCCAACTTGTTGGACTAAAAAATATAGTTGTTTTAATTCTGTAGCTTCTGGAAAATTCAATTAAATTATTATTATTTTTTGTTTGTTTGTTTTGTTTTGTTGCGGTACGCGGGCCTCTCACTGCTGTGGCCTCTCCCGTTGCAAGCACAGGCTCCGGACGCGCAGGCTCAGCAGCCATGGCTCACGGGCCCAGCCGCTCTGCGGCATGTGGGATCTTCCGGGATCTTCCCAGACCGGGGCACGAACCTGTGTCCCCTGCATCGGCAGGCAGACTCTCAACCATTGCGCCACCAAGGAAGCCCCAATTAAATTATTTTAATTGAGTAAATAAGTAGACTCACAATAGCACATTTAAAAAAGCATATTAAAGTGCTTTCTAAGATGAAATGTAACCCAAATGTTTCTTTATGAGTAAAATGGGTACTTCCACTCAATTTGGAATGAATATCCCTTACAGAACATTTCATATCAGTACCTGGGCTGCATTTTGTGCCACTGGGGTTGTCTCTTTTGAGATTGAAATAGCTTTCGTAGGTGACTCAAGCGTGGATACTGGACTTTCTGTGAACAACAGAAGGTTTAAAAGTAAAATGTATCTGCAATAATCAATCCCATAGCCTTTAAAGCAAACAGTAGTTTACATCTTGGGTAGTAATTAAATGTGAACTAAAATTATAAAACTGTGAAATAAGAAGATAACTTTTGATATGCAAAGGTATCAAATATAGAGAATTTTTCTTTAATGTGACAAAAATTCCTCACTTAAGGTAAACACTAATGTCATGATGCAACTGAGAACTAGGAAAAATTACCCATGGGAGAGGGATTCCTGCTTAGCAGTCTTAGAGGCAGATTTTGCTCTGTTAGGTCAACGAGGATGTTTGCAAACACAGAACTGTTTACAACCTATAAGAATGTGTGATACAAACAAGGCCTGGGAATTCAAACTAAAACTCATACAGGCTGGGGTTGGAGGTATCCCATGGTAAGCCTAGAGGGAATTAGACATCAATTGTGGACTACTGAAAGGGAGGGGGAGGGAGGAGAGACAGAAGAGAGAATGGAAGAAAGAGAGATGGTTAGAAGAAAGAAAAGGAGGAAAATAGAGAAAATGTGGGTGTGATGGAGAGAAAGAAAGTTTAGTAGGCGCAAGAATGGTTTGAGGACAACTGGGGAAAGTATCATGGGAATGGTAAGAAAAGGGGCTCCATGTTGGACAGTAATAGGGCCAGACAGCTAAAAATGTCAGAAGTTTGAACATATCTAATAAGCAGCAAAAATCATTTTTAATCCACTGTGTGTGCAGTGATATAACTGTTTAACGTACTTTATGAATCTCCCCCAATAAAATGTTTTATTTGTATTTTTCTTTTAACTGACAAGGATAATTAAGATTCTGCACTGTTTCAAAGATAACGTATTAATCACTTTATTTACTGGTGTTAAAAAATGTTTTTGTAAAGGTAATGATTTTACACTTTTAATTGTAAGAGAATCGATGCATGAGAGATTGGTTCAAGATGGCAGAGTAGAAGGATATGCGCTCACTCCCTCTTGCGAGAGCAGCGGAATCACAACTAACTGCTGAACACTCATCGACAGGAAGACACTGGAAGTCACCAAAAAAGATACCCCACATCCAAAGACAAAGGAGAAGCCGCAATGAGGCAGTAGGAGGGGCACAATCACAGTAAAATCAAATCCCATAACTGCTGGGTGGGTAACTCACAAACTGGAGAACACTTATACCCCAGAAGTCCAGCCACTGGAGTGAAGGTTCTGAGCCCCACGTCAGGCTTCCCAACCTGGGGGTCCAGCAATGGGGGGAGGAATTCCTAGAGAATCACACTTTGAAGGCTAGTGGGATATGATTGCAGAACTTCGACAGGACTGGGGGAAACAGAGACTCCCCTCTTGGAGGGCACACACAAAGTAATGTGCACATCAGGACCCAGGGGAAGGAGCAGTGACCCCATAGGAGACTGAACCAGACCTACCTGCTAGTGTTGGAGGGTCTCCTGCAGAGGTGGGGGGTGGCTGTGGCTCACTGTGGGAACAAGGACACTGGCAGCAGAAGTTCTGGGAAGTACTCCTTGGCGTGAGCCCTCCCAGGGTCTGTCATTAGCCCCACCAAAGAGCCGGGTAGGCTCCAGTGCTGGGTCGCCTCAGGCCAAACAACCAACAGTGAGGGAACCCAGCCCCACCCATCAGCAGACAAGCAGATTAAAGTTTTACTGAGCTCTACACACCAGAGCAACACCCAGCTCTACCCACCACCAGTCCCTTCCATCAGGAAGCTTGCACAAGCCTCTTAGATAGCCTCATCCACCAGAGGGCAGACAGCAGAAGCAAGAAGAATTACAATTCTGCAGCCTGTGGAACGAAAACCATATTCACAGAAAGACAGACAAAACGAAAAGGCAGAGGACTATGTACCAGATGAAGAAACAAGATAAAACCCCAGAAAAACAACTAAATGAAGTGGAGATAGGCAACCTTCCAGAAAAAGAATTCAGAATAATGATATTGAAGATGATCCAGGACCTCAGAAAAAGAATGGAGGCAAAGATCGAGAAGATGCAAGAAATGTTTAATAAAGACCTAGAAGAATTAAAGAACAAACACCTAGAAGAATTAAAGAACAAACAAACAGAGATGAACAATACAATAACTGAAATGAAAAATAAACTAGAAAGAATCAATAGCAGAATAACTGAGGCAGAACAGATAAGCGACCTGGGAGATGAATGGTGGAATTCACCACCATGGAACAAAATAAAGAAAAAAGAATGAAAAGAAATGAAGACAGCTTAAGAGACCTCTGGGGGCTTCCCTGGTGGCACAGTGGTTGAGAGTCCGCCTGCCAATGCAGGGGACACGGGTTCATGCCCCAGTCTGGGAAGATCCCACATGCCACGGAGTGGCTGGGCCCATGAGCGATGGCTGCTGAGCCTGCGCATCCGGAGCCTGTGCTCCGCACCGGGAGAGGCCACAACAGTGAGAGGCCCACGTACCGCAAAAAAAAAAAAAAAAAAAAAAGACCTCTGGGACAACATTAAATGCACCAACATTTGCATTATAGGGGTCCCAGAAGGAGAAGATAGAAAGGACCCGAGAAACTGTTTACTGTCTTTACAGAAGAGATTACAGTTGAAAACTTCCCTAACATGGGAAAGGAAATAGCCAGCCAAGTCCAGGAAGCACAGAGTCCCAGGCAGGATAGATCCAAGGAGAAACAAGCTGAGACACACAGTAATCAAATTGACAAAAATGAAAGACAAAGAAAACTTATTGAAAGCAACAAGGGAAAAATGACAAGTAACATACAAGGGAACTCCCATAAGGTTAACAGCTGATTTCTCAGCAGAAACTCTACAAGCCAGAAGGGAGTGGCATGATATATTTAAAGCGATGAAAGGGAAGAAGCTACAACCAAGATTACTCTACCCGGCAAGGATCTCTTTCAGATTTGATGGAGAAATCAAAAGCTTTACAGACAAGCAAAAGCTAAGAGAATTCAGCATCACCAAACCAGCTCTACAACAAATGCTAAAGGAACTTCTCTAAGTGGGAAACACAAAAGAAGAAAAGGACCTACAAAAACAAACCCATAACAATTAAGAAAATGATAATAGGAACATACATATCAATAATTACCTTAAATGTGAATGGATTGAATGCTCCAACCAAAAGACACAGGCTCGCTGAACGGACACAGAAACAAGACCCATATATATGCTGTGTACAAGAGACTCACTTCAGACCTAGGGACGCATACAGACTGAAAGTGAGGGGGTAGAAGAAGATATTCCATGCAAATGGAAATCAAAAGAAAGCTGGAGTAGCAATACTCATATCAGATAAAACAGACTTTAAAATAAACAATGTTATAAGAGACAAGGAAGGACACTACATAACGATCAAGGGATCAATCCAGGAAGAAGATATAACAATTATAAATATATATGCACCCAACATAGAAGCACCTCAATACATAAGGCAACTGCTAACACCTATAAAAGAGGAAATCGACAGTAACACAATAATAGTGGGGGACTTTAACACCTCCCTTACACCAATGGACAAATAATCGAGGCAGAAAATTAATAAGGAAACACAAGCTTTAAATGACACATTAGACCAGATAGATTTAGTTGATATTTATAGGACATTCCATCCAAAAACAGCAGATTACACGTTCTTCTCAAGTGCACATGGAACATTCTCCAGGATAGATCACATCTTGGGTCACAAATTGAGGCTTGGTAAATTTAAGGAAATTGAAATCATATCAAACATCTTTTCCAACCACAATGCTTTGAGATTAGAAATAAATTACAGGGAAAAATGTAAAAAAACACAAACACATGGAGGAAAAACAATACGTTACTAAATAACCAAGAGATCACTGAAGAAATCAAAGAGGAAATCAAAAAATACCTAGAGACAAATAACAATGAAAACATGATGATCCAAAACCTATGGGATGCAGCAAAAGCAGTTCTAAGAGGGAAGTTTATAGCAGTGCAATCCTTCCTCAAGAAACAAGAAAAATCTCAAACAATCTAACCTTACACCTAAAGGAACTACAGAAAGAAGAACAAACAAAACACAAAATTAGTAGAAGGAAAGAAAACATAAAGATCAGAGCAGAAATAAATGAAATAGAAACAAAGAAAACAATAGCAAAGATCAATAAAACTAAAAGCTGGTTCTTTGAGAAGATAAATAAAATTGATAAACCTTTAGCCAGACTCAACAAGAAAAAGAGGGAGAGGACTCAAATCAATAAAATTAGAAATGAAAAAGGAGAAGTTACAACAAACATCGCAGAAATATAAAGCATCATAAGTGACTACTACAAGCAACTCTACGCCAATAAAATGGACAACATGGAAGAAATGGACAAATTCTTAGAAAGATATAACCTTCCAGGACCAAACCAGGAAGAAATAGAAAATATGAACAGACCAATCACAAGTAATGAAATTGAAACTGTGATTAAAACTCTTCCAACAGGGCTTCCCTGGTGGTGCAGTGGTTGAGTCCGCCTGCCGATGCAGGGGACACGGGTTCGTGCCCCGGTCTGGGAAGATCCCACATGCTGCGGAGCAGCTAGGCCCGTGAGCCATGGCTGCTGAGCCTGCACATCCGGAGCTCCGCAATGGGAGAGGCCACAAGAGTGAGAGGCCCGTGTAACACACACACACACACACACACAAAAATTCTTCCAACAAACCAAAGTCCAGGACTGTCCAGGACCAGAAGGCTTCACAGGTGAATTCTATCAAACATTTAGAGAAGAGCTAAGACCCATCCTTCTCAAACTCTTCCAAAAAACTGCAGGCGAGTGAACACTCCCAAACTCATTCTACAAGGCCACCATCACCCTGATACCAAAACCAGAGATACTACAAAAAAAGAAAATTACAGACCAGTATCACTGATGAATATAGATGCAAAAATCCACAACAAAATACTAGCAAACAGAATCCAACAACAAGTTAAAAGGATCATACACCATAATCAAGTGGGATTTATCGCAGGGATGCAAGGATTTTTCAATATAGGCATATCAATCAGTGTGATATACCATATTAACAAATTGAATAAAAGCCGTATGATCTCAATAGATGCAGAAAAAGCTTTTGACAAAATTCAACACCCATTTATGATAAAAACTCTCCAGAAAGTGGACATAGAGGGAAACTCAACATAATAAAGGCCATATACAACAAACCCACAGCAAACATCATTCTCAAGGGTGAAAAACTGGAAGCATTTCCTCTAAGATGAGGAACAAGAAATGTATGTCCACTCTTGCCACTATTATTCAACATAGTTTTGGAAGTCCTAGACACAGCAATCAGAGAAGAAAAAGAAATAAAAGGAATACAAATTGGAAGAAAAAAGTAAAACTGTCACTGCTTGCAGATAACATGATACTAACATAGAGAATCCTAACAATGCCACCAGAAAACTACTAGAGCTAACCAATGAATTCGGTAAAGTTGCAGGATACAAAACTAATGCAAAGAAATCTCTTGCATTCCTATATACTAACAACAAGAGATCAGAAAGAGAAATTAAGGAAACAATCCCATTTACCATTGCAACAAAAAGAATAAAATACCTAGGAATAAACCTACCTAAGGAGGTAAAAGACCTGTACTCAGAAAACTATAAGACACTGATGAAAGAAATCTAGGATAACACAAACAGATGGAGAGCTATACCATGTGCTTGGATTGGAAGAATCAATCAGTGTGAAAATGACTATACTACTCAAAGCAATCTACAGAATCAATGCAATCCCTATCAAATTACCAGTGACATTTTTTACAGAACTAGAACAAAAAATCTTAAAATGTGTATGGAGACACAGAGGACCCTGAATAGCCAAAGCAGTCTTGAGGGAATAAAATGGAGCAGGAGGAATCAGACTCCCGGACTTCAGATTATACTACAAAGCTACAGTAATCAAGACAATATGGTACTGGCACAAACACAGAAATATAGTTCAATGGAATAGGATAGAAAGCTCAGAGATAAACCCATGCACCTATGGTCAACTAATCTATGACAAAGGAGGCAAGGATATACAATTGAGAAAAGACAGCCTCTTCAATAAGTGGTGCTGGGAAAACTGGACAGCTACATGTTAAAGAATGAAATTAGAACATTCCCTAACACCATACACAAAAATAAACTCAAAATGGATTAAAGACCTAAATTTAGGACTGGACACTATAAAAATCTTAGAGGAAAACATAGGAAGAACACTCTTTGACATAAATCACAGCAAGATCTTTTCTGACCCACTTCCTAGAGTAATGGAAATAAAAACAAACATAAATAAATGGGACCTAATGAAACTTAAAAGCTTTTGCACAGCAAAGGGGACTATAACAAAACGAAAAGACAACCCTCAGAATAGGAGAAAATATTTGAAAATGAACCAGTGGATGAAGGATTAATCTCCAAAATATATAAACAGCTCATGCAGCTCAATGTTAAAAAAACAAACAACCCAATAAAAAAAATGGGCAGGGGCTTCCCTAGTGGCGCAGTGGTTGAGAGTCTGCCTGCCGATGCAGGGGACAAGGGTTCGTGCCCTGGTCGGGGAAGATCCCACATGCCGTGGAGCGGCTGGGCCCATGAGCCATGGCCGCTGAGTCTGCACATCCGGAGCCTGTGCTCCACAATGGGAAAGGCCACAACAGTGAAAGGCCTGCGTACCTCAAAAAATAAATAAATAAATAAGGGCAGAAGACCTAAATAGACATCTCTCCAAAGAAGACATACAGATGGCCAAGAGGCACATGAAAAGCTGCTCAACATCACTAATCATTAGAGAAATGCAAATTAAAACTACAGTGAGGTATCACCTCCACCAGTTAGAATGGGCATCATCAGAAAATCCACAAACAACAAATGCTGGGGAGGGTGTGGAGAAAAGGGAACCCTCTTGCACTGTTGGTGGGAATGTAAATTGATAGAGCCACTATGGAGAACAGTATGGAGGTTCCTTAAAAAACTAAAAATAGGGGCCTCCCTGGTGGCGCAGTGGTTGAGAGTCCGCCTGCCGATGCAGGGGATACGGGTTCGTGCCCCGGTCTGGGAGGATCCCATATGCCGCGGAGCGGCTGGGCCCATGAGCCATGGCCGCTGGGCCTGCGCATCCGGAGCCTGTGCTCCGCAACGGGAGAGGCCACAGCAGTGAGAGGCCCGCATACCGCAAAAAGAAAAAAAAAAAAAAAAAACTAAAAATAGAACTACCATATGACCCATCAATCCCACTACTGGACATATACCCTGAGAAAACCATAATTCAAAAAGAGTCATGTACCACAATGTCCACTGCAGCTCTATTTACTATAGCCAGGATATGGAAGCAACCTAAGTGTCCATCAACAGATGAATGGATAAAGATGTGGCACATATATACAATGGAATATTACTCAGCTATAAAAAGGAATGAAATTGGGTCATTTGTAGAGACATGGATGGACCTAGAGACTGTCATAGAGAGTGAAGTAAGTCAGAAAGAGAAAAACCAATATCATATATTAATGCATATATGTGGAATCTAGAAAAATGGTGCAAATGAACCTGTTTGCAAGACAGAAATAGAGACATAGATGTAGAGAACAAACCTATGGACACCAAGGGGGGAAAGTGGGGGGGTGGGTGGGATGAACTGGGAGATTGGGATTGACATATATACACTAATATGTATAAAACATAACTAATAAGAACCTGTTGTATAAGAAATAAATTTTAAAAATTACAAATTGTAAGAGAATCTATACACCCTTTTTAACTGGTTTGTTAATTAGAACTAGATTTGTGAAATCATAATCTGCAGGTTAATCAATGCACAAGAGCTGACACAAATAACCTCCTTTAAATTTTCAAGTGAACAGTTTCATACAAAAAAAATTCTAATAGATATAAACTTCCCATAGCTAACATTCCTTCTTTCAAGGTAGTAAGTCAACAAGCCCTTGGCAAATTAAAACAGGCTAAGACAGAAACTCAACTTTATGATAAGAGACAAAACAGGACTTTTATCCCAAACCAGTTTATGTTTAGATCCTTTGTGTCACCAATGTCAATGTCTTGTAAATACTCTGCAGCTTTTATCCTTATCTATATAAAAATGAGTAACGGTTACTTTTTTAAAATTTATTTTATGTTTTTTGGCTGTGTTGGGTCTTGGCTGCTGCGCGCAGGCTTTCTCTAGTTGCGGCAAGTGGGGGCTACTCTTTGTTGTGGTGCGTGGGCTTCTCATTACGGTGGCTTCTCTTGTTGTGAGGCACATGCTCTAGGTGCGCAAGCTTCAGTAGCTGCAGCACGTGGGTTCAGTAGTTGCGACACACGGGCTCTAGAACGCAGGCTCAGTAGTTGTGGTGCACAGGCTTAGTTGCTCCATGGCAATGTGGGATCTTCCCGGACCAGGGATAGAACCCGTGTCCCCAGCATTGGCAGGTGGATTCTTAACCACTGCGCCACCAGGGAAGTCCCAGTAATGGTTACTTTAGCACTTTGTATTCTCAAAGCAACAGGAGCCAGTACCCGATTAATTTTAAGGTTCCTCCTCATTAAACTGCTAGGTGAGAATTGTGGCCTCTGGTCTCAACTTACCCCTTTGGTGTTTGACCTTTCAGATCCTTTGCTGCATGTATATGCACATGTAGATGCACGTTCACTTATGTAAATATTTATATGATAGACATGATTTTTAAAGTTTGTATTTAAAAATTAACTATTCAGATATAACCTACATACAATAAAATGTACCCATTTTAGTTTTTTAGATTTTTTTTGGGTGGACCTTTTTTTTTTTAACATCTTTATTGGAGTATAATTGCTTTACAATGGTGTGTTTGTTTCTGCTGTATAACAAAGTGAGTCAGCTATACATATACATATATCCCCATATCTCCTCCCTCTTGTGTCTCCCTCCCACCCTCCCTATCCCAGCCCTCTAGGTGGACACAAAACACCGAGCTGATCTCCCTGTGCTATGTGGCTGCTTCCCACTAGCTAGCTATTTTACATTTGGTAGTGTATATATGTCCATGCCACTCTCTCACTTTGTCCCAGTTTACCCTTCCCCCTCCGCATGTCCTCAAGTTCATTCTCTACGTCTGTGTCTTTATTCCTATCTTGCCCCTAATTTCTTCAGAACGATTTTTTGTTTTTTTTAGATTCCATATATATGTGGTAGCATACAGTATTTGTATTTCTCTTTCTGACTTACTTCACTCTGTATGAGACTCTAGGTCCATCCACCTCACTACAAATAACTCAATTTCGTTTCTTTTTATGGCTGAGTAATATTCCATTGTATATATGTGCCACATCTTCTTTATCCATTCATCTGTCGATGGACACTTAGGTTGCTTCCATGATGTGGACCATTTTTAAAGTCTTTATTGAATTTGTTACAATATTGCTTCTGTTTTATGTTTTGGATTTTTGGCCACAAGGCATGTGGGATCTTAGCTCCCCAACCAGAGATCGAACCCACAACCCCTGCATTGGAAGGTGAAGTCTTAACCACTAGACCACCAGGGAAGTCCCCCAAATGTACCCATTTTAAATGTGCCATTCATTGGGTTTTGACAAATGTACAGTTGTGAAACCACCACCAAAATCAAGACAGAATGTTTTTATTACCCCAAATAGTGTCCCTTCTGGTAATATGGAAGAACAAATCTGACTCCACGTTGGATCTGTTTCTTTTACTTTAACCTTTGTATTCTGTTGATTTTGCTACAAGTTAAAAATGTTGCCGGTAGCCTGAAATATACAGGATAGCTCTTTCTCAAGGTCCTGACCTTAAAAGATATAACACTTATCCATTTAAATAGAGGTAAAAAGGTGTAGAACAGAGAATAACATTTGTCTTGTTGGAGGTTTATAGCAACATTGTGAAATGACCTACTGGACAGCTAGCTGCCAAGAACAAAGGATTCCAGCCCCAAGAAGTTTGCAGCAACCAACCACACACCCTTCCTCTTTTAGTATAAAAGAAGCCTGAGTTCTAATTCGGAGAATATGGTTCTTTGGGACACTAGTCCACCATCTTCTCGGTCTGCTGTCACCGTTCCTTGATCCAACAACTCATCTCTTGATTTATTGGCCTGTTGTGCAGCGAGCAGTATGAACTTGGTCTTGGTAACATTCTCAATCCCTCTCTCACCGCTGGCCCCATGAAACCACAGGTCTGTTGTCACTAAAGATTAGATTGGCCTTTTCTAGAATTTGACATAAAGCAAATCACACAGTACGTACAATTCTTTTGCCCAACATTTTGTTTCTGAGATTCATCAATGTTGTTGCATATAATAATATTTTGTTCATTTTTATTGTTGACTAGTACTTAGCTGTAGAGATAGATATGCCACAACCTATTTATCTATTGATGGACATTTGGACTGTTTATAGTTCAGTGCTATTATGAATAAAGTTGCTATGAACATTTGTGTAAAAGTCTTTGTGTAGATGTAGGTTTTCATTTGTCTTGGATAAATACCTAAAGGTGGAATAATAGTGTCATTTGATAAGAGTATAGCTAATGTTTTGAGAAACTGCCAGACCACTTCCAAAGTGGTTTCACCATTTTACACTTCTACCAGCAAAACATGAAAAATTCCAGGTCACTACACATCCTCACCAACACTTGTATATTTTCAGTTGTTTTCATTTTAGCCATTTTAGTGGATGTGTTGTGGTATCTCATTGTGGTCTTAACTTCCCTAATGAATAACAATGTTGAGGATGTCTTGTGTTTATTTGCCATCCCCATATCTTCTCTAGTGAAGTGTCATCTACTTTCTTTGGGTTTAATTTGCTCTTTTTATACTAGCATCTTAATGCAGAATCTTAGATTATTCATTTTAGACTTTCCATTTTTCCTACTATAAACATTTAATGCTAGCAATTTCCTTCTAAGCACTGCTTTAGCTGCATTCCTCAGATTTTGATATGCTGTGTTTTCATTTTCATTCAGTTCAAAATATTTTTAAACTTTCCTTTTGATTTCTTCTTTGACTCATGGGTTATCTAGAAATGTAATCTTTAATATCTAGGGATTTCCCAACTAGCTTTCTGTTATTACTAATTTAATTGTATCTGTAACCATACAGAGTATGTTCTCTAAACTTTTACATATACTGAGACTAGTTTTATGGTCCAGAACCTGATATGTTTCATATGCACTTAAAATGAATGTGTATTCTTCTGTGGCTGGGTTTGAGTGTTCTATAAATGTCAAGCAGGTTAAGTTGGTTGATAGTATTGCCCAGGCTTCCAAAACTTTACTGACTACATATTATATCGATTACTAAGAAGGGAGTGTTGGAACCTCCAATTATAATTGTCTACTTATAATTTCAGTCTGATCAGTTTTTATATCAGGAATTTTGAAGTTCTACTATTATATGCATAAACGTAGGTTTAGTGTGTCTTTCTGATGAAATTATTGCTTTACTGTTACGAAACAGCCTTCTTTATCCCTGGTAATATTCCTTGTTCTGAAGTCTATCTGATAATAATATAGTTACTCTAGCTTTCTTATGATTAGTGTTTGTATGTTTTTTTTGTTTTTTGGGGGTTTTTTGCGGTATGCAGGCCCCTCACTGTTATGGCCCCTCCCACCGCGGAGCACAGGCTCCGACGCGCAGGCTCAGCAGCCATGGCTCACAGGCCCAGCCACTCTGCGGCGTGTGGGATCTTCCCAGACCGGGGCACAAACCCGTGTCCCCTGCATTGGCAGGCGGACTCCCAACCACTGCGCCACCAGGGAAGCCCTGTTTGTATGTTTTTGCATGGCTTATCTTCTTACATCCTTTTAATTTTAACCTATCCATATATTTATATTTAACGTACATCATGTAGTTGTCACATAGTTGGGTCTTGTTTTATTATCCAGTCCAACAATGTGTGCTTTTTAATGGAGTGTTTAGACCCTCTATACTTATTCTAAGTATCAATATGGTTGGGTTTAAATCTACCATCCTGTAATTTGTTCTCTATTTAGTGTCATTTGTTCTTTGCACCTTCTCTTGGATAGAGTATTTTAAAAATTCCATTTTACCTCCACTATTGGTCTATCAGCCATACTTGCACTTAAAAAAATATTGCTCTAGGCACTGCCATATGTTTGTATCTAGTATCTTTTTTTTTTTTTTTTTGCGGTACGTGGGCCTCTCACTGTTGTGGCCTCTCCCATTGCGGAGCACAGGCTCTGGACGCGCAGGCCCAGCGGCCATGGCTCACAGGCCTAGCCGCTCTGTGGCATGTGGGATCCCCCCAGACCGGGGCACAAACCTGTGTCCCCTGCATTGGCAGGTGGACTCAACCACTGCGCCACCAGGGAAGCCCCAAGTATCTTTAATAATGTATAGTCTATCCTCAAATAACATTATACTACTCATAATGTAACACCCTTACAGCCAGCATACTTCCATTCCTCTGACCATCTTTCACGCTACTGTTGGCATACATTAGCTTCTACATAAATTATAAACTCCAAAACATACTGTTACATTCCTCTATGTAGATCCACTTTCCATCTTATATTTTCCCTTTGCTTGAAGAACTTCCTTTATTTTTGACAGTGAACGTCTGCTGGCAACAACTTTTGTTTATCTTAATAAACAGAAGTCTTAATTTTGCTTTCATGTTTATAAGTTATATTAGCTGGATATAGAATTCTAGTTTGACAATTATTTTCCCCCAGCCTTTTAATAATGCCATTTGATTTGTTTTGCATAGTTCCAATTGAGAAAACTGTGCATTCTTTTTTCTTCCCTATATATCCTATATATATGGTGTCTTTCTGATTGCTCTAAAGTTGTTGCTGTTAATCACTGGTTTTCAGGAACTGATTATCATGTTCCTTGACATGGTTTCCTTTGTATTTATCCTGCCTGCAGAGTATTGAAGTTCTTGGTTATGATGGGCTTGTACTTTTCATTAAATCTGTAAAACTTTTGACCATACATGTATGTTAGACCACTTGATATTGTCCCACAGTTTACTAAAGGTCTGATTCCTTTTTCCCAGTCTTTTTTCTTTTCTTTTCATATTCTTTCTTTAATTTGTGTAGTTTCTTTCCAAATTATACGGTCAGATACTATTTCTTCCAGTATACCAATTTGTTTTTCTTTCTCTGGTGTTTAATAAGCTATTTATTCCATCCACTGAACTTCAAGTATTTTTATTTCATTTGGTTCTCTTTTATTTCTCTTATTATGTTCATGTTTTCCTTTAAATATCTGACTGTACTTCTATCAGTTCTTTTATGGTCCTTGTCTGTTAATTCTGTCATCTGTCATTTCCAGGTTTGCTTCTTTTGACTGATTTTTCTCCTGGTTATGGATTCCATTTTTCTTCCTCACATCTTGAGTGACTTTTTAAAATTGGATGATGGATATTATGAATCTTACATGGTTGTGAGTTGAATTCTGAGTTCAGTTTTATTAGGGCAATGCTAGAGTTGCCTTTGCTCCAAGATGAGTTTACACCTGTATATTCAGTAAGAATCTACCACGATGGCTGGTCAGACCTGAAACATTTCCCACTGCTGTTTGAGCTCTGAAAATTGTTTAGTGTAAAGGTCCTTGGTCATTCTCTGCCCAGACTCATGCAATTTCACTCTGCATGTGTGACTTAATATTTCAGCAAAGACTCAAAAGGACTCCTATGCTAACCTCTTGGAGCTCTTTCTCCAAGTGGCTTCTTCATCTGATAGTACTCTTCCCCTCATTCCAGTTGCCTCAGCCTCTCTGAATGCCAATCTCTCTTTACCTCAGCAAGACAGCCATTCTCTGCTTGGGATCTCCATCAGTGCACCACAATCTAGGAAGAAAGCTGGTGCAACCCATAGGGCTCATCTCATGCATTTCCCTTCTCTAAAGGACTGCAGTCCTGTACTGCAATATCTAAAAATTATTTTCTTGTATCTTGTTTCTTATATCTTGTTTAGTTTTCTACTTGTTTACTGAAGAAAAGTTAAGTCTGAGCCCATTTACTCCACCATGACTCTACATATATACTTTTATAACTTTTTTCTCGTTATATTATTAACATGTTTACATCAATACATATACTTCCTCAACATTATTTTTAATGGTTGAATATGGTTGTACCATATAAATCTAATTTTTGTAATTAATTCCTTATTCCTAGAAATTTAAGGGTTTCCAAAGTTTTATATTTCATGAATAGCACTGCAATGAACATTTTCATATTTCCCCTATACTTTATTTTCTTCAGGTAACTATTCAAAGAATTGAGTCACAAGGCTTGCATATTTGTAAAGTTTTGATATTGACAGAATGTCTTCCAGAAAGATTAATTTACACTCCCATTCACAGTATATAAACTTACATTTCTTTTAAAACTATTTAGTGGAAAATCTGCATTAATTCAACCTTTTTTTTTGGAATGTATGCCGTGTGCCAAGCACTGTGCTAAAAAGATGAAAACGTACAGATTAATAAAAACATTAATGCTGCTGAAACGAATTTCAAGTCCTTTTAGGAAAACAGATATGTAAAGAAACAATGAAATAAAGGTATAATATAGGCATGCACAAAATACCAAGGGTAAGGAGAGCAAAGATGACAATTTCTGCCAGAACAGTTTGTCACAAGTGTCTAAACTGAACATTGAAGGATGAGAAGTGGGGTCATCAGACAAGCCTGGGGAGGTACAGAGGGGAGAGCATTCCTGGCAAAGAGAACAGGATATGTGGTGATGGCAAGGAGAGAAGAAGCACTACCTACTGAGAAGCCATCAAGGAAGAGGTAAGGAATCTGTCGAAGATAAACCTAGAAACATTTTCAGGGTCTAAGTCATTAAGAATTTTGTATATCTTGTTAAAGAATTTGGATTTTATCCTAAAGACAAAAACATAACCAGATTTGTATACAGGAAATAATATTTTAGTGGCAACTTAGAAGATTCATTAAAAGCAGTAAGGTAGGGCAGCAATATTAGTTACTAAGTTATGGCAATAGAGTAAAGATGATAGAATTCTGAAATAAGGAAATATATGGACTACATCTGTTAGCTTTTCGGGAGACAACTGATGAGTTTGAAAGCTGACTACATAGTGGAATGAGGCATATCTATGAGTCAAAAGTGACTCTTACTTCTGGCTTGAGAAACTGGATGAGTTGGTGATACCATTCATCAAGCCTGGGAATATGAGAAACGGTCCAAGTTTCATCTGACTAACTAACTATACCCTTATTCAGAACTGAACATTTTACAAGACAGATTCACATTCACATTATCATGAGTTAGGATCATGAATTGGCATGATCTATCTTTCCAACTGCTCGATTTCAAAGTGATGCCCCCCTCAACCCCATTACAGGTATAACTTATTTTATCAAGCACTGAATGAATCTGTGTTTTTATTTTACTGCAACTCGAATCCTGTATCGTGTAGTTTAAAAAATATTTAGTAATCTTAATCATTAAAATTAATGTTAAAATTGTTAATCATTAATGATACTTCCTTATGGACTCCAATTTCATTTTTTAATTCATTCTAATCTTCATGAAATTGGAAACTGAAGGGTTTTTTGATTCTATCATGGGGTGCCTAAAGATTCCAATGGTTCCAACCTTTGTTTGGATCCACAGTTGAGATCGGAGAATGAACTGGACTATATAGTTCCTGTAGTAATCTCCATTTTTTAATATTAATTTACTAATGCTAATAAGTGGAATCAAATATTTCATCAAAAGAGTACTATAAACATTCAAGTGCAATTAAGAGATGAAACCTTATGACTGATTACCAGCCCCAGAAGACTCTATTTTACTTCTTTTTGTTTAAATCTGAGAAAGAGGTCACTGCTGTCACTCTCCCTCTGCATTTTCATGTTATGCCCTAGCATCCTCTCACAGCCAGTATTGCTATGGTTAAGGAAAAAAGGTGTGTCTCACAGGTAGAAAAGAGATTTCTAATAGTCCCAAGCAACCCAGATGTCTTTCAGTGAGTGAATGGATAAACTATTACACATCCACACCATGGAATGCTACTCAGCAATAAAAAGGAATAGTTACTAAACAACTTGGATGACCCTTGGGGGAAATTAAGCTAAGGGAATGAAGCCAGTATCAGAAGGATACATATTATATCACATTTATATAACATCCATGAAACAACATATAATTATAATAGTGAGGGACAGATTAGTGGTTGCCAGGGTTTAGGGGCTGGGAGCAAACTCTAAAAAAATCCTATAGAGGGGTAGCATGAGGGAACCTTGTAGTGATAGAACAGCTGTATAATTTGAGTGTGGTGGCAGTTACATAAATCTACACACGTGATAAAACTGCATAGAGCTACTAAATACACACAGTAACACACACAAAAAAACTTCATAAATGGGTCAAATGTATTTTGAGTTGTTACCCTTCCCTCTTCCTTGAAAAAGACAAATCCTTTACCTGTGTTGCAGTTTGACAGGCCTTCTTTCGTTAGATCAATCACAGAATCAAGTTTCTTCTTCTCTTTAGCCTGAAAAGTTGTTAAAAAAGATTTTGCTTCAACAGAAAATGTTTTTTAAATATAAAACACATATCATTTAAAATTACCATTTAGAAGCTAGAGATTGAACATTCTATAAGTCTTACAGCTTAATTTAACTCTACTATGAAAGAGAAGCTCGTGAAATACTATATGGTTTCAGTGAATATAACTAAGCAGAGTCTAAATGAGTTAATTTGGTAATAAATATGGTTGTGAAATATGTTTATCATTAGCTGTTTGCTTTTAATGTTTAAGCTGGACTGGAACCTGGTCACACTAACTAGGAGACATTAATTTCTCAGAGAATGAATCTCCCAAAGAATGAATGACAAAGATGAGTCATCCAACATGTAGCAACACTAAAGTTCCTAGAACTAACATATTCAAATAAACAATATTCAGAGACAATATTTAGTACCTACCATAGCTTCAGTTTCAGCATCAGGTGAATTGTTAGAATTTCCTGATGTAATTTTTCCAGTATCTGAAAGAAAATTATTAAAATATGAGCATTTGACAAGTTTATTAACTATTAAATATTTATGGACTTTATAATATGTGAATGCTGAAACAATAATAATGGGGATGCTAATTAACCATTATATAATCATAAAAAATGTAACTCAATCGACTTTACTTATTCCAAAGACCAATGAACCAGTCTAAAAAAAGCAAACTCTAACCTTGGTTCAAAAGATTTTTTCATTCTGCAACTTTACAGCTATATTAGTAACTCTTTTTTGAGTAGCTATCTGTAAACTACTATAGCATTTGAGGAAATAACTTGGAAATTTACACATTTTTTATTCATAGTATCTTTAGACTAGACCACCTGAGATGGCTGAGGAGGATTCTTCACAGAACCAGTAAAAGCCTGAGATAAATGCTTAATATCCCTTAACTATTTGATTTACAATGTTAACAGCCCAAATCATGGTGGCAATTAAGTAGCTATATAAGTGCAGACAAAGCTTTCTGAAATTAAGATGCAAATTAAACTCTCTAATATATAGTAAAAATGAAAAGGAAATGGGGAATTTTGAAGGAGAAATTATGAGCCAAAAAAGATAGCTATTTTAAGGGAAAGGAAATTTATTGGAAATCTAAGGTTAAAGATTTTTACATTAAGTGTAATGAGAAACTCTAAAGAGTAACAGAAGTATTATTTAATAAGTTTAAAAAAATCAAAGATACTAAAGATTAGCCAAACTAGTAGACTATAACTCGATAAAACAAAAGACAAACAAAAAATAAACCATCACTATCAGCAACAAGACCAGAGTAAACAAGTACAAATAACGGATATGAAAGGTAAGTAATTTTATAATTTACAAAGCCATTAAACACAGTAAAGAAACAAAAGGCCATAAATTGATAAACACAAGGTTAATAAGAAACCTCAATTTTATTAAGCAATCACTGATTTATTCAGGTAATATTAATCACAGATATAAACATTTTTGAAAGTAGAATTAAAACTTTTATTTTATTAAAAGATAATATTCAATTCTCTATTTTAAACAAATACTGATTTGAGGCTTTCTGATTTGATAGGTCATATTTTAAGATACCTGTTGGATCTGATGTAATTGAAGTTGTCAAATTAGGACTTTCCACAGAAATCAACATGATATCATCATTACTGAAATAAATAAATAAAATAAACGTGATTATGCTGAGACGTGCAATCAATGGTTTTAATTCTTCTAATTTAACATTTCATAACTGATATGTTTTAATCTAACAATGGGGAGGATGTGGAATGAAAATGATAAAACCAAGTACCCAAGAAACCCTGTGTATAGTCAATTATTTATATGACCGAAAGTTCATGATATACAATAAACATAGACCCTTAACACTTATTAGAGGGCTTCCCTGGTGGCACAGTGGTTAAGAATCCACCTGCCAATGCAGGGGACACAGGTTCGAGCCCTGGTCTGGGAAGATTCCACATGCCATGGAGCAACTAAGCCCATGTGCCACAACTACTGAAGCCTGTGCACCTAGAGCCCGTGCTCCACAACAAGAGAAGCTACTGCAATGAGAAGCCCGTGCACTGCAACGAAGAGTAGCCCCCACTCGCCACAACTAGAGAAAGCCCGCGCACAGCAACAAAAGACCCAATGCAGCCAAAAATAAATAAATTTTTAAAAACTTAATAGAAATCCATTTACAATAAATCCAAATGTATGAACTATAAGTATTCAACATATATAAATGTACAAAATATACAAAAGCCACTCTAGCACATATACTTGCCTTCTTGAAAATGAAACAATGTATAAAAGAAACTGATTAAAACTTTGTTACTGATATAGAACTATAAAAAATAAAGATATTAAAAAATTAATTCTGCCACTACTCTACATTATATCACTATAGTAGCAATATTTACTATGCATTTACTAAACTGAGGCAATGATGATAAATGATGCTGATTATGGTTACAGAATATTCTGAGTCATGAGACTGTCTTTTGCTCCCATTTGACCCCGACTCCACTTTTTTGAATGTGACATTTAAAATCAGAATTTTTGTTAAGAAAACCTTGACACAAATTTCAGTAAGCCCATTTAATTAGCTGCATGAATTTTCTATACACAGGGTTGTACCATTTTCTTATAGATGTTTTTAATTTTTAGTCTTTGTATTTTGTCTGTGATCCATTTCAAGTTATTTTTGTGTATGGTGTAAGAGTTGAGGTTCACTTTTCCCCTCTGGTTATTCCAGCAACAGCTGTTGAAACAACTCTCTCTTCCCCATTAAATTACCTTGGCATCTTTGCTGAAAACCAATGGACTCTATATATACTCTCTAATTTGTCCATTGATTTATATTTCTATCCTTATGCCAACACCATTCTCTTAATTACTATAGCTTTATAGTAAGTCTTGAACTCAGGTAGTGTATGTCTTCCAACGTTGTTCTCGTATAACACTGTTTTCACCTTCTAGGTCTTTTGCATTTCATACAAGTTTATGATCAGTTTGTTACTTTCTACAGAAAAGGATGCCATGATTTTGTTTAAGGGTGCATTAAATATACAAAACAATTTGGGTGAAGTGACATTAACAATGAATTTTCTGATTTGTAAACATGGCATATCTCACCATATATTTATATTTCCATTAAGTTTTCACAGCAATATTTTGTACTTTTAAAAATTATTAAATAACTGGGTTTTTTTTTTTTTACAGCAGCTTTAGGTTTACAGCAAAATTGACTACAGTGTTTTACCATATACCCCCTATCCCTCCCACACACAACCTCCCACAAAATCCTTTACCAGTGGGTACTGTTGTTACAACTGATGAAACTACGTTAACAACATCATTACCCCCAAAGTTCATAGTTTACAGTAACATTCACTCTTAGTGTTAGGACATTCTGTGGATTCTGACAAATATATAATGACATGTGTCCACCATTACAGTATAATGTAAGAGAGTTTCACTGCCCTAAACATCCCCAGTGCTCTGCCTATTCATCCCTCCCCACCAACCTCTGGCAACATTTGATCTTTTTACTATTTCCACAGTTTTGCCTTTTCTAGAATGTCATATAGTTGAAATCATACAGTATACAGCCTTCTCAGATTGGCTTCTTTCCCTTAATAATATGCATTTAAGTTTCCTCCATGTCTTTTCATAGCTTGATAGCTCATTTCTTTTTTTAGCACTAAACAGTATTCCATTGCCTGAATGTACTGGGTTGGCCAAAACGTTTCTTCGTTTTTTTCCATAAGATGGATCTAGTAGTGCTTAGTTGTCTTTAACTTCATTCAAAACAATTTTGTTAGATTGTATTGTGTCAGCTGCCATACCAGCATGCAAGACTAATAGCTGTATTTATTTTGTTGCTTAACTACAACTATAAGCAATTCTTTTCATTACACTATAGTCAAAATCTCTTATCAATCTCAAAATTCTTCATTTAATATTGCTATATTTCTAATGTTTTTAATATCTTTATTTGCTGCTACAGTATATCAAATATAATGTTATTAAGGAGTCTAAGACATTAAACAGAAAGACTTTAAAAATCAGAGTGAAATTTTGGCAATCTCATTGGAATTTTGGGCTGAGGAGGTAAAGGTAAAGGTTTAGAAGCCAACAAGGCGGAGAGGCCCTGGTGAACACTCCAAGCTTTCAGCTGGAATCCATTAAGGGCTACATCTTAAAAGCCAGAGTAAAGTAGATATAGAAGGAGACTTACCAAAACAAAAACAGGCCTGAATTTATACCATTACCTGAGCAGATTAGGTGACCAGGCCCTACTCTACCTGCCAGAGAACAGAATAAATCTCGTCTACAGAAAGATATTATTCAGAGCCTCACCAATTCTTCAGAAACTATCAAGCACACTAACAGAATCAAATGACTAGAAACAGAGAAAAACAATAAAAACATATGTACAGATGATTGAGGTACTGGAGTTATAAAACAAGGACATTAAAAAAAACTATGATGAATAGTTTTAAGAATACTGAGGAAAGATGGAGAAAATAGTCAAAACCAGATGGAACATTCATCAGAAAAGCATAATCTATGAAAAAGAAGACTACACTGAAATTAAGAAGAGTCAATACATATAAAGGCACTATTATGAAAGTGGAAAGACTTGGAATGGGAAAAGATACTTGTCAATATATCTGATAAAAAAACTTAAGACAGGCAACTCAAAAGAAAAACATGCAAAAGTCTTAGAGAAACTTTATGAAAGAAGATATCCAAATGACTAACAAATATAAAAAAGTGCTTAATTTCATTATTAGAAGGAAACAAATTAAAACGAATATAGGCATACCTCAGAGATATTGTGGGTTTGATTCCAAACCACAACAATATTAAGCAAATATCTCAATAAAATGAATCACTTGAATTTGATTTCCCAGTGCATACAAAAGTTATGTTTACTATACTATACTGTGCTGTATACTACAGTCTATTAAGTGTGCAATAGCATTGTCTAAAAAAAAAAATACATACCTTAATTTTAAAATATTTCATTGCTAAAAAATGCTAACCATCATCTGAGCCTTCAGTAAGTTGTAATCTTTTTGTTGATGGATGGTCTTGTGTTGATGCTGATGGCTGCTGACTGATCAGGGTGGTGGTTGCTGACGGCTGGGGTGGCTCTGGCAATTTCTTAGAATAAGACAATGAAATTTGCTGCATGAAATAACTCATCCTTTCACAAGTGCTTGGTTTTCTGCAGCATGCAATGCTGTTTGATAGCATTTTACCCACAGTAAAACTTCTTTCAAAGTTTGAGTCAATCTTCTTAAACCCAACCACTGCTTTATCAACTAAGTTTATGTAATGTTCTAAATCCTCTGTTGTCACTTCAACAGTCTTCACAGGATCTTCATCAAGAATAGATTCCATCTGAAGAAACCACTTTCTTTGCTCATCCGTTAAAGTTTATCATGAGATTACAGCAATTCAGTCACCTTCAGGCTCCACTTCTAGTTCTAGTTCTCTTGCTATTTCTACCACATCTGCAGTTACTTCCTCCACTGAAGTCTTGAACCTCTCAAAGTCATCCATGAAGGTTAGAGTAAACCTCTTCCACACTTCTGTTAATCTTTTGACCTCTTGCTATGAATCATGAATGTTCTTAATATATCTAGAATGGTGAATCCTTTCCAGAAGGTTTTCAAATTACTTTGCTCAGATCCATTGAAGGAATCACTATCTATGGCAGCAACAGCTTTACAAAGTACTTAAAATAATAAGCTTGAAAGTTGAAATTACTCGACCCATGGGCTACAGAAAGGATGTTGTGTTAGCAGGCATGAAAACAACAATAATCTCATTGTATATCTCCATCAGAGCTCTTGGGTGGCCAGGTGCATTGTCAATGAGCAGTAAATTTTTTTAAAATAAATTTATTTATTTTTGGCTGCACTGGGTCTTTGTTGCTGGGCATGGGCTTTCTCTAGTTGTGGTGAGCGGGGGCTACTCTTCATCGTGGCGTGTGGTCTTCTCATTTCGGTGGCGTCTTCTGTTGCGGAGCTCAGGCTCTGGGCTCTAGGCATGCGGGTTTTAGTAGTTGTGGGACATGAGCTTAGTTGCTCCGTGGCATGTGGGATCTTCCCAGACCAGGGATTGAACCCGTGTCCCCTGCACTGGCAGGCAGATTCTTAACCACTGCGCCACCAGGGAAGTCCCCTTTGAGCAGTAAATTTTGAGACTAATCTTTTTTCTGAGCAGTAGGTCTCAAACATTCAGTTGAGTAAAATATTCAGTAATTCAAGCCTGGATGTGCTGTCAGCCAGGCATTGTTGTTCTACTTATATAGCACAGGCAAAGCAGATTTAGCATAATTCTTAAGGGCCCTAAGATTTTTGGAATGGTAAATGAGTACTGGCTTCAACCTAAAAGTCACCAGCTGCACTAGCCCTCAAAAAGAGAGTCAGCCTGTTCTTTGAAGTTTGAAGCCAGGCATTGACTTCTATGCAGCTATGAAAGTCCTAGATGGTATCTTCTTGCTATGTAAGGTTGTTTCTTCTACACTGAAAATCTTGTTTAATGTAACCACTTTCATTAATTATCTTTGGTAGATCTTCTGAATAGCCTGCTGCAGCTTCTACATCAGCATTTGCTGTGTTACATTGCACTTTTATGTTATGGAGATGGCTTCTTACCTTAAACTTCATGAACCAACCTCTGCAAACTTTTTTTTTCTGCAGCTTCCTCCTCATCACTCTAAGCCTTCACAGAATTGAAGAGTTTGAGCCTTGCTCTGGACTAAGCTTTGGCTTAAGGGAATGCTGTGGCTGGTTTGACCTTAAACTCTCTCTATATCAATAATAAGGCTATTTCACTTTCTTATCATTCACGTGTTCTGGAGTAGCACTTTTAATTTCCTTCAAGAACTTTTCCTTTGCATTCACAACTTGGCTAACTATTTGGCGCAACAGGCCTAGCTTTTGGCTTATCTCAGCTTTCAACATGCCCTCCTCACTAAGCTTAATTTCTAGCTTTTGACTTGAAGTGAGAGACATGTAGGTCTTCTTTCACTTAAACATTTAGAGACCATTGTAAGGTTATTAACTGGCCTAATTTCAATACTGTTATGTCTCAGGGAGTAGGGAGGCCTGAGGAAAGGGAGACAGATGAGGTCAGTGGAGCAGTCAGAATGCACACATTTATTAAGTTGCTGTCTTATATGGGTGTGGTTTGTGGCAACCCCAAAAAAGTACAATAGTGACATCAAAGATCACTGATCACAGATCACCATGACAAATCATAATGGAAAAGTTTGAAATATTGTGAGGAAAAAAAAATATTGTGAGAATTGCCAAACTGTGACACAAAGTGAGCAAATGCTATTGGAAAAATGGTGCCAACAGAATTGACGCAGGGTTGCCATAAACCTTCAATTTGTAAAAAACCACAATATCTGTGAAGCAAAATAAAGCAAAGCACAAAGAAACAAGGCATGCCTGTATGTTATGGTATAAACATGCCAGTGTGGCTAAAGTGAAAAAGGCAGATAATACCAAGTGTTGGCAAGGATATAGAATAACGAAAACCTCATATACTCTCATTGGGAGTGTAAGTTGATACAACTTCTTTGGTAAAGTATTTAGTAGTATCTATTAAACCTGAAAATACACATACCCTATGACCTACCAATTCCACTTCCAGTCAAAAGTCCAACAGAAATTTATCTATGTACATTCACCAACAAACATGCAAAGGAATGTTCATAGCAGCACTAATCATAATTTCCCCAATCTTCAAATAAATCAGATGTCCATCAACAGTTGTGAATGGAATAAGTTGTGGTATATTCATATGATGGACATTATATAGCAATGAGAATGATCAAATTATTGTTACTAAGTAACAGCATGCATGAATCTCTCAACACATAAAGTTGGGCAAAAGAGGCAAGACACCAAAGAGTTCATTGAGTATGATTCCATTTATATAAAGGTGAAAAGTAAACAAAAACAACTTGTGGTGTTAGAGGTTAGGATTATGTTTACTGAAGTCAGTGTGGTAGGGGTGGGACTTGTGACTGGCATGAGGCAGAACAGATGCCATTGGTGTTGTTTTTGATCTGGGTGATAATTACAAAATGTGTTTACTTTGTCAAAATTCACCAAACTATACATTTACTGTTTGTGCAGTTTTCAGTAGGTATTATAGGTCAATTAACTTTATTTTAAAAATTATTTGTCTATGTATGTATGTAAAGCTAATGCTTATCCTGAGAAATTCATTTATACATCTACACACTAAAGATTGGAATTCCATGAGCATTTAATGATACATAACTTTCATGAAACTGTTCCACTGACTGCTTCCAATGATGGCTCTTTTTTTAATGAACCATATCTGGGAGGAAAACTGAACACACTGATGATTTTCGTGGTCTTCTAGATGCATCTATTCTTCTACTTGTATTCTACCTTGGAGAAAAGCTTCTGTGTCTAAAATCAGTAATTAAAATTCTCCAGGTAACATTATAATGTAGTACATAGTTCAATACATGGGATCTGGAGACAAAACTGTCTAGGTCTAAATCCTGGCTCTGCCATTTACTAGCTCAGTGTTTGGGGGGCATGAAACTTGGTTTCCTGATCTGTTAAAGAGGGATATGTCATAAACGTAAGATTAAATAAGTGTTAATAATGAGTAGGAAGGAGCACATGAAAAACAGTAGAAAATTTCTTATAATACTGTGGCTGGTAACTACTTTTTTCTCCTTTGTATCTCTGTAAACATTTCTTCACATGAAATTCAATGCAAGACTTATTTTTCAGACAATATTAATGTTTCATTCTATCAACACTGGTGAAGTGGTCTGTTCTTGGGTGCCTTAGACCTTGATGCTTACTTTTCCTCTTTGGAAAAGATTGCATATGAAAGCATTTTCTTTCTATTTAAGCAAGTTCCTTCTTCATCAAATATGTGTTCTGGTCCACAGGCCTTCTCTTCTATGAGCTTCTTCAGCTCAGCTGTTACTGCCTTTCCCATTTTCTTCACAGTCTAAAAACAAAATGCTTAAACTTCTAAATCGAACCATGACTATAGACACAGAAAGTTAGTAGTGGCACTAATTCCTTCAACACTTGGGGTATCAGAAGAAACAATTATAAAGCCTCCTGGCTTTCTCTAGAGTTATAATAATGGAGAGAAAATGGATCCAATGAAAAGAGGAGAGTGGAAAATTTAAAAAGCTGAAACTAAGAACTAAATACATGAGTTTAACAGCTACTTGGATACAGCTAAAGAGAGAATAAACTAGAAAATTGTAGAAAATATCCAGACAAAAGCATGGAGAACAAAATAGATGGAGTGTACACAGAAGAGAATAATTGGAATACCAGAAGGGGAGAAGAGATAGAATAGTGCAGAATATCTAAAAAGATAATAGCCAAGAATTTTCCAAAGATAATGAAAGACATGAAGTCACAGATTCAAGAAAAACTATGAGCCCCAATTAGGATAAATTAATCCCCCCCACCACCAGCATCATAGAATATACTGATGAAAACCAAAAATATATAGACTATCTTGAAAGCAGCTAGACAAATAGACACCATCCTCAAAGAAGGAACAAGAAGATGGATATCTAACTTTTCCACAGAAATTATAAAAGCCAGAAAACAATGTAATGACATCTTGAAAGTGCTAAAAATAACTGCCAACCTATAATTCAATACTTATGTTGAAATATCCTTTAAAAATAAAGACAAAATGAAGTTATTTCCAGACAAATAAGAACAAAGTTTATCCTGCGCAGAATTTTAAAAATAAATAATAAATGGAATTCTTCAGGCAGATGAAAAATTATCCCAGATGGAAATACAGAAAGAAATAAAGAGCAACAGAAAGGGTAAATACACTTGACCCTTGCACAATGAAGGCATTAGAAAATCCAAGTGTAACTTTTGACTCACCCCAAAACTAGTAATAGCCTACTGTTGACCAGAAGGCTTACTGGTAATATAAATAGTTGATTAACACATACTTTGTATGTTATATATATTATATACTGTGTTCTTACAATAAAGGTAGAAAAAAATATTAAGAAAATCATAAGGAAAATACAGTTACAGTAGTGTCCTCTATTTATTGATACTGTAAGTTTATGTTGTCTGTTTACAAGATGAATCATCAGTACCTACATCAATATTGTCCTAATGATACAAATACCATAGATGTTATATGTATTACAAACATTAGACATCAAAAATGAAAAGAAAATGTGAAAAAGAAATTATTTGTTTATAGGTACTATATTTATTGAAAAAAATCCATGTATACAAGTAGACTCGAGTAGTTCAAAACCTTGTTGTTCAAGAGTCAACTGTATTTGGGCAACTCTAAATGAATGACTGTACAAAGTAATGATATTGACTGCTAGGTCAAAGGATATTCAGATCTTCAATATTTCTAGATAATGCCAAATTTTTTCTAAAGTACTATACCAATTTACTCACCCAACAAAATATTAAAACCAATTCCCTTTATTTCAAAACCTCACCAATACCTGGTATTGTCAGATTTTAAAATGTTTTACTTTTCCTTACCTGATATGAAATGGTATCTCATTGTGGTTTTAATTTGCATTTCCCTGATTACTAGTGAAGATGAGCACCTTTTCATATGTTTATTGGCCATTTGGAATTCCTCTTTTGTGAAGTAGATGTACAAGTCTTTTGCCCATTTTTCTTTTGCATTATTTGGCTTTTACTCATTGATTTGTTGAAGCTCTTTATATATATTCTAGGTACTAGTCCTCTATAGGTTATATGTGCTGCAAGTATCTTCTCCCACTCGATGGCCTGTCTTCTCACTATATAGTGCCTTTTGAGAAAAGAAGTTTCTAATTTTAATGTGGTAAAATTGATCATTTTTTTTCTTTTATGGCAAGGGTATTTGTGTCTGAAGATATCTTTCCTTATCCGAAGTTCATGAAGACATTTTATGTTACCTTCTAAAAGCTTCAAAATTTTCCTTTAGATATTTAGTTCCTTAATTCACTTGAGACTGATGTACAGGGATTGGACTCAGGGATCCAATTTCTTTTATATTCCTCACAATATGAATAGCAATATGAATTTACTAAAGTCAATCATTTCCCAAATGATCTGCCATACAATCTCCAACACAAATCACATATACATATAGGTATAGGTTTCTGGATTCTCTGTTACACAGCTCTATTGTCTAGCACTTGCCAATATCACATTATCCTAATTACTGCAGTTTCATAATGTCCTGACATCTGATGGCAAATTCCTTCCATTCTGTTTCTCTACTTAAAGGGTATTTTGGCCTCTTAACCCATTGCATTTATGTATACATTTTCGAATGAAATCAGCTTGTCAAGTTCCATAAAATTACACACTGGGAAACTGACTGAAACTGTCCTCTATAAATTAATTTGAACAAAAGTAAAAACATTTTTAATACTGTATTGTCCAAACCATAAACATAGTATGTTTCTCCAATGAATTCTTCTTCAATATCTCTAAGTTTTATAATTTTCTTCAGAGTTATTACATGCCTCGTTAATTATATTTCTAGGTACTTGATACATTTAATACTATTATATGTTTAAAATTTTTTCATTTCCTAATTTTTTATATCTTATAGGAATACAATTGATTTCTTATATGTTTGAGTTTAGCAATCTTGCTAAACTCTTATTAATCCTAATAATTTATCTGTAAATTCCTTTGGATTTCCTACATATATACCCCCAATCATCTAGGAATAGTAATATTTATTGTTTCTTCTTTTGAATCTTTTATATTTTTCTTTTGTTTTTCTGCATTTTTGCATTAGCTAAGATATCCAGTATAACCTTAAAGTGGTAACAGCAGGCATCCTTCTATTTTTATCTCAAAGGGAATATTTCCAATATTTCACTATCAGATTTGTTTTAGGGTTTTTATACTCTTTATCAAATTAAGGAAGGTACCTCCTATCCCAAGTTTGCCAAGAATTTCTTTTTAATCATAAACATGTATTTTATAAAATCCTACATCTATTTTGAGCTGATGATGACTCTTCTCCTGGCACATTATGTAAGTTGACTTGCTATTGTTAAACCAATGTTGCAGCATTCCTGGAACAAACTCAACTTTATAATTATAGACTGTTGAATTTGGTTTACTAGTTTCTGTTTAGGATATCTGCATCTATTTTGTGGGTAAAAGTAAACTGTAATTTCCATTTCTGTAAAATTTTTAAATGGATTTTATTATCAAAGTATTAGAGTTATACCAAATTTTAGCATCTAGTCTCATAAAATGAAGAATATTCCCTCTTTTTTATTCTTTGGGATAGTTTAAAACTGGTATTGTTTCTTTCTTAAATGTTTTATAAAATTCACCACTGAACCTACTCATCAGGGTCAAGTTACACAACTGTTACACCTATTCTCACACTCACCATGGGCTGACAGTGCTGCCTGAAACAGTTTCATAAATTGCACATTCTTCCTTCATTATAGAGCACGAGGTGAATTGTTCATATCATGGGTATAAGCCACTGATAAAGTTAACATATTAGTCTATAAAATGTTACTTTAATGGCGTCTTCACTTTTTCACTTCCATCAACAGCATTTTTCTTTTTTGTCACTTTATGAGTTTCAGCACAGGCATCAATAAGTGGTAACAGCAAACACTCACTGAAATGTGACTCTTTCCTTTGTCAACTAAATAAATGCCTTCTTCACAGCAGCTTCCTGGCTCAAAACTAAAATGCTGGCCTCAATATCATGGAATATTAGGGTTTCTTCTGAAGAGCCAGAACTGCATGTGAATTCCCAAATACCAAGAATCTCCTGTAAATGGTGTAGATCTGTAATGCTTCTCTTTCGTTTTATAGCATCCTTGAGTATGCATAGTTATTTGGGGAAAAGAGTGGTGTCCTTCAAACAATGGCCATCATTTAATTCACTTATTTTTGGTTATAAATTTTCCTCTTTTTAAAAGCTGATGTATAATTTAACATATAAAAGCAAAACCATAGGACATTTTAAGGAGTGAAATGTTAAGAATAAATAAATAATATTATAAAGCTCCAAAACTGTTGAGAATCACCAGTCAAGAGAATTCATTAAAATGTCCCCATCCCCCTATCCTTGAACATCAATTCCAGGCCAGGATCACCAATCAAGCGTCTTTGTTAAACTAAACTACTTCTTCCCTATCAGCCCCAAACCTTCTATTAGACTAGACTGGAGATTAGGTGTCTCAGCTGCTTTGTGATCAATCAGACAAATAAGTTAACCTATTCACTATAGTTTGAAGTTATCATGATACTACTTTCAACATGCAGGGAACTAATTTTAGACACTTTTCTCCTAATCTTACTCCTCTGTGTAATTCTTTAAAACCACGGTTTCATAGGGCCTTGATTCTTCCATGTGTAGAAGTGGAAACTACTGGAGTGATCCAGTTGATCACTCCAGTTGCCATACCAAAGATGGAAAGCATCACAATGAAAAACCTGATCACCTAACCAATTCAAAATTTTATTTAGTACAGTTAAAACAACAATAAAAGCTTCTGAGAACCAATTTCTTCATAATGGACAAAAATAGCATTCATATAAATATGACGCTTTAAGCTATTTTATGCTTAATTGAGTATATGTGTTTACAAACATATTTAGATAAGTAAGTTTATGCATTTTTATAGAAATGCCTACCTTTCAGAAACAGCCTCATTATGTTCCCGTGACAAATTAATCTTTTCACTTGCTTTTTCTGAAGGGTTAGAAGGTTCAGAGTTCACAGAAGTTTTTCTTTCCTGTGGACTATTAACTGACTCTGGATTCTTATCCAAATTCATAGTCTCTGAATTTGCAACCTGTTAGTTGGGTAAGGAAAAAGCAGTTGAGGGGAGGGTTACCAATTGTGCTCTTCCAACAAAATTGATGATAGGTTAAAATTCCACTTGGAAAGTGTTCTCAAAATATTCTTGCATACACACGGTAAAACATATATTAAATTATATGTATATCAGTGGCTGATGACCATGATTGCAGTTACTCTGCCAAAATGAATTTTAAAAAATACTTCAAAAGAAATAAAAATAATGACAGCACAAATCAACTTCCTAGCTTGAACGGTAAGAAGGAGAAACAAATACCTAAGTACTTAGACAACATTTTATTCCTATTATACTAAATTTTAGGAATAAACATTAGACTTCAACAAGGAAACTTTTACTTTTGTTATACTTCTAGTAAGAGTGAAGACCAGAAATAAATCAATTTTCCAACTTGCTCTTCTAGTTGATGAATTTTGGATAGGCTAAGAATTTCCCAAATCAAATCCTGGTTCCTTTTTGCTAAATAGTTTCTCCTTCAATTTATCTCTTCTCTCTCACATTTTACTGTAAGAAGCAAGAAACCAAGCCAAGCCTTCAACACTTTGGTCAAAAATCTCATCAGCCTAATAAACATGCAAGTTTATCACTTACAAATTCTGCTTTCCATATCACTGTAGGTCACATTTCAGCTAAGCTTCCTGCTACTATGTAACAAGAACCCCATCCCCTCCCCAATTTCCAATAACATGTTCCTCTTTTGAGTCCTCACCAACAGTGCTTTTAAATATCCGTATTTCTACCAACAGTTTATGAAGATTTAGGTATTCTCTTAGACTATACAGGGTTTCTCTACGATGTTCCTCATTTCCTCCTGAGCCCTCACTTGCAGACTTTATCATCTATATTTCTATAATACTAAGAGTCTGTTCAAGGCAATCCAGGCTTTTGAAAAATCATGCTCCTTAATATTCTTCCAGCCTCTACCATTCCAAATCCACTTCCACATTTTTAGGTATCTGTTACAACAGCATGCCATACTTCCTGTTACCACATTCTATATTAGTTTCCTGAGGCTGCGATAACAAATTACCACAAACTGGGTGGTTTAAAACAACAGAAATTTATTCCGTCACACTTCTGAAGGCCAGAAGTTTGAAATCAGTTTCATTAAGATCAAGTTGTTAGCAGGGCTGCATACCTTCTGGAGGCTTCAGGGGAAAAATCTGTTTCCTTTTTTCCAGCTTCTAGAAGCTGCCAGCATTCCTTGGCTTGTAGCCCTTGCCTCCATCTTCAGTGCAATCATCCAACCTCTGCTTTCATTGTCCCATTTCCATCTTGTCTTTAACCTTCTTGACTCCTTTTTATAAGGACCCTTGTGATTATATATTGAGCCCACCAGGATAATCTTCCCATCTATAAGCTTCTTTTAGCACATTAAGTAACATACTCACAGGTTCCGGGGATTAGGTCGTGGACATCTTTTGGGGGCCATGATTCACCACTATCAACCATCTTGACACAATTAGCACAGAAGCGACATTTATAGAATATTATACCCAATATTCTTTTCAAGTGTACATGAAACATTCACCAAGGGAAAGCATATCTTGGGCTATAAAATAAGTGTCAATAACTCTCAATGTTGCAATTTTACACAGTATGTTCTCTGACCAAAATGAAATTAGATATCAATAAAAATAAGATACCTAGAAATGTGTGGAAATTAAACATATCCTTCTAAATAACCCATGAGTCAAAGAACAATACCATAAGGGAAACTGGAAATTATTTTGAACTGATGGAAAACAAAAATACAATATAATACAGATTATATTATACTCTCTACACTGAGAAGTACATAATATAAGCATTAAGAAGATGCTTAGAAGGTGCGTAGAAAGAGCAGTGCTTAGAAGAAATTTATAGCTTTAAATGTTTTCTAGTAGAAAAGGTTAAAAATTAATGCTTTGTCTCTTAAGAAGCTGGAAAAAGAACAAATTATATCCAAAGTAAGACTGATCAAGAAAAAAAGAAAACATAGATTATACTAGTATCAGAAACAAAATAGAGTATATCACTACAGATCTACAAAGGTTAAAAGGACAAGGGAATTTTATCAATAACTTTATGCCAACAAAATCATCAACTTAGATAAAATGGACAAATTCCTTGCTAAGATAACTTACAAAACTGATACACAAAATGAAATAGGAAAATCTGAATTGCTTTATACCTATAAAAGAATTATATTTTCAGGAAAAAGTCTTCCTACAAAGAAAGGTCCTTGCCCAGATAGTTTTCAGAGGTGGATTCTATCAAACATTTAAGGAAGTAATAAAAATCCTACACAAACTTTCAGAAAACAGGGAAGGAAATGCTTCCCAATTGATTTATTGAGGCTAGCACAAATATGATACTAAAGGAAATAAAGACACAAGAAAACATTCAGTGAATGTATACTTATGATTATTTCAAATTTTATATAAAAAATATAAACAGATACTAAACTCTACTTAATGATACCCATGCTGAAATATTTTGGAGGTGTACACTGCAAAGTGTATTTTGATACAAAATACGTTAGTACTTATGAATGTACCAAATATAAAGATGGCTTAGGGGATGAGTAGACTGGCAGATACATGACAAAAATAAATATATTAAAATAGTAAAGGTAGAAGTTAGACGTTGATTATACAAGCGTTCACTGTAAAATTCAGCTTTTCTATGTTTGAAATTTTTCATCATGATAAAATGGTGGGGAGGGAGGCAGTACAGGCAATCACAAATCACCTCGCTACTCACTTTATGAAATAAATACAGGTGGCATTTACTTTTGGCTATCTGAGGGTATCTTCTCCAGAGATAGAGTGAGAGGAACATTCTAAGTATAAATTTATTGTCTTTTAAACCTATGTCTTTGTTGGAAGTATATTCTGCTCTTACAATCCAACTACTTATAATGTGGGGCAAGTAAGTTATTAAAACTCTATACGTTTTTACCAACCTTACAAGCTGTATTGCTGGATACCACGTTTGGTTCCACACAATTCCTTTGAGATAACATTACTGTTTTAACACGTCTTTCAAGTTTTGTTACTTTTGTCTAGAAGAGAAAAACAAATAAGTACAAAACCAGAGTACCAAATAATGTATCATATAGAGATGGAGAGAAAACTATTTGCCAGTGTAATTTTGTGAGACTTAGGCATCCACCAAATGAGAAATTCTTATGTAAGCCAAACATTTAAATCAGGTTTGATCTAGTATAAGATGTTCAAGAATAGAAGATTAAAAAAATCAAACTTCTAATTGGTTCACAATAAAATTAATGTTGGTAGAAACACCAATTAGCAAGTAACCCTAGAAGAGTAAAACAAAACAAAAAACCTAAAGAAAGTTTGAAACAGGTTATACAAGCTCTAATATAGAATATATTTTGAACTGACACAGAATGGCTGATAGTTCTACAAGTATTTCTCAAGGGCCAATACAGCTGAGATATAATAACTTATATTATCAATGGTATAGCACATCAGGGTTGCAGCCAGGGATCAGATTTGGGTCCACCTTTACTGTTTTCCTTTCCTAACATGTAAAATATCATTAAATTCTACTTTTTAAAAGGACTCAAATGAAATAAATGAAATTAGAAACTTACAAAGAGTTCATCAGCTATTGCTTCATGTTTACTCCTGCACTGTGTCTTCCCAATGCGTTCAGTCAATTCTTTCAGTTTGTTATCAAACGGTTTGTAATTTATACTACAGATCTCCTGTCGAATCAAATGTCTGACCTAGAATTTTAAAAAACCAAAACACTCCACGTTTCAAATTTAAAAGCAATTTTATTTTCTACTTCTTAAAAACAGCTTTGCTCTTTTCTGGATTTACTGTAACTAATAAAAGGTACTTTATTTATATATTTATATTACTATGTCAATAAGGTTTATAAAAGTTAAATAGCAAATTCAGCAGAACACATCTAATATTTAAATATATGGGTAAGTTAGAAATTAAATTTATTCTCCTAGTGCTAATTTTAGTTTCCTACAGTTTTGGTTGAATTCCATAACACAAATTAAAAGAATAGTAAAAGTCTATATATATCCCATTTATACTTTTTAATGACCGTAGCTGAAACCTAGTATTCTATAAAAAGGGACTCCACTTATCTGAAAACCAGAGCCCAGTGAAAATGGCTGGTTGATCTGTAGTAGACAGAAAGGAAATTATGAAAATTTGAGCCTTGACCCCACCATTAACAAGGTATATGACCTTCGGGAAGTCACAACATCTCTGAGCTTCATTTGCCTGGTCCACAAATGGGTAGATGTCATACAATGTTGAACAAGTGATGCTCATAGGATTTTCATAAGAACATAAAAAGATAATATGCATAAGAGCTCCATAAAATGGAAAACATTGAATTGAAATGAAAGAAAGAAATATGCAAGATAATCTCCTTTAGTTTTTTTTTTTGCAGGGGGAGGGGATGACTTATCGTTAAAATTGAAAAAAGCAATTATGTGACTAATGCTATCTGGCATAATGCATGCTATTCTATCAGATTATAGTAGTTAGCACATGAAACATTAATGAATTTCATTATCTGGCTAGCTTTCAGAAAATAGGTTGGCCTATTTTCAGGTAGCATAATTAATCTCAATGCCTACTGATATGAATGGCTCTGCTGAGCCATACATTCAGAAATATCCACTGCAGGTGTTTGCTCAATATACATGCCCCTTTTAGCAACTTTCACAACAGAGTAGGTAGTCTCTCTTAATAACAAAATCTGTCATGATATATTTAAGGTATTTATTAGTAATATTTATATCTTCCCATAATATCTTTCTTGGTGCTCAAAACTGAAACACATAGTTTCTATGTTAAACTTTTTTTTTTTTTCAGACTGTCACAGAAAGCATTTATTACCACAGAGGAAATTAGGAGATGTCTGAGCCCACGCAAGGCAGCCTGGGCAGTGCGTGTGATCGGGCTGAGGGAACAGCAGGTGGGGACCCCATCGATCGTGGTTGGGCAGTATCCGACCAGCAGGTTTGCTCGGCCCAGGAGACTCCAGCTGGGCTTGTTTTTGTGGAGCTGGGGGAGGTGAGCCTTGACAAGCAGGCTTTCTCCCGGACAAAACAAAGAACAGCCAGAACCAAGGCAACAGCTGCACAGACACCACCTTAAAATGGAAGTCAAATTAGGCCCATTACATCAGGAACTGCGTTTCACCCTGATCATAAAACAAGGGGGAGAAGGGAGCACTGGCCTCTACTAGATAGCCTGTCTTTGAGATAAGATGCTGTTAAACGTTAAACACTGGCAGAGCCTTTCCCCTTGCTAACACAGGCAGCATACAATTTTCAAGCCAGCTTTAAAAGCCATTGTTATCTTTGCTATTATTTGGATTTTGAACAAAATTGATGGAGTAGCAGCCAGTAGAGGAATCCGGTTTGATCTGGAAATTCTCTGTGGAGAGTCCAAAAGGCCAAAGAACCAAGTTCCCAAGATCTTTTAGTTTACCTAACATATCTTCCTTTAGTCTTTCATTACGTTCCTCAATTTGCTTAGGTAACCTCATACAAGCTTCTCTTGATGTACTGACAGATCTTTTTCTAGTATGGATTTATAGTCTTCCAGGGCTTCATCCAGCTTGTCAAGTCTTCTCATACAACTCTGCTCTCCTCAATATTGCCCTGACATAGCTGGGGTTTAACTGAGTTGCTTTGCTGCAGTCACTGATGGCCATCTCTTTCTTGTCCTGTTTCATCCTTGCAGCAGCTCTATTTGAAAGCAGAATGGACCTGTCTTTCTGGAAGGAGGATGGACACATCTGAAGGGCTCAACTGTAAGTACTTTCAGCTTCTATATAATCTCCTTTCTTAAACTGCTCATTTCCCTCCTCCTTTAGTCTAGAGCTCTCTTCTCTCCTTCTCTTTTTCTCTTCATCTGGCATGTTTTTTTCCAGTTCCATTAGGTATTCTTCATCTAGTTCAGAGGAATTCGCATCACGATCAGGTTTGTTCTCAACCTTGTCCACTCCTGGCTTCTCCTTCTCAAATGAGGCACTTGCATCATGAAAGCACTCCTCTTCTCCTTGGTCCTCCTGGGGATGGGCCTCAACATCACTGAGCAGCTTGCTCTGGGAATGGTGATCTTTGGCATTAGACACTGGAGGGTCAACACACTATGCTTCATGAAGCTCTGTTACTTTCAAACCATTGAACACATCCTCTGGAACCCTACAGACTTCTCCCCCATGCTGAATCAGTGAGGGAGGTGAAACTGAAACTAGCGTCACAGCTCCTCTCATCCTCACCTTCTTCGCCCTATGTTAAACTCTTTTATACTGATGTCACCTAGATGATTAGTCATATTCAGTCATTTTATTTGATTATTCCCAAGGTTTTTCCTTTTCATTCCCAATTGTTCTTGATCTTCAACATTATCATCTACTCGATTTCTTCTGTAATTCTTCATTAACATTTCTTCAGTGGTTTCTCAACATTATTAGACATGATTGTCATTTGTACTCTCACAACTTTTAAATATCTGATTAATAACTGCTCAAAACGTATGTATTATGTAAATAAGTGCTCAGAAAATCATACTATTTTACTGACAGCCATTACCCGTCCCCATATGTGGTTTTTATGGATTATTGCATGCTTGCCAGTTCACTGGCTGAGGTCAATACGTGAAGTTCATACCCTGATGAATCTTGGAATACATATTTAACTGTTTTGAATATGGAAATACCGTTTTGCTAAGAAGCAAAAGCCATACAGTGTTCGTCAAACTTCCCTGGTAAGGAAGAATCATATGGAATACTTGTTAAATTCACAAATTCCTAGGACCTACCCTGATTCACCAAACAATTTCCTGAAAAGAGGCCTGGCACCACTAATGATTCTTATCAGGTAAGTCTGAGAAAAGAGAAGCTTAAAACAGTTAGTAGTGAGCTGAAGACACCACAATTTAAACAAGTACTCCTGGTGATTCAGATGGAGGCAGACTCTTAAAACTTGGTTACTTTGGACTAACTGCCCACTAAGGCATGAGTCCTCTAGTGTAGAGTACACATTTGTTCTCATTTAGTGGTTATGTTCTTCATACAAAAGGAAGACACAATAACCTCCACCAGGGCTTCCCTGGTGGCGCAGTGGTTGAGAGTTCGCCTGCCGATGCAGGGGACACGGGTTCGTGCTCTGGTCTGGGAAGATCCCACATGCCGTGGAGCGGCTGGGCCCGTGAGCCATGGCTGCTGAGCCTGCGCATCCGGAGCCTGTGCTCCACAACGGGAGAGGCCACAACAGTGAGAGGCCCGCGTACCGCAAAAATAAATAAATAAATAAAATAACCTCCACCAAATACCTCATAAATATCTTCTGCAGATGGTAATGTGTCAAAAATTATGGAATCAGATAAAGTCCTAGCTACAATTTGCAGATGGTAGGCAAAGTGGCCTAAAGATTGGAGAAAAACTGGAAATTATGTGTATGTGTGTGTGTATATATATATAGGTATGCCTATATATATATCTCCCCTATCTGCCTCAACTTTCTGCAATGGTGGGTAGGGTGAACAACTTGGACTTCAGAAGAAAAACCCCTCTACTTCAGTTTTTTAATTGGAATCAACCAGGCCAAGATCCTTCTGAAACGTCAAAAGGTAAGAGTCAACTGCTCTGGGACTCTCTCAGTAGAGAAGAACAATGTCGGAATGGGAGGCCCTATTCCACTGGGATTCAAACAAGAAAAAGAAACAAGATGTGGTTTAGAGAGTTAATGTTCAGACAGGAATTAAAATATCAAGTGAGGGAGAGGTAGTTACTGAGAGACAGATAAAAGATAGGAATTAGCTAAAACCCACACTGTCACCTGACAATGTTAAGAAGCTTCTGGTGGTAGTGGTGAGGGAGGATAACAAATAAACTGCATTCCTTAAACCTCACTGGGAAGGACCATATTCTGTGTCAACTTGGACCAAGTATTTTGTGAGGTAGATAATAGTAGTGAATGAAAACCCTGATTTTTCTGTGCCAGTGAAATTAAAATGTTCAAAGATTAAATTTTGTATTTATATGTCCATATCAGAACTTATTTCTGAATTCAGCTACTAATCACTGGGAGTAACACAGCTGCAATCCCCAACCTCTTAAGCTAGATCCATGCTTAACATAATTCCGCTACCCCATCCCTGCAAACAATATTTACATATTTTTTATTAATGTCTCCTTTGGTCTTGCAGAAGAAAATAAGAGGTAGAAAGGGGAAGTACTGACTCACCTTTTAAGCTGATTCTGCATGAGTCTTTCAATGGTTTCCATTTATTATGTGACTATATGTTGATATAACATGTAACTATGTAATTGTAATGGCCTGTTTTAGAAACAGTGTTTTTGTTTCTGAAACAGCAGGATAGTTTGGATTGGGACATTTTTTGGTCCATTATAGCTGACGACAGACAATCAATCACATAATGACTTTTAGTTGTGGCATTTCAGTGGTAATAAAATAGCAAAACATGATCATCAAAACAAGTCCTGATACAGGACCTACTAAAATTGAAGCTCATTATACACTTCAACTCAGAGTTGATCAGACATTAATGGAAACTGTAGTACAATGATGAGATGAAATGGGGCAAAAAGAAAAGGACACTTAATGATGCTATAAAAGCAAAACATCAGATAATGCACCATATCTGTGTAAATTAGGGTAAGTAAACCTTTCCCTAATTTCTTGGAAATTAGGGCAAGTAAACCTGAATGTAGCAGGACTTTGTAATGAACTTCCGGGTTGCCTGGGTCTATGAAGTAGTGGTCAATTGTGATAATAAACAGCTATAGCTGCAGATCAAGAACCCCATGACCAGTACAAAAGAGACAGAATTGTTCACAAAGCTCAAGGTCATGTAGTGTCTGACTTGAATTTGAGCATAATATTGACTAAAAAGCCCATTCTCTTTCTACCACAGCACTCTACCTTCAAATGATTCTGTAGGTTACTCTGCATAGGATCATTTTGAAGGATCTAGAGATGTTTTGGTGATGTAAACAATTATTTTTCCCTAATACCTCCACCTGCTAATAATTCAGTTTTCATATACCTGCCCTGCATCATGAAAGTTATCTGTACTCATTGTTTAGATCAATTAACTTTTACCATTTTTTACTAATCAAAAGTAAAAGTTTCTGAAGCAAATATTTAAGCCCAATATTTTACCTGTTCCAGAAATGTTGTTTGCTTTCCCAGAGCTAGAGGAATATTTTCATTAATTTGCTCTGAAGTTTTCACACGCTTAACATTTTCTTTGTTTTCTGAAAACGTCCTCTTCTTTTGATTATGGCCTTGGGGAGACGGAAAGATGAGAGAGAAAAATATTCCTTCTAATGAAGGAAACAGGGGAATTCTCTAATTTAGGGACCCCTAAGCAAATTAAAAAACTAAAATGTGACCACAGCAGCATTTTTTAGAAAATGTAATTGTATAAAAAATTCTGACAAACTAATCCTTAAAAAAAAAGAATATCTTAGTCCTGGTCTCAGATATACTTTCCTTCCACCGTATTTAATACACATTTAATACTTATTTAATACTAACAAAAACAATAAATTACAGCATTTGATCTTCAGTTTACAGTTATTTACTTGCTGGTCTTACATTATTTTTAGAGTTACTTAGGCAGTCCTACATATTTTTAATAGGTGATCCTACTATTATTTTTAAGCAATTTAAAACTCACCTTGTTAAATGATCACTCTGTAGCATACACAACAAATACAACTTATCCTAGTAAATCAAGTTTTTCTTATATTTCATTAACCTACAAAAACACCCTTTTAATGAAATTTACTTATGCTATTTTAATAACTTTATAACCCTAGAACTTCATTGGTTAATTATTTGATGTGTTTCTCACTCTACACACAAACCTGTATGTATTCTTATTATCTATCCACTTACACTTGGCATGTGATATACAGGCCAATTCTATGGAAAGAAATGGGTTCAACTATTTAAAAAACCCACTCTCTCTTTCAACTAGCCTCCTTATTAATTTAATAAAACTTCAAAAAAAAAAAGAAAAGGTGTGGGCTTCCCTGGTGGCACAGTGGTTGAGAGTCCGCCTGCTGATGCAGGGGACACGGGTTCGTGCCCTGGTCCGGGAGGATCCCACATGCCGTGGAGCGGCTGGGCCCGTGAGCCATGGCCGCTGGGCCTGCGCATCCAGAGCCTGTGTTCCGCAACGGGAGAGGCCACAGCAGTGAGAGGCCCGATACCGCAAAAAAAAAAAAAAAAAAAAGAAAAGGTGTAAATGAAATAAACCAAGCAATTTCTATAAACCATCTTTTGATTTTGTTGTACTTTCAAAGGAAAGTGATTGATTCCTTCTTTGCCAGAATTTACTTCCCTTTGGACATAGAGGATACCATTCCCTCTCCCCACCAAGAATGGTTCAGAAATAAGATACTCTGAAATAATTATCATTTACTGTTTTCCTGTCTATGTGTACTCTACTGTTTGAGATTATGAAACTGCCCAAAGCAAAGTAACTATTTTAACTTCTCCAAGAGATACATAAGTATGCACTTACTGTTATTCCTATCAGTGTCAAATGAGGACAGCCACTTTGCATCTGTACTTTCACAACTTAAAATGCTGGAATGACAGGTTCTACAGGATTCTTCACTTTTCAAAATGTCAGCAGCACAGTTACTAGAAATGACTGAATTTACCAACTTAGGTATTTTATCAACAGGCACAAAAGGGATATCTGAATTTAAAATTAAAGTGTTATTTTGTCTTTTATCACGTAACTCAGAATTGGAGTTTGTTTCTAAATAGGAAACTACCTTGTCAATTCTCTTATCATCCAAGGTATTGGTTATTGTAGACTTTGACATCTGAACTACACCACTCAATACACTGGATGGACAGCAAATGGATTTCAGATTACAATCCTCTTCATGTTCAAAAACGGATCGTGTTACACTTGCCTGACATTCAAAATGGTTTTCAGAAGTGTTTCGTGAATCTTTTGCGTCTTGTTTAGTAAACAGTTTCCTGGGAGATTCTAGTGTTTTACTTGGCTTTTCATAAGGGTACACAACTTGTTCTTCAGTGTATTCTAATCTTGTTTTGGAATCAACAATTTCTAGTGGTTTTATTAAATTCTGAGAAAATACTTTACTTTTTGGTGCACATACTGAATTTTTTATAGAGTCCAAAGAGGAAGCATCATTTTCAGAATATCTACATTTGCTACTTATGACATCAGTACTTGAATTCTGATTACTACTTGACACGTTATTCCCAATTGCTGCTGTTTTTAGTGCTTCAACCTTCTTTGACTTATTCAGGATCTCTGCTTGCTTCCGGCAACTTGTAGGCATTGTTTTTCTCGCTTTTAAAATCTTCCGTTTACTTCTATCTGGACTTCCCATCTTTCATATCCTAGAATTTAAGATACCATATTTAAATGAATATCTCTAGCAGACAAAAGTTAACATTTACTTACAATATTAAAATAATGCTGAGACTAATCTTTCCAGATTTAGATAATTATTTTTATTGAAAAATATACCCATTTTCATCTGTCATTGATAATTTTAATTTTGTTCTATAACTCTATATAAAGTCAGAATTTATATTGTCAGTAGGCCTCTATTTGAAACTAAGTCTGATAATTTATCTGGCCACTTTTTGTTATATCGCCTCACTACTATAACCATTAAGTTCTGATTTAAATAATCCAAGTAGGCCATACTTTAGATAATCTAAAGATTAAGTTGAATTTCTTCATAAAAACAAAAAACAATGTTTTGTGTGGAATGTTCCATTTTCTACATACCGTGGCACCTTTCTAAAGCTTTCCTAATGTTCAAATTTCCAAATTAATGGTACTGCACGAGTAATTCTCAACAATCATCAGTATGAAATGAGCACTAAAATACACAATGTGATGCTAGTTCAAATAAGAAAGCCAAGTTAGGTTTCAATACATCCTTAATTCTGAATTATTTCTGTTAATTTAAGAAAAATCTACTACATAGCAGGGAAAAATATTTCAGTGTTTATCTCTCAGTATCCACATCAAGCCTGATCTGAACCATAGGTAAGTAAATGGTTTAAAAGAAAGGAAAACTGCCAAATTACAAGGCAGTTAAAGGCATAAGTAAAAAAAAAAAAAAAAAAAAAATTATATAATACATGATAGACCAGTTACCTAACAAACTATAGAGCACTTATTAAACTCGAAGACAGAATCTAAGACATTGTAAGGTGCAAATAACCCAGTCAAAGCTACCTGAATAATTTGATTTATCCTTATGTATTTTCTTACTCGAAGTTTTCATTTACTGTATTTTTTTCATTCACTGTTTCATTTGACCAGCAACAGTTCCAGAATTTGTTAGACCTGAAGGCTAAGTGAATATTTATTTAGAAGAAGAAAAAATATCACAAACTCAAATTGCCAAAACCTGTCATGTATACATAAAAATCAGGAAATCCAGAAAAATAGCACATTTTCATTAAGGGCCTGATACAAGATAGAACTCTATTTTCCCTATATGACTACATATTTGATAGCCTTTTCATGAATATGATATTTGTAATATTCCCCAAAGACAAACCAAATCTTTTCTCTAGCAAGGTTGATCAATTTTTAATTTTTTAATTTTTTGGATTTTTTTTCAAACGTTTTACTGAAGTACCTACAGAAAAGTGCACATATCATGTGTTCAGTTAAAAGAATTTTCACAAACTGAATACACCCATTTAACCAGAATCAAGATCAAGAAGAGAATGATCCATAGATTCATCAATTATAACAAATATACCGCTCTGGTGGGGGATATTCATAATGGGAGAGGTTATGCATGTGGGGGTCAGGGGATATATGATAAATCTCTGTATCTTCTTCTTAATTTTGCTGAGTCTAAAACTACTCTCAAAAAAAATGAAGTCTGAAAAAAAAGAGCTATAGAAATAAAAGAAATTTTAAAAAAAGAGAATAATTCCAAGGGTCAACTGTACTGGTAACTGCCTAAAAGGTGAAGAAATAGTTTACATGTTGTAGTGAGAGTGAGTGAAATTTATTACTGGGAGCATAAAAAGCAACAACTCAGTCTAATTGGGGGATCACTGGCATCACCATCCTGACATTTAGGCTTGAATCCTTTGCTGCAAATAAGCCACATTTCACAGAGGTCTTTGGAATCATGGTACTGTCCTGCAGCACAAGGTCAGAAAGACAGGTCATCTACATTTTCTCAAGTCTTAAAGATTTGCCATTTATAATTTACATCCTCAATCCATCTAGATTTTAGGATATAGTTATAGGAAGGGATCTAATTTTGCTTTCCCTCAGATGTATACTGGAATACCTAGGAGATACTGAAGGTTAGGTTCCAGACACTGCAAATATTGCAATAAAGTGAGTCACATGAATTTTTTGGTTTCCCAGGGCATATACAAGCTATTTATGCTGTAGTGTAGTGTACAATAGACTAAAAAAACAATGTACATACCTTAATTTGAAAATAATTTATTGTCCAAAAAATGCCAAAACAATTCCAATAGGAACGTCAAAGACCACTGATCACAGATCACCAAAGCAATATAATAATGAAAAGTTTTGAAATATTGTAAGAATTACCAAAATGTGACAGAGACACAAATGAGCATAGGCTGTTAGATAAATGCTGCCCACAGACTTGCTCAACACAGGGTTGCCACAACCCTTCAATCTGTAAAAAACACACTATCTGCGAAGCACGATAAAGAGAAGCGCAATGAAACAAGGTATGCCTGTAATTGTTTGAAAGCATCCTATTAATTTTAAACTGTAAAAACATAATCTAATCTGTCCCTTTTATTCTATTTTATCTGGTGATGTAACTCATGCTGAATATACTGTTGTCCATCCCACCAACTTTTTTTAGATGTCTCTTATAAAACCTATTGAAAATATTTTAAACTAATGAATGTCTTTTAATAGAATTTAATCCAATTACATTTATTGTAAATAACACATTAAAGCTTTAGTTTACATTTGGTTTTATGCCCTCTGATTTTTATAACTTGTTATGTTTTACATTTTGTTATTTATGTTTATCTCCATGTCATTTTAGTATGAAAATGTCCTATTTTTTAAGGTCTAAAAATGCTTTACAATTCTGTGGAGCCTAGTATATTTAAACATTCCCTAAAAGCATTTTTCAGCTAACATTTCATTAACCACTGAGGTCAAGAGATTTTTCACTGAATTTAGAACTTTATATCCCAGGTTTTACTTTACTCTTACATTATATTCACACACACATACACACACACACAGTTGATCCTTGAACAACACAGGGGTTGGGGTTCAACTCTTTGTGCACTTGAAAATCCACATATAACTTACAGTTGGCCTTTCACATATGTGGTTATGATGCTTTCATATCCACAATTCTCCATCAGCAGATTCAACAACTGCAGATCATGTAGTACTATAATATTTACTATTGAAAAATACCCACATAAGTGGATCTGCATAGTTCAAACTCATGTTGTTCAAAGGTAAACTGTACTTTCAAGAATAACTTTGGATATTCACATCTTGCTAAAGAACCAGATTTGGCTATTATGAATAATGCTATGAACATTCACGTATAAATTTTCGTGTGAACAGGTTTTCATTTCTCTTGGGTATATGCCCAAGGATGAAATTGCTGATCATACAGTAACTCTACATTTAACCTTCTAAGAAACAGACTGTTTTCCAAAGGGTCTGGACCAATTTACATTCACACCAGGAAAGTATGAAGGATCCAATTTTAGCACCTCTTCATCCATCGATATTCACTATCATCTGTCTGTTTTCGTATTGCAACTTGGTGTGAGTGATGACTTCACTGTCATTTTAATTTGCACTGCCCTTATGGCTAATGATGATGAGCATCACTTCATGAGCTTATTGGCCACTGGTATATTGTTTTTGGAGACATGACTATTCAGATAATCTGTCCACTTCAAAATTAGGTTATCTGACTTTACATGGTTGACTTGTAAGAGATCTTTATATATTCCAGATCTAAGTCCCTATAGACATGATTTCCAAACTTTTCCTCACATTTTGTGGGTGTCTTTTCAATTTCTTGATGGTATACTTTGAGAAACTAAAGTTTTAAATTTTGATAAAGCCCAGTTTACTTTTTCTTTTGTTGCTTGTGCTTTTGGTGTCATATCTAAAAAAAAAAAAAAAAAAAAAAATCACTGCCTAATCCAAGGTCATGAAGATTTATCTCTGTTTAAAAATTTTATTGTTTTACCTCTTGGATACATTTGGAGTTAATTTTTATGTGTGTTAATAATAAAGTGAGGGAGAAGGTCCACATTTATTCTTTTGCATGTGGACATAGAGCTGTTCCAGCACCTTTTGAAAAGGCATTCCTTCTCCCCCATTGTTTTGTTTCTCTCATCAAATACCAATTGCCTACATAAACGTGAAGGTTTATTTCTGGATTCTCAATTTTATCCCACTGATATATAGGTATGTCCTTATGCCTGTACTACACTGTCTTGATTACTATAGCTTTCTAGTAAGTTTTGAATTCAGGATGTGTGAGTCCTCAATGTTCAAGACTGTTTTGGCTATTCTGAGTTCTCGGAATATCTATATGAATTTTAGGACCAGATTAACAATTTCTGCAAAGAAGCAAGCTGGGACTTCAATAGGGATTGTGTTGAATCTTTAGATCAACTTAGGGAGCAATTACCTTCATTCTATCAAGTGTTCTGATCCATGAACGTGGGATGTCTTTCCATTTATTTAGACATTTAATTTCTTTCAATAATGTTTACTTTTCAGAGTTAAAGTTTTACACTTCTTTTTGATACTATTGTTAATGAAACTTCAAAAATTTTCACTGCAAGTACATGGAAATACAATAGAATTTTGTATATTTATCTTGTATCCTGCAACTCTACTGATCTTATTCTCATATCAGAATAGTTTTTTGCAGATTCCTTAGGATTTCCTCCATACAAGATCATGTCATTTGTCAATAGTTTTATTTCTTCCTTTCCAATCTATTCTATTTTCTTGCCTAATTGTCCTGACTACAACCTCCTGTACAATGTAGACTAGAAGTGGCAAGAGTGGACATACTTGTCTTGCTCCCTATTTAGGAGGAAAACCTTTCATCATTATGCATGATGTTAACTGCAGATTTTTCACAGGTGCCTTTTATCAGGTTAAAAAAAATTTCCCAACTAACCCTACTTCTTTGATTTTTTTGGTTTTTTTTTACCATGAAGGAACCTTGGATTTTTGTCAGAATATGCCTTTTCAGCATTAACGTGACCATATGGCTTTGTTCTCTATTCTATTGATATGGTACATTCATTAATATATTTTTGGATGTGAAACCAACCTTGCATTCCTGGGATAATCCTACATGGTCATGACGTTGCTGGATTCAACCTGCTAGTATTTTGTTGACAATTTTTGCACCTATATTCTTGTTCTGTCATTTTCTTACAGTGTCTTTGATTTTGTTACCAGGATAATACTGGCCTCACAGAATGATCAGGGCAGTGTGCCTTCCTCTTCTATTTCTCAGAAGAATTTGTGAGAAATTGGTATTTTTACACGTTTGGTAGAATTCAACAATAAAAAACATCTGAGTTTTTCTTTGTGTTCTAATTCAATCTCTTTACTTGCTTTTCAGATTTTCTATTTCTTCCTGAGTCGGTTTTGTTCATTTTGGTCTTGTTAAGAATTTGTCTAGGGCTTCCCTGGTGGCGCAGTGGTTGAGAGTCCGCCTGCCGATGCAGGGGACATGGGTTCGTGCCCTGGTCTGGGAAGATCCCACGTAACACGGAGCGGCTAGGCCCGTGAGCCATGGCCACTGAGCCTGCACGTCTGGAGCCTGTGCTCTGCAACGGGAGAGGCCACAACAGGGAGAGGCCACAACAGTGAGAGGCCCGTGTACCGCAAAAAAAAAAAATTTGTCTAGTTCATCTATAAAACTGATCAGTATATAAGTGAATTGTTCTATAGGAGTCTCTTATTATCTTTTTAACTTCTGCAAGATCAGTAGTAATGCACCCTTTCATTCCAAATTTCAGTAATTTGAGTCTTTTTCATGGTCACTCTAGGTAAAGGTTTGTCAATTTTGTTGATCTTTTTGAAAAACAACTTTTGATTTTATTAATTTTATTTTTTTCTTTCTTGATTTTATTAATCATTTCCTTCATTCTGCTTAGGTTTAGTTTCCTCTTTCTGCATTAAGATTAAAAGTCAGTTTATTGATTTGAAGTCCTCTTTTTAAATATAGGCATTTATCACAACAAATTTCCTAAGAAAAGCTTTAATTGCACCCAAAATGTTTTGTATGTTATGTCTTCATTTCCATTAATGTTAAAGTATTTTCTAACTTCCCTCATTTCTTCTTTGACTCACTCATTATTTAGGAGTGTGTTGTTTAATTTCCACATAGCTGTGAATTTCTCAAATTTCTTCTTCTTATGTTCTAATTTCATTCCACTGTGGTCAGAGAATGTATTCTGTTGTGGTTTCAGTCCTTTAAAATGTGTTGAGGTTTGTTTTATGGCCTAGCATAATGTCTATTTTGGAAATCTTTCTATGTACATTTAAGAAGAATATAATCTGCTTTTGTTTGGTTGAGTGTTCAAAAGATGCTTCTTAGGTCTAGTTGATTTACAGTGTTATTCAAGTCTTTTCTAATTGATCTTTCACCTAGTTTTCCATTATGAAAGTGTTGTATTGAAGTCTCCAACTCTTAATGTTGAAATTTTCTATTTCTCTGTTCAATTCTCATCAATATTTGCTTCATATATTTTGGTGCTAGTTAGTGGCATGCTTGTAATTGTTATAACTTCCTAAGGGACTGCACCTTTTATTACAAAATGTCCCTCTTTACCTCTAATATTTATTTTAAAAGTCTATTTTGTCTGAAATTAGTATAGCCACTCCAGTTTTCTTATAGTTGCTATTCACATGATTTTTTCTATGCTTTTACTTTCAACATAATTGTGTCTTTCAATCTTCGTGTGTCTCCTACAGACAGCATATAGTTGGATGCTATTTTTCCTCTGGTCTGACAATCTGGTATTTGACTGGATTGTTTAATCCATTCACACTTGACATTAATATTGATATAGCTGGATTTCTGGCTACCATTTTACTTTGTTTTATATGTTTCATGTCTTTTGTTCCTCTATTCCATTACTGACATAGGTATTCATTTTTTAATACTTTCTATGTGGCATCACTTTAAAATTTCATTTTTCTGCCTGGTATCATATAGAAATACAATCAGTGCTTTTTTATTGATTGTATCTCCAACTAATTCATTAAATTCACTTATTAAACCAAGTAAGTTCTTTTGAACTTTCTATGTAGTGTCATAATTTTCTTGCTAAGCCTTATTTATTTTTCTTATTGCACTAGTTAGAAGCTCCAGTATGCTATGAATGGGTATGCTGTTAGCAGGTATCCTTCACTCATTACCAATCTTGAAAGGGGTGTGGGGTTTCACTAACACCACTAAGTATGATTCTTGCTATACATTTTACCAATGCTCTATATTAGATTAATAAAATACCCTTCTATTCCCAGATTTTTATCATTAATGCATTTTCAATTTTATCCTTTTCATATATTTAGATGATAATATAATCTCATTTTTTCAATTAACTTCTATCATATTGGTTGATCTCTTAAAATATTAAACCTAGCTTATTTCTGAAAGAAACCTCAGTCAGTCATAATATGCCCATTTTTTTTGCTTCATGTTTCTGTATTCAACTTGCTAACATTTTGTTTAGGACTTTGTATCAATGTTATGAGAAAGATGAGTCATTCTTTTCCTTTATCAGGTTTTGAAATCAGGGTTATTCTGGCTTCATATAAAAAACTGGAAAGTCTTTTTCCATTCTCTGAAGAGTTTTTGTTTGCAAACAGTATTACTCCTTCCTTAAATGTTAGAAATAATTCATCATAATGCCATCTGGGCTTGGAGTTAACTTAGTGATAAAGGTTTTCAATTATGATTGAATTTTTAAAAATAGATACAGGAATCATTATATTTTACTTTTCTGTTAATTTTGTTTTTTTCACACAAAATTTCAAAATTTAACAGAATTTCAAGTTTATAAAGTTCTTCATAATATTCTCTAATTACATTTGTAATATATGCAGGATCTGTAGTGATGTCTCTTTTTATTCTTGATATTACTGACATGTTTTGTTTTGCTTTCTCTTGGTCACTCTTACTAGAAATTTATCCATTTAATCAATACTGTCAAAGCACTGACACTCTGACTTTCCTGACTCTCTATTGTATGCAGTGTTCTATTTCACCATTTCCTGTTAGTTTTATGATTCAATTTTCTTCAGGCTTGATTTTTGTTCCAGCTTGAGATAAAACTCAAATCTTTAACTTTCAGTCCCTTTTTTGTTTTTTTTTTTGCAGTTAAAGCTACAAGATTTCCTCTAAGTCCTGTCTTTGTCAAGTCTCACAAATTCTGATAAGCCCTCTTGATTATTACTTGGTCCAAAATACTTTCTAATTTCCATTGTAATTCCTTCTATGATCTGTGCATTATTTAGAAATACATTTATTTCCAGGCAATTGCAGATTTCCAAGTTGCAGTTTTGTTGTTGAAGGTTAGCTTAATTTAATTCCACTGTAATCAGAGAATATCCTCTGAATAATTTCCATCCTGTATTATCTGTTGAGGCTAGTTTCACAGCCAATTTTTTCAAAAGCTCCACGTGTATTTGAGCAAAACCTATATTCCAACACTGTTGGGTACAGTGTTACTCTATGTCGACGCCAACTAGTTCAAATTTCTTAGCTGTGTTCTTTATAATCTTCCAGCTATTAAAACAGGAGTGTGTTCAGAGTGATCCACTATGATTCCACAACTTGTCTATTCCACTATGATTTGTCTATTTCTTTTAACTGAATCACTGTCTCTCCCCCCTTACAGTATATAGTTTGAAGCCATGGGTACATACTGATTGAGTTTATTTTCTCTATTCCTGGTGGACTGGTTTTTCTCATTACAAAATGTCTCTATCTCTAGTGATGCTTGTTGCTGAGATATTACCTTAATACATTATAAATATCAATACTAAATAAAGCACAATTCCTGTTATATTTTACATTTACACCAAAACAAATCTAAGCTAGGCTGTATAACTTGTTCAAAGAAAACACAGTTCAGAGCCAGTATTTAAACCCAGGATCTTTTTTTTTTTTTTTTTTTACAAATCAGATATTAGGAAGTAACAAGGTTACCTTTAAGGGATATATAGTGGTCAACAAAAGAACAAAACATGACCAACTTGTGCCAGGTGACAATCTTATAATGAGCATGAACTAATCCTTACTACTCTAAGTGTGGTCCATGGACCAGCAGCATTAGCATCTTCTAAGTGCTAGTAGAATTTTGCTTTTAGTTAAAAAATTTTTATCGATGTAGTGGTATAAAATTAAGAAGCATAAAATGCTCACAGTGAAATAAAGTAGTTGCTTGCCAACACTCAATGCCTAGTAACAATCATTTTTAACTAACTTGTTTTTTTTTAATCTCAGTATTTTAAAATACACTCACAGTAGTATTTCTTGAATTACAAATTTTAGCCACTATCAAGGTCCTATACATACAGATGAGGATTTAGCTCTTTTCTATACCCTATACACCTTTTCATCACATTTGTAATTAAATCAATACTTGAGTTGTTACAAGCAAATACATAACCAGAGAATCACAACTGCATTATCTTTTTTATATTTCCTTTTTCCTGAAGCTATCAAATTTTATCTCCGAATTTCCTATAAACCTATCCTTCACTTTTTTTTCAAATTCATCAGAATGGTCATATACCAACATTTTCCCTATTCTCCACTCCCTCAAGGTCACATTTAAAGATCATCTCTTCAGAGAAAGCCTTCCCCCAAGAAAACTACTTCCTTATCTGAATTTCCCATTAGGAATTTATATTTTAGTCATGATATTTGTGGGCAGAGACTTGTCTTACTTTTATATCCTCAGTGAGATGCTTTTCATGTAGAAGTTTTATTAAATGCTGCTTAAATGAATACTCAACTTATAAAAATGAACCTCTGGAAAGCCACCCAGGGTTATTTTTTCCTTAATAAAGAGTACCAGAACAGGCCTCAGCAACTTTTGCCATAGCTTTACCATAAGCTATTTCATATCAGCAGCACTATACACAGCAGAACCTCAAAGGTATACTAATGATACCACATTTCTTAGATACATATAGTGCCTGTATATAATTAATGGTTAAATTTAATAAGATCTGTATACAAACGCCCCTTATATCCCTAGAAATTTAATCAGAAGTTCAAAAATTCACATTATATCCAATTATCTCCCCTACCCAAACAGTTATGTTTACTTCCCTCTAGATATTACCTGACTACAATCTTTCTGTCCTACTTAGATTGGTAAAGATAAAAAAGGGATACAAAGTTACCTGAGTCTATAGTAATGCATTAGCTTTAGAGAACAGAATAAGTATTTAAACGATGTAAGGATATGAGACAAAATAAGATAGAAGAATATGTTTCTTTGTATTTTAATATAATCTCACTCAACTTAATGAGAACTAGTACTCTTGTGCATTTAAAATCAGAGTTTATTTTTATTTTTAACAAGTATCCAATATATTATTTAAAATGTGATATCAAATGAAATACATCTGTACACACCCACTATAAGAGAACTATATGATTTGCACAGGCAAAGATGCAGGGATCATGCAATATTTTCATACCAGAATTCAAGATATTAAGTAGCTAGGAAATACAGCAGAATTGAAGGTTGAGGTGAAGTACAAGCGTCAATAAGATAAACAGCTGAAAATTCAAGATGTACCTAGATACACCAATTCTGAAAAGACGCAAATCATTTCCATTAAGACACTGTTCATGCATTTCTGTTGAGGCAGAAGTCAATCTTAGGATGTAGTCTGTACAAATCTGCAGATAAGACTGAGAGTTAAGTAGATTAATTTGATTACGGTCAGACTCAACATTTCCAAAAATGTATTGAAGGATGAACAAACTAAGAAGACATACTTCACAAGAGCTGAACTCAGTGTAATCAGTCCTTCAGCCAGATGCTTCATTTTTGTATTTTCAATAGCTTTCCTGTGATATAAATTATTTTTATCTTGAATGTTCTTCCCCATTTGTTTTGCAAATAGTTATGTCGCCATTTACTGGCTACAATATATGACAAAATCATAATGAAAAGAGTATTAAATCCCAATCTAGCATAACAGCCCGTTTAAGTGGGTTTCACATAATTCTTCTTTTTAACATTTTATTCCTAATGAATTACTCAGTACGATCATCTTTTTCTCGGTCTTGACCATCTATGAGTCTTCAGAGCAGTAAATACCGGCTCGTCACAAAGCAAGCCACACGTGCTGGCTTACAATGTTGGAAACTTCATCTTCAACACAGTATCACGGAAAGGTGTAAGTCAGTTTTCCAAGCACAGCAAGGTTGTAATCAGAGAGACAAAGCAAAATAATTGCTTCCTCTGTACAGGACACATTCTTGAACTTGCCAAAAATGAAAGTAGGTGGGGGAAGGGAAGCAGGAAATGGTTTTTTTCTTTTTAACTTCCTCAAAAATAAACTGTGTTAAAGAACCACGCCTGCCGGTACACGGCTTTCATCCTTCAATCACAGCATCCCTACACTGGTGAGCTCCACAGGTGTACATTACACGTTTGTGCTCCAGGCGCTTTCCTTTAAAGAGGCATGTGGGCATAAAGGCTCGGAATTTTCTATTTTCCCTGATGTTCTAGTATCGTCTGCATAAAACGTACATCAAGGAAAGCCTCCCCACCGCCTGATGAAGATCACTTAACTGTTCTGGCACCTGGTTTCCTCAGATAAATTATAACTGGAACTCCTGGAAATTTGGCGACGGAATCCCAAAGTTGCGGAGAGGACGACATTTTCTCCGTTAGCTTGTAAAAGTAGTCCGGTAGGGCCCCACGCTTCCACTCACTTACTCGGCGAGTACCAAACCCTGAGGCAACGTCCCTCCGCGGCCCCGACTCGCCCGCGCCGCCGCCCACCATTCCCGCTTCGCCCGCCGCCCGCTCGGACAGCGGGTGGGGAGACACGTCCTTTCGCCCTTCGCCGTTGTCTTGCCGGCCGGGTCGGAGCCCCAACGACTCCGCGGACACCTCTGAATCAACCCCGCCGCAACCGCCCGGCTCGCGCGGCTCTCCGAGGCCTCCGGGGCCGGCCCTCAGAGAGGCGCGCGGCGCGCGAGAAAACTCCGTCCCGGCCAACCGTCGCTCGCCCGGGCTTCTCGCCCGGCCCCAACGTACCTAGAGCGGCGCTGCGCCGGCCGCTTCTCTCCCCACAACCTCCGAAAACCGCTGCCGCCGAGCACAATAACGTTTCCGCGCTGACCAGCTTAAGTAAGTCTCCCTTGCGCCCAGCCCCGATGGACTTCCGGCCAATGGCAGCGCGCACTTGCGGCAGCCCAGCCAGTCAGAGACGACCAGGTGGAGGGGGCGGGGAGAACGCGGCGGGGAAGTGGAAGTCGGCTGAGGGGTGCGGAAAGTTCGCCTTCCTGCGCTTCCTTGACAGGCCGTTATACATACCAACGGGTCACTGGACCAAGCGCCTGAGCTGGGCCTCTCCTCTGAGCGACTGAAATTTTTCCGAAAATCACTATTAAAAAAACTGTATTTACAAAAACAGACGGCCCGTCCGCAAGCACTGGCTAACCCATTTGAATTTTTAAAACACTACAATAAAATATAATTGATCTTGGTTTCAGAGGTTTGTGACAACTCCTTAAATTTTGCGACCCAGGCGAGTGGTCATGGACCCATTGTGTTCTCTCGAGTTTCCTAAATTGACCCAGGGATCTGCCAAGCTAGGCTGCATCAGACTTCATGAGACCTACTCTGCAGCCGAATAACCACACTTTTGGTGATTATCCTGCGTTCATTGAATAGTTAAGTACCCTCACTGTACCCGGTGCAGGAAATATCACCATCAGCTAGTTCGATTAAGGCCTCCTCATCATGGAAGGTGGAGCTGCCTGCTTGTAACTACTGGCTACTAGAAAAATGAGCCAAGGTCGGACAATCTAGAAATAGGTCATTAACAGAAAAACATACTCTAACCCAGTCTGTTCCCAAAATATGGTCCAGGGATCCCTGGAGGTCTACAAGGTCATTCTATTTTCATAACAATAGGAAGATGTTATTGGCCTTTTTCATTCTCATAGTCTCAAGTGTTCAATGGAATTTTCCAGAAGCTTCTAGAAAATTGACATGTCTTTTGCAACAGATTGAATACAGAAACAGATGTGAGAATCCAGCTGTTTTACATCAAACACTAGGGAAAATGTAAAACGTTGCCAATCTTTGCACAATTTTTTTGTTTCGTAAAAATTTTTTCTCCCAGTTTTACTGAGATATCATTGGCATACAGCACTGTATACGTTTAAGGTATACAGCATAATGATTCAACTTACATACATCATGAAATGATTATCACAATAAGTTTAGTGAACATTCATCATATATAAATATGAAGTTAAAGAAGCAGAACAAAAATTTTGTGTGTAATGAGAAATCTTAGGATTTAGTCTCTTAACGTTCACATATAACATACAGCAGTGTTAACTGTGTTTAACATGTTGTTATGTTACATTCCTAGTACTTATTAATCTTATAACTGGAAGTTTGTACCTTTTGACCGGCTTCATCTGATTTCCACTGCTTCCCTCCGTGCCCAGCACCACCCCCCCACCTCTCGTAACCACAAATCTGATCTCTTGAGAAAATAACAATTTTGAATATAATTGAAGGGTATGTATAGGGTTGCTGAGAGAGAAGGATGGTGTGGGAGAGAGTGTGAGGCAAGTAAATTGGAGCCAGATAAGGAATTTAGACTTAATTCAGTCAATAGTGAGTAAGTAGCCTTTAGAAATATCATGCCTATTTAGGGTGATTGGGTATCTTGTGTGTCATTTTAATAACAATCAATATTTACCAGTCATTATGTCAATTAAGTTCATTACATGCATTTTTCCCATTTATTTCTGCATTTGAAATTGGACAATCTGTATTCAAAATTGTGCTGGGTCACTTATTAGCCATGTAGTCTTGGACAAGTTAGGTCACCTCTCAGAGCCACAATGATCTTGTCTCTAAAATGGGAATAATAACAACAAAGGATTTATTGAGTTCTTAATTGTCCCGGACACTGCACTAAGCACTTATCCATGTTATTTAAATTAATTCTCATAACTCAGTATATGAAGTACTATGAAATCTCTCAATTTGCTATTTGATTTTTATATTATTTATTATTATTGACGTGTAGTTGATTTACAGTATTAAATGTTACAGGTGTACAACATAGTGATTTACAATCTTTAAAGGTTATACTCCATTTAAAGTTCTTATAAAATATTGTCTAGGGGGCTTCCATGTTGGCGCAGTGGTTGAGAGTCTGCCTGCCGATGCAGGGGACACGGGTTCGTGCCCCGGTCTGGGAAGATCCCACATGCCGCGGAGCGGCTAGGCCTGTGAGCCATGGCCGCTGAGCCTGTGCATCCGGAGCCTGTGCTCCGCAACGGGAGAGGCCACAACAGTAAGAGGCCCGTGTACCGCAAAAAAAAGAAAAAAAATTGTCTATATTTGATTTAAAAAAATACGTGGGATAGTAGGGAGACACCTCCTTGAATATTTCCAGACTTATAGTAGACACTTGGTACATTGTAGGTATTATTATTAAAATTGATAAAGCTGAATAACATGGATGATCTCGAGCAAATCTCTTAGCCTCTTGTGTTGGAATTTTTTGTTTGATAGTTTCTTCCAGTGAGAATTGTGGTAGGCAGGATTTTGACTCCCATGATCTTTGTCCCTTGGTATTCCTCTCATGGTTATGTTACATCTTTGGCAAAAGGGATTTTGCAAATATAATTAAGCTTACTAATCAACTCACCTTAAGATGGAGGGATTAGCCTGGGTTTTTCAGGTGAACCCAATATAATCACATGAAACCCCAAAGGCAAAATAGCAGATCAGAGAGATGCAGCAGAAAGGAAATTCATAAAGATTTCATACATAGAAGGACCCAAACCACGGGTGCTGGATTGAAGATGGAAGGAACCACATGAAAACCACACTACAGAAATGAATTCCACCCACAACCTGGAGCAAGCCTGGAAGCAGATTCTTCCCCAGAGTGTTGGCTGGCTGACACCTTGATTCCAGTCTTATGAGACCCTAAACAGTGCTCCCAGCTGAGTCCACTAGGCTTCTGACTTAAAGATCTGTGAGATAATAAGTGGGTATTATTTTAAGCCACTAAGTTTGTGGTAACTTTATGGCAACAATAGAAAACTAATAATAGCATTCATTCTCATACCCTTCTCAGCTCTCCCCAAGGCATACTGGAATCCTGGGAACTACATTTCCCAGATGCCCTTACCACCAGTGTTCTGGATTCATTTACATTTTGTCAAGTGGGATGTACTTCCTGAGATCTGGAAAGTGGCAGAAAGACATAAATTATTGCTCGGTGATTTTTTGCTTGGGCTTTGGCTTGCTTCCCTGCCAGTTTCTGCCTCAGTAGACAGTCAACAGTGCTTTTCTGAACTTTTCTGGCTTTTGGGTGTCAGTAGCAGCAACTTCTCTATTCTCTGGACCAACCATAGAAGCAGTGGCACAAATGAAAATTAATGTGATATTAGCTCCTTCAGCCCTTCCAAAGGCTTTTAAGCACCTAAGTCTCTGTCCTAAATACCGTTATGCTTGAAATACCTGGAACAGTTTCTATTTTCATGATTGAACCCTACTTACAGACTTCTCCATGCCTCAGTTCCCTCATCTATAAAGTGAAATTACCAATAATGCATGACACAGAGTAAAAAGTAGCCTCTTAGAATTGTTGTGTGGATTAAATTACATGGATAAATTCATTTTAAGTGCTGAATATTGAACACACAGTACGTGCTCAATAAATGGTTTTCACTATTTTATCTAAAGGGTTATTCATATAATTAACAAAATTGACACTACCAAATGCCAATTTATTGTACCTTTTTCCAAACCTATCATTGACATTCCTATCTTGAAAACACATACACATTGTCACTACTTTACCTATTGAGGAGTTTTAGCAGCCACAAAGTACCTTATAACATAAGAATTCAGGATTATATACAGTTCTCAGCACTGTCAACTGTGAAAAACAACTCTGGGGTTAGACAGTTTATTTTATACCAATCTTTACTGGATCTTTTTCAAAAGCCATAGGAGAAGTCTGGAAGCCTGCAATGGCAGAGAGAAAAAAAACTTTTGTGGTAACTTTCCAGGGGAGTAACCCCTGCCTAGCTAACCATTCTTATTTCTATCCCCTTGATCTCCAGCCTTTCCAGAGGATATATTATTAATGAGATAATAATACCATATTAAATCAAGACTTGGGAATTTGCATTTGTTGCATAGTTGCTCCAACTATTTGGAAAAGTCTTTTTCCTCTCCTTCACCTGGCTAATGTCTATTCACATGTTAAGTCAGGGGGTTCCATCTTTATCTACAGCATAATGCTTATTATACTGTGTTTTGTCTCTTTTTTCATTTGTCTTTTCCCACTGCTTATGAGCACCTTGAGATCAGTGACCAACCTTTTATCTATTATATTAAATAAGATGTGCCTGACCCATAGTATGTACTTAATAAAAATTTAAAACTACTATTACTAATAAAATCATCATTGCCACCCTCTCATTATCATTATATATTCCTATTTCCATTATCTGGTACATAATAAGTGCTCATTAAAAGTCCATAAAATGAAAGCAAATGAATGAATTCATTCAGAAGGAATTTTTCAACATATCATTTATGGTATCATTTCTGTTAGCATAAATCAAAATAGAACAACTAAATTTTATTTAAGGGAAAATGGCAGATTAAAACATTATTGCTGATTATAAATACAACATTAAGTTATAGGATAAAACTATTATTATCTTGAATAATTTTTTGTTGGTGGGATTGTTGTGATGGTTAAATTTTATGTGTCAATTTGGCAAGGCTATGGTACCCAGTTGTTTGGTCAAACACTATAAAAGATGTTCCTGTGAAGGTATTTTGTAGATATGATTAACAGCTACACATAAGTTGACTTTAAGTAAAGTCAATGTGTAAAGATGAAATTTGTGATAACAACAGACGGGGGAGGGAAAGAGCTGTAAAAGAGCAGGGTGTCTGTATACCATTGAAGTTAAAGTGGTATTAATACAAAATAGATTGTTATAAGTGTAAGAGTCTAATTGTAATCCCCCAAGGTAACCACTAAGAAAATAACTTTTAAATTTTTCACAGAAAAGGAAATAAGAAGGGAATAAAAATGGTACACCATTTAAAAAAAAATAAAGACAGAAGAAGGGAGTAATGGAAAAATTGAGGCACAACCAGAAAAAAAAAAAAAAAGACAGAGAAAACAAATACCAAAATAGTAGAGTAAGGAGTTACTTATCAATAACTACTTTCAGTGTAAATGGATTAAACTCTCTAATTAAAAACAGAGGGTAACAAAATAGATTAAAAATAACAACAACAACCATGATCTCACTATATCCTCTCTATAAGAGACTCACTTTAGGACTTCCCTGGTGGTGCAGTGGTTAAGAATCCGCCTGCCAATGCAGGAGACCTGGGTTCGAGCCCTGGTCCAGGAAGATCCCACATGCTGTGGAGCAACTAAACCTGTGCACCACAACTACTGAGCCTGAATGACACAACTACTGAAGCCCGCGTGCCTAGAGCCCATGCTCCGCAAGAAGAGAAGCCCGCACACTGCAACAGAGACCCAACACAGCCAAAAATAAATAAATTAATTAATTTAAAAAAAAAGACTCAATTTGGATCCAAGGACACAAGTAAGTTGAAAATGAAAAAGATAAAAATAAATATTTCAGGCCAATAGTAACCAAAAGAGTGTTGGGGTGACTATACTAATGTCAGACAAATAGTTTTTAAGTCAAAAACTGTTGCAAGAGAACAAAGCCATTGTATATTGACAAAAGGGTCAAACCTTCAAGAATATATAACAATTATAAACATATTCACACTAACAACAGAGCTAAAAATATATGAAGCAGAAATTGACAGTATTGAAGGAAGAAACAGATAATTCTACAATAATTGTTGAAGGCTTTACTACCCCACTTTCAACATGGATAGAACAACTAATCTGAAAAGCAATGAGGAAATAGAGGACTTGAACAATAGTATAAACCAACTAGATCTAACAGACACATACAGGACATTTCCCACCAAAACAGCAGACTAGACATTTTTCTCAAGTGCATCTGGAACAATTCTCCAGGATAGACCATATGTTAGGCCACAATACAAGTCTCAAAACATTTAAAAAGATTGAAATCACAGAAAGTATATGCTCTGGACACATGGAATAAAATTAGAAATCAGTAACAGAAGGAAAATTGGAAAATTCAGATATATGTTGAACTTAAACAACATGTTCTTAAACAACCAGTGGGCCAAAGAAGAAATCACAAGGGAAATCAGAAAATACTTTGAGACAAATGAAAATGAAAACACAATATACCAAAACTTATGGGAGGCAGCAAAAACAGTGCTCCAAGAGAAATCTATAGCTGTAAATGTCTATTTTAAAAGAGATAAAATGTTTTAAATAAATAACCAAACTTTATACCTTAAGGAACTAGAGAAAGTTCCTAAAACTAATCAAAAGCCAGCAGAAGGAAGGGAATAATAAAAATTGGAGCAGAGATAGAGGAAATAGAGAATAGAAAACCAACAGAAAATAGAGAAAATCAACAGAGTAAAGAAAAATTGGTTACTTGAAAAGATCAACAACATTGACAAATCTTTAGCTAAACTGACCAAGGAAAAAATAGAGAAGACTCACATTACTAAAGTCAGGGATGATTGTGGGAACATCACTACTACCCTTATAGAAGTCAACTGAAAAAAATGTACAACCTGAAAGTTGAGAAGTATGTTTTATTTGGAGCTTTACTGAGGACTTAAGCCTGGATACAGCCTCTCAGGTAGCTCTGGGGGACTTTTCCAAAGAGGTAAGGGAAGAGCCAGGATACATAGGAGTTTTTACAAGAAACCAAGTAGTAAAACATAAAAAGATTACTGTTAATTAAAGAAAAAACAGACAGCTCAAGTTAATGAATTTAGCACTTTCCAAGTATGGGAAGATGCAAGAGTCTCGGCTTAATGAAATTATTCCTTTGATATCCACCTTAACTATCTAGGGCCAGTATCCTGTTTTTCTCCATCCTAAATCCCCTCAGGGTACACCTTCTGGGGCGCCTGTAGGGGCTGATGGCTTGATGGTCACAACATCCTTTGTTTACTGATAAGACTGGCAACATTCTTTGTCCACATAGAAATAAAAAGGATTATAAGAGAACACTATGAAAAACTGTATACCAACAAATTAGATAACCTAGATGAAATGGAAAACGTCACAGAAATTCACTAAGTACCAAAACTGACTCAAGAAGAAATAGAAAATCTGAACAGGCCTATAAGAAGTAAATAAATTGAATTGATAATCAAAAACCTCCCAAAAGAGAAAAGACCAGGACTAGGTAGATTCAGCGATGAATTCTACCAGTTATTTAAAGAAGAATTAACACCAATCTTTCTTAAACCCTTCCCCCCAGATAGATGTGGAACATGTTCTAACTCATGTTAAGCTAGAATTACTGTGATACCAAAGCCAGATAAAGACAGCACAGGAAAATAAAACTACAGGCCAATATACCTTATTAATGTGAATGCAAAATCCTCAACAAAATAGAAGCAAACCAAATCTAGCAGCATATTGGAAAGATGAGACACCATAACCAATTGGCATTTATCCCAGGAATGCAAAGATGGTTCAACATAAGAACATCAATGAATGTAAAGCATCACATTTACAGAATGAAGAAAAAACAAACAACCACTTGATCACTTAAATGATGCAGAAAAGCCATTTGAAAAAAAATCCATCACCCTCTCATCATAAAAACTCTTACAAACTAGGAATAGTAGAGTACCTCCTCAACATGATAAAGAGCATTTATATAACAATCCCCAGAGGGCTCTCTCCCACTCTTTCTGCTTTGTAAGGATACAGTGAGAAGATAGCCAACAATGAACCAGGAAGCAGGACTTTGCCAGACACCAAATCTTCTGGTGCTTTGACCTTGGACTTCCCAGCCTGCAGAACTGTGAGAAAACAGAGGCTGGTGAGGGCTATCATGACCACGACATTGCCCTACTTTAGGCTCTCCTGACGAATTTGCAGACAAGGAAGCATACATGTTTCAAGTCTAATCTTGATAAAGGATGATGTGTCTGCTTAGCAACTGAAATATTAAGAGATGATATACATTAGAATGCACTCAGTCCGCCAACTCTGAAATTATTCCACTTTTGTCAAAGGCTTAGTTTTGGGGGATTCACACCACATGGGTATCAGATTTGGGGACTGTGATGTGTTTAAAAGATGTCCACAGATAGTGTTACGGAATATAAGGTGTCATTGATGGCAAAATTGTAGAGCAGGCAGGTAGCCAGATATGAGCAGAGAAGGGAGGCACAAGTCATGTGACAGGAAACCATACATCTTGTGATGACAAGGGTCCTAGAGGCAAACAAAGAACGGCGGGAATCTCTAGCATCAGAAAGTAACCTTTTGCTCTTATGCCCTTATTCCAATAGAACTAGCATTGCAACCAGAGCAGCACCCATCATGCACTGACACCATGACAGATCCGAGCAAGACCAACTAAGGACGAAAACTCCTCCTCCCCTCCGGATGGTGGAGCTGGGACAAAACCCAGGAAATTACCCCCCAAACCCTCCTCAGGGAATATTCTGCCCAGTCATTTTCACACCCCATATAACCAGCTTGCCAGAAGGAACTCAGCCTGCCCACTCTCCCTCCTGAGAGCATTCCATCTGTTAATAAATGCTTGCTTTGCCTACTTGGTCTCCATGTCTTATCTCTGAATACCTTCTGTAATGAAACAAGAATCTACACTCTGGTTACAAAATTTATGGAAACATCCACAGGGTGGTAATATGTAAATAGGTAAAGGTACTAGGTTCTGGTTCCCTGGATGTCCCCAGTGGTTGTATGGCTGTGGATGATAAGGCCCAACTAGAGTGAGGACTCTGCAGGCTACAGATGTTTTCCCCCTCCTGATTTGAGGGTCTGTATACATTTATGGCCCCTCCCTAGAGGGAAGACTTAAATTATATGTCTGCTCGTTTACCATATGCTTATCATAAGTCTCTGGTCTCCAGCGTGTTGATGGGAAATCTATACAACACAACCCAACACATTTACATTATTTTATGCTTGTCAGTTGGTAACAAGCACAAACCAACTCAGCACATTCCTGACCATTTACTTAATGGGATCAAGGGTTAGTCTCCAAGGTGCTTATGTCAATAGTAGGCTTCAGACCTGTGGTCCATTTCTGCATAGATTATTTCAATATTGTCCTAAAGTGAGACTTTGCTTTACTATTTGTTTCTATTTTATGAGTTCAAGTTTGATTCATTAAAAATCTTTTTCAAGACTTCCCTGGTGGTCCAGTGGCTAAGACTCCATGCTCCCAATACAGGGGCCCCAGGTTTGATCCCTGGCCAGGGAACTAGATCCCACATGCTGCAACTAAGAGTTCGCATGTAACAACTAAAAAAAAAAAAGAAAAAAGATCCTGTATGCCGCAATGAAGATCCAGCACGTGGCAACAAAGATCCATCGTGCCACACCTAAGACCTAGTGCGGCCAAATAAATAATAAAATAAATAAATAAACATCTAAAAAAATTAATTTTCTTTTTTACTTTAAAATCGACTTCATGGGTATAAAAATTGCGTAAAATAGGGCTTCTCTGGTGGCGCAGTGGTTGAGAGTCTGCCTGCCGATGCAGGGGACACAGGTTCGTGCCCCAGTCTGGGAAGATCCCACATGCCGCGGAGCGGCTGGGCCCATGAGCCATGGATGCTGAGCCTGCACGTCCGGAGCCTGTGCTCCGCAACGGGAGAGGCCACAACAGTGAGAGGCCCGCGCACCGCAAAAAAAAAAAAAAAAATTGCGTAAAATAAAATGCACACGTTTTAAGCAAACAATGAGTTCTGTTTAATGTAACTACGACCATGGTCAAGATTACCCCCCCCAAAATTCCCTGTTCCCTTTGTAATCACCCCCAACCTCTGATTCTCAGCCCCAAGAAACTCCTGATCTGATTTTAATCAAGATATATTAGTTGTGCCTATTCTAGAATTTCATATAAATGGAATTATACAGCATATGCTCTTTTATATCTTTCATTCAGCACAGTGTTTTTGAGATCTATTCATGTTGCTTTGTGTTCAGTAGTTTTTTCCTTTTGAATGGGGAACAGGGTTTTATTGTATAGATGGACCACACTTTGTTTATCCATTCACCTGATGATGGGCATTTTAGTTATTTCCAGTTTTGTCTATTATGTCTATAAAGTTGCTCTGCACATTTGTGGAAAAGTCTTTCAGAGATCGTATGTTTTTCTTCCACCTGGGAAGGCACGTAATAAGCACATGCTTAACTTCAAGGCTTGGCATAGGTTTTCTCTCACCAGAAAGTAAATAATTTAGGCTTTGTGGGCCATAGGGACTCTGTTACAGTTACTCAGGTCAGCTACTGTAGTATGAAAGCAACCATAGGTGATACATAATTCAACAAGCATTCCTGTAAACTTTATTCACAAAAACAGGTAGTGGCTCAGATTTGGTCAGCAGCCCATAGTTTGCTGAACCCTGGCAACCAACTTTGCAATGATTCACACCTATGTTTTCTTTTAGGCATTTTATAGCTATAGCTTTTATATTTAGGTCTAGGTCAATGTTGAGTTAATTTTGGTAGGTGGTGTGAAGTTAGGATCAAGTTTCATTTTTTTGTTCATACTGGTTTTTTTTGTTGTTTCAGTAACATTTGTTGAAAAGACAGTTCTTTTCCTCTTTGAATTACTTGGCATATTTATCAAAAAGCAATTTAACCATATGCATCTCTATTTCTGGACTTACTATTTGTTTCTATTGATTTATATATTTATCCTCATGCCGATATTCCATGGCTTTGATTACTGTGGCTTTATAGTAGGCCTCTAATTCAGAGCATATAAATCCTCCAACTTTGTTCTTCTTTTTCTAATTGTTTTGCCTATTCTAGGTCCTTCTCATTTCCATATAAATTATAGAATCCACTTGTCACTTTACGTAAAAAAACTGCAGTGATGTTGATTTTGACTGTATTGCATACCTAGACAATTGGCACCATAACAATATTGAGTCTTCCAATCCATGAGCAGTTAACACTCTGACATGTATATGTATAATTTTTATTAAAAACATTAATAGTAATCCTCTGAAGGCTGAGATTATAAAATATTTTTGTTCTTTTTACTTTCCTGTCTCAAAAATATTATTTAAAAAATATTTAGCTAGGGCTTCCCTGGTGGCGCAGTGGTTGAGAGTCCGCCTGCCGATGCAGGGGACACGGGTTCGTGCCCCGGTCTGGGAGGATCCCACATGCCGTGGAGCGGCTGGGCCCGTGAGCCATGGCCGCTGAGCCTGTGCGTCCGGAGCCTGTGCGCCACAACGGGAGAGGCCACAACAGTGAGAGGCCTGCGTACCGCAAAAAAAAAAAAAAAAAAAAAAATTTAGCTAGACCAAAAAAGATACTAATTTTGGTTATGCAACAGCTCAATTTAATTTGAATGATTCAGAGACAAGTAACTATATTAGAAAAAGAGAGGGTAATTGTTTCTGTCTTTCCAACTAAAATAGAAGATGCATTACCAAAAGAAAAAATTATTTGATAGTGTGTCCTTAGCAACTAAATTTTAAAAAGGCAATTGAAAAAAAGGAGAATGGGAAACTGCATATTCATCTACACCATGAAAGCACCTTCATCCAAATAACTCTTTTTCCTTACACTGTGAATTCATAGTCTATTTTCTCTTTTGAAAACAAAAGAACTGTGTATTTCTAACTTTACCCACTGAAAAAGCCGAGAAATAATGACCAATCTAATGGTAATGGACTCCCCCAGGGTTCAGTCTACATGTTATTTCCCACTCTAAGAAACTAGAGCTTCTTAGAAAAATAGTTGATTCCAGTTCTGAGCAGGAAAGTACACCTTAACCTGCATCATCCCATATTCAAGAGGTGGGGAATTAAATTTTACCTTTTTATTTTTAAGGTTTTTTTTTTTTTTTTTTTGATTTGGACCATTTTTAAAGTCTTTATTGAATTTGTTGCAATATTACTTCTGTTTTACGTTTTGTTTTTTTGGCTGGGAGGCATGTGGGATCTTAGCTCCCCTACCAGGGATCGAACCCTCACCCCCCGCATCGGAAGGTGAAGTCTTAACCACTGTACAGCTGGGAAGTCCGTAAATTTTACCTCTTAAATGGAGGAATATTCTAGAATTTATGGACTGATTTTAAAACCACCACCACCAATCCATTAAATGATTTTGATTTTTTTAAATGTACCCATTAATTATCTGTATGCAGCCTTATGAAACACAAACCATATACAAGCATATTCTACTCAGTAAAAATTGAAATCCCCTCTTCACAACTAAACGTACCCATACTCCCACTCTAACCTTCCTACCATGACTTTACAGCCTTTTTCCTATATACTCACACATATACACACATCTATACATATGCACGTACAATTTTAGAGTTTTTATTATTACACAAATGGGCCCATCCTACCATTCTCTTTTTTTTTTTTTTTTTTTTTTTTTTGCAGTATGCGGGCCTCTCACTGTTGTGGCCTCTCCCGTTGTGGAGCACAGGCTCCGGACGCGCAGGCTCAGCGGCCCTGGCTCACAGGCCCAGCCGCTCCGTGGCATATGGGATCCTCCCGGACCGGGGCACGAACCCGCATCCCCTGCATCGGCAGGCGGACTCCCAACCACTGCGCCACCAGGGAGGCCCCTACCATTCTCTTTATCAATCAAGACATAATATCTTGAAGCTCTTTCCATGTGAGCATAGACCCAGCCCATTCTTCTTAAAAACTGCACCACATTCTGTTGTGTACATGTACAGTAACTTATTTAGCCAATTCCCAACTGGAAGACATAGCATGACGCTCCTTCCTATTTTCTTTTATAAACATTGTGCAGTGAATGTCTTTCTGACTTGTTCCCTCATTCTATAAATTAAGGAACCAGAAGTGAAAAAAGTACTTTGTTAAATGGTATCTATATATCAAATTTTGACATGAATTGCCAAATGGTGGCTTCACAGGGAAGTTGGTCTAAAAGGGAAGTTGTTCCAGGAAGAAAGGACAGACTTTTATCCGTTCGGATGTTTTGCAAATAACAGAAAACCCAAAGTAGCCCAAACATTTAGGAAAACGCAGTAGTTGCAAACTAGTGTTTCCTTTCACCTCCCCAGTGCCGTGACTAAGATCCTGTGGATTCAGAGTAACCTGAAATTTTGAGGTGGAAACACAAGGTTATTTAGTACTAACAACTTCAGCTGATTGTGTTAGCTCTGTTGCTGTTTAAAAGGGGGAAAACTATTGCCCCAGTTTCTGGCAGGTAAGAAGCCTGGCAACACCTAGAGCCACAGCTCCCCCCCCCCGCCCCGTGATACCTCCTCCCTCCATCACCATGACCTGATGGCCGTAGGCCTATCTGAGCCTGGCCCTAGCCATACAGGCCACCCTGTCTGGGTTGGGCCGCGGTGAATCCCCACCAGGCTGCAGAGGACACGTGGCCTTGGGGTGGCTTGCATGGCGGGGCAAGGGCAACGGTGAACAATGAAAGGGTAAGCAGGGCAGGGAAGGCTGGTCTAGGCTGGCATGAGCTTGGCCACCTCAGCGTCAGGCCAAGTTGTCGCACAGATCCAGCACCTGGCGCGACCGATTGGTCCCAAGCAACGTGGATGAAGGCTGTCAAGGCCAGGAAGCGAACAGAGCGCATGACAACTAAGGTTGGGGCGGTGGCCCTCAGGACTTTACACTGGAAGCCAGAAATGGTAGAATAACGTACTACATTGGGCCAAGAGGAAGTGCCCACCATGCTTGAGGAAAATTTGCTGGCCATTTATGGAAGGCCTGTACATAGATCATGGAAAAGCTGCTCTACACTTCCCTCCCAACCTTTCAAAGGAAAACTTCTGCTACATCTAGGCCTTCTGGCTGTAAAGCAGTTGCCCAAAATCACATGACTTGTACAGCCATTTGTTTAAAACAATCATAAGAATGTCTTCCGGAATGACCTGTTGCAATGGAATTGTTAGATGACCTCTAGAAGCCACATCATGAGCCACACGCATCCATGTTTGTTCTGTAGTTTGGAGGACATGGAGCAGGTGTGAGGAGGAAGAGAAGAAGCTTCTATGCCAGACCGGCCATGTTGAGAAGATATTTTCATAGTAAAACCACTGTTCCATATGTGCATTTTATTCCTCACTATATATAGTTGACAATGCTAAGTGCTTTTTTGAAATATATAGTCTTTCTAGATGTTCTGAAGTGCCTGATATATATTAAAAGTAGAGATAGTGAAATAACACATTTCATAAATATCTTTGTGTTCAAATTAACAAGAAATATTGCTTGTTTGTTTGGAATGGCTAAACCACTTCTTTGAGCACACATTGTGTGTGTTTGTGCATTGGTTTGGGGGAGGAGAGAAGAGATGCAAATGCAAAGGGGTCTAAGCAAGTATGTTTATTCTTGGGCAAGATTAACCATTGTCCTTTAGGGTCATATATTTAGTTTTACGTTGCTGTGTATGTAACAGTGCATGTAATGAACAAATGATTCCTGGTTTACAGCATCTAGTCTTTCTAGATGTTAAAGTGGTTGCCAGTCTGTTACCGACCAGAGTTCTTGGCCTCCTTAGTCAATAGAAATTGGTAAGAGGCCAGACAAGGAATTCAGGCAAGGCTTTATTGGGGCTCCTGCTGCAGCAGAGGGGAGCAAAAACAAGTAACAGTTTCCTCTGCTTGCCCCCTGAAGGGGAGCGAACTGGTTCTTTATATGGGGTGAGGGTGGGGTTGGTCCAGGGTCAGGCTGGCTTGGATGGTCTGCCCACCCCCTTGGTGGTGCTGTGTGCAGGGTGCATGCACAGTACCCTGCTTCTGCTCCTGGCTCCTCGGAAGTGACAGTTGGGTTTTTGGTCTTTTTGTATCTTGTTCATAATTTGCCCCAAATGCATATCCGACACAGTTATTTATTTTTTAATAGATCTTTATTGGAGTATAATTGCTTCACAGTACTGTGTTAGTTTCTGTTGTATGCCAAAGTGAATCAGCCATATGCATACACATGTCCCCATATCCCCTCCCTCTTGAGCCTCCCTCCCATCCTCCCTATCCCACCCCTCTAGGTCATGGCAAAGCACTGAGCTGATCTCCCTGTGCTATGCTGCTGCTTCCCACTAGCTATCTATTTTACATTCGGTAGTGTATATATGTCGATGCTACTTTCACTTCGCCACAGCTTTCCCCTCCTACCCCATGTCCTCAAGTCCATTCTCTATGTCTACATCTTTATTCCTGCCCTGTAACTAGGTTGATCAGTACCATTTTTTTTTTTAGATTCCATATATATGTGTTAGATTCCACGTATATGCACATTTGTTTTTCTCTTTCTGACTTACTTCTCTCTGTATGACAGACTCCAGGTCCATCCACCTCACTACAAATAACTCGATTTTGTTTCTTTTTATTTCTGAGTAATATTCCATTGTGACACAGTTATTTTTAATCCCTTATAGTTTCTTTGTATTTTGTTGTCAAGGAGACGTTTGTCCAGGTGCAAGCACTGCAGCAAAGGGTCCTAGGTCCCAGGTTCCAGCCTGTCTCAAATTTATGACAAAAACATAGATGTTAAATTAATACATTTTGTATGTTTTGTGTTAAAATTCCTAGGAAAGATTGTCTCCTGAAAATTTGAGTGTTATAGTTCACTGGGTCAGTGGAGAATGGAGAGAAGAAAGAAGGGTTCTAGGCCAGAATGTTCATATTTAGAAGATACTTTTAAATCATAACTGTTGTCATATGTGTGCAGTTTATTCAGGACTGCTGTGTATATAGTGGGCAAAGTCCTTATTTGAAACATCTAGTCTATCTAGATGTTTTGAAGTGCCCTGACATATGTTTAAAGTAGAGGGAGTGAAATATCACTTTGTAAATATCTTTGTGCTAAAGTTCATAGGAAGTACTGTCTTTTGGAAATGGAATTGCTAAACCACCTCTGTGAGCAGTGTCAACCAAAAAACACAGAAATCTGCATGTAAGAAAAGAGTTTATTTGGAGTCTTAAAATTTGCAATTTGAAAGACACAGATTTGGGTAAAACTGAAAGAGTGTTCCCGGGAAGAGAAAGGATCAGGGGCTTATAAAGGCAAAAGGCTGTACTCTGACACAAGAAAGGAAATAATTGTCCTTAAGAGACAGGCTGTCATGAGTTATTCGGGGTGAGGGTCTGATAAGTATCTTGAGTTTCTGGAACATTGGGTAGATGTTCTGGATGCCTTCGTTAAGACAATAAGTGGTTCAAAGGTCAGATTCCATCAGGCTGGATGTATATAAGTCACACTTCTTCAATGGCCTCCCAGCTCCATTTTAGGGAGGTCTCTTAGCAATACCAACTCCATTTTGATTTTTCCTTTGTCAGGAGTATACTACTGTCTATATTGTTCAATAGTTTGGAGGAGCTGGGAGGGAAGGAAATGCAAAAGGTAATATGGTAATATGTTCATATTTGCATAATTCCAGACAAAACCACTTTTGGTGAGCTTTATGCATTTTGTTTTGCTGTGTATATAGTGTATATAATAGACAAATGAATCGTAATTTGATAACATCAAGTCTCTAGATGATTAAGAGGTTGTCAATGTATGACAAATAGAGTTAGTAAAAATTATCATATTTTACACAGTTCGTGTTGAAATTCATAGGAAAGCTTGCCTTCTACATAAGACTTTTGAATATTGACTTGTTCAACCACCTCTAAGCATTATACGTGCCCGTACTTGCCCACTGTATTGTGGTAGAGAGAAGGAAGTAAGGAGGGAATGGTTCAAGGCCAAAATGGTCATATTTAGAAGATACCTCAATTATAACCAGTGCTGTGTGTGTGTGTGTGTGCAGTTTTATTTAACAGTATTGTATATATAGTAGACAATTAAGTTCTTATTTGAAATTTCTAATCTTTCAGGATGTTTAGAAGTGCTTGGTATATCTAAAATTAGAGATAGAATGACATTTTGTAAAGAGCTTTTAAAAATTGATGGGAATATTGTATGACTCCACTTATATGAGGTACTTAGAATAGTCAAATTCTTAGAGACAGAAGGTAGAATACTGGTTATCAGGAGCTTGGCGGGGGGGTGTTCTAATGGGGAGTTAATGTTTAATGGGTACAGAGTTTCACTTTGGGGTGATAAAAAGTTCTGGAGATGGATGCTGGTGATGGTTGCACAAGAATGTGAATGTAATTAATGCCACTGAACTGTAGACTTAAAAATGGTTAAGTGGGGCTTCCCTGGTGGCACAGTGGTTGAGAGTCCGCCTGCCGATGCAGGGGACACGGGTTCGTGCCCCGGTCCGGGAAGATCCCACATGCCGCGGAGCGGCTGGGCCCGTGAGCCATGGCCGCTGAGCCTGCGCGTCCGGAACCTGTGCTCCGCAACGGGAGAGGCCACAACAGTGAGAGGCCTGCGTACCACAAAAAAAAAAAAAAAAAAAAAAAACCCAAAAAAAGAAAAGTTTAAGTGGTAAATTTTATGACGTATATTTTACCACAATAAATGGTTTTTAGAAATTTATGGGAAATATCAGCTTTGCAAATGGAATTGTTAAATTATCTCTACAGTATACTTTTTGTACTCCTTCATTGGGTTGAAGGAGATAGGAGGAAAAAATTACAAAAGGTGTTTTGCTGGCATGTACTGGAAGATTTCATATTACACATTGCCCAGTATATTATGTGCATTTCATTTAACTTTAGCTATACTGTATATAAATCCAGGAATATCTTTTTCAAGGGTCTGGGAGCCATCTCTTTGAAGTATAATTATCAAGGGATATAGCCCCTGTCCCCCAGCTTCTGTGAGAGAAGCTAGGAGCCTAGGAGCCTAGGCTAGGAGCCTAGGTTCAGTGTGATCCTAGTAAGTTGCAAAACTACCTTTCATCATGAATACTCAAAATAAGTTTATTTTTCCTTTGGATAAAGCCAATTAGCAAACCCTGATGGCTACATCAATTACCAGGTGAACTTAAGATGGATGATGTGTGATGAATGGTGCTGTCAAGTCCTTGCACTTGAACACTAGTTAAAACTTATCTTGAGAACATGGGTAATAGGTTGTATCTGCTTGGCATGAGGAAGGATGCCCTGAAGAAAAGCTAAGGTTTCTTCCTGACTTTCCAGTCTCTTGATGGCTTCCCTGTGATGAGCATCACATTCTGGTTGAATCCTTATCCAATAATAAAACTGTTTTTTTTCTCTATTATATTTGTGGAGAGGATTTCTGGGTTGGGAGAAGATTTTGTTCTTAAGTATATTTCCCCATCAGTGACAAAAGTAGAGTTAGCAAACGAACACATATTGTTCACTTTGTGTTAAAATTCGGAGAAAGATTGTCTTCTGAAAACGGCTTTGGGAATGAAATCATAAAACCACATCTCATTCAGCTGGTCATTTTTGGAGAGAAGAAATCAAGAGAAATGAAGGATCCTAGACTATAATATTCCTAACCAGAAGTCACATTCAGATACAACTGTTGTTACACGAGTATAATTTATTCAACACTACTGTGTATATGAGGGACAAACTTAAGTTCTTATTGGAAACATCTGGCTTTTCTAGATGTTTAGAAGTACATAAAATCTATTAAAAGTGGAGGTAGTGAAATAACACATTTTGCACATATCATTTTGTTAAAATTCATTTGAAATCATGTATTTTGGAAATGGAGTGGTCAAACTACCTCTCTGAGCAGAACACATGGTGTTTGTGCTGATTCAGGGAGGAGGGAGGAGAACAAAGGGCAAAGGGCTCGAAGCCAGTCTGTTTATAGTTAAGCAAGATTAACCATCATCCTCTTACGTTCTGTGCATCTGGCTTTATTTCGTGGCGTCTATGGTGTGTATAAAGGACAAACAAGTTAAAATTGTATAACATCTAGTTTTTCTAGATGTTAAAGAAGTTGCTAGTGTATGACAAGAGTAGAGTTAGTATAACCCCAATTAACTCACATCTTAGGTTCAAGCCTTCTGGTTTACTAACACGAATCAATACATTATCAGTTATGTAAACGCAAGCCAATGACATTCCTTGACAGTTTTTGGAATTAGTATTAAAATCCTACAAGAGAGGTGTCATTCAGAACCAGATTATGCTCCTGTCAAGAGATGTTGCAGGCTGATCATATTTTGGTTTTTTGTTTGTTTGATTTTTGGAAGGTTGAATAAAAAAATCCCTAGACGGTTTACTGGAAGTGGGAAGAAGACAGGAAAAACAAAAAGAGTAGTTAGTAAATAAGTTTTTTGTTCATTTACTTTCTTTTTTTTCAATTGCGAATGTTCCATAGTTTATTAAACTAGTTATTAACTATTTCCAACCTTTTGCTACTACAAACCATGTTTTAATGAATAGCCTTGTACATGTAGGTTTATTCTATCAGATAAATTCCCAGAAGTGAGATTGCCAGGTCAAAGGGTTGAATACAATTCATAAACTTGATCCTTTTGGTGGGATTATAGATAGTATCATTTTGTATTTCCATTGGTACTGCATGAGAGTGCTTTTTCTCCACTGCTTCTCCCATAGAAATATGTGGTTCACTTTTGGATTTTGGCAACTGATAGGTAAAAATTAGTATTTTATGTAGTTTACATCTGTAATTATCTTAACTATGAGAGAGGTTGAAGATTTTTTTCATGCATCTAAAAGGTGTCTTGTTTTTATATTTCTGTGAACTATCTGTTCATATCTTTTGCCCATTTTGCTCTTAGGTTTCTGACTTTTTTCTTTTTTTCAATGTCTGGTTAGCTCTTTGTATATTAGGGACACTAATGCTTGTCTTTTATATGAGTTATGAAATATTATTTTCTGGTATATCATTTGTCTTCTGATGATTGTTTATGGTTTTTTTTCCCCCATGCAGGTATTCTGCTTCAGGATACCACATTTCATTTAGTCATCATGCTTCCTTAGGCTCCCCTTGGCTGTGAAAGTTTCTCAGACTTTCCTTGTTTTTGATGACCTTGTCGGTTTTGAGGAGTACAAGACAGGTGTTTTGTAGAATGTCCCTCACTTGGGAATTGTCTGCTGTTCTTCTCGTGATTATATTGGGGTAATTGTTTTCTTGGAGAAAGACCACAGAGGTAAAGTGCCATTTGGTAACACCTTATCAGGGTAAATGCTCTCCACGTGACTTTTCATTTCTCAACAGATGATGAATCACTGTTGATCATGTGCCTGAGGTCATGTGGTCAACTTTCTCCACTGCAAAATTATTCTTTTTTCCTCTGTTTTCATACTGTACCCTTTGGAAGAAAGTGGGGAGTTATGTTACACCTCCTTCATGGTGGAGTATCCACATATATTATTAGGAATTCTGCACAGGAGATTTGTCTATTTATTAACTCAGTCAATGTTTAATATCAATATGAACTAATGGCTAGTTATTTTTTACTTTGTTTATAGTCCAATACTACCTTGTTTATTTTTCTGTTTTTTTTGTGGGGTTTTTTTTGCAGTACGCGGGCCTCTCACCGTTGTGCCCTCTCCCATTGCAGAGCACAGGCTCCAGACGCGCAGGCTCACGGGCCCAGCCACTCCGCAGCATGTGGGACCTTCCCGGACCGGGGCACGAACCCGTGTCCCCTGCATCAGCAGGCGGGCTCTCAACCACTGCGCCACCAGGGAAGCCCCTACCTTGTTTATTTTGTTGCTCAAATTGTTTCAGCTTGGTTATTAAATAGAGCACTTGCAACTGGTTCCTGTGTCCTTCTGATGTACCCCATTATTGTGTTTTTGTTTGAGTACTTCTTCTATACTTTCTGGTAGTAGAAGATATTCCAGGCTCATCTTATATTTCCTGCCCTAGAATTAGCCATTTTTCCCTGCAGAGCTCTGGTTCCTTTTACTGGAGCATGATATTAGAAACCAAGATTGGGGGGCTGGATTGCCACTGGTTTCTAATTCCTTAGAGACCCTCTCAGCTGACTGAACAAGAAAATATATATGTATACTAACACATATATACAAATATCTATAAATATTTCAGTATGTAACCATCTGTGTTTGCATTAAGCTAAGTATTATTTCACACTGATGTCCCCTGCTGTAATCATTATCACATGGAACATTCTAGCCTTCTCCCCTTGCTTGTCTGTAGCTCCCACTCTAGCAATCTGGCTACCACCATTCTGTACTTGGTCGTTGAAACGGTGGAAGAGGGAGAACATGAAGGGAGGGGTCTCTCTGCTAGTATCTCCATATCTGGAAAATAGTCTTGGCTTATATCCATAGTTCTAGATGTGCATTTTTTATAAAGCACCTGTGTTTAATCTAAGCTTTATGGATATCTTGAGCTAACACTGTATGATAAAGAGTAGAGTTAGTGAATTAACCAAATTGTAAATATCTTAAAAGAAGTAATTAATACAAAAGAAGCATCTTGGGCATGGCATTGTTAAACCACCTCTGAGCAGTGGATGTCAGGACTTGTACATTAGGTTGTTGGTGGGGTGGGATGTAGACAAATGTGTTCATATTTACATTTTGATGATAGCAATTTATGTATGTATACAATTCTTTTGGCTGTACTGTAGGAATGTATTGTTAAATAATTCAGTGGAAACATACCTACCTGATAATGTTTTAAGAGAATATATCTGATAATGAATTCTCTTAAAAGCATTGTACTCATCACTTTTTGTCTCATTTAATATTGAGCATAAGGGAATGTAGTATTTTAATTACAATTCTTTCAATATCTTTATGTAGGAGGCCTGTTGCCATTTTTGTCTTTTATGACATTTTTGTCCCCAAGTGTATTAGTCAAGATTCTCCAGAGGAACAGAACCAGTAGGATTGATTGATTAGAACTGGCTCCAGAAATAATATTTAGTCTGGGTACCCCATGACCAGTCGAGTTAACACAAAAAATTAACCATCACACCAAGAGAATAAGGATTTTATTTTATTTTTTCCTGATTGAGTTGGTGTAGGGTATTCTTGGTTATCAAAATACTCATGGTTTTTGGACTTTCAATTGGTAAATATGCATGATCATGATGTGTGGAAATGCATGATACATACTGTATAATCTCAACTACATAAAAATATTTGGTTAGTTCTATGTATACAAACATAGGACCTAGAAGGACACATCAAGCTATAAAGTGTGTATAATTGTGGATGATGTTTGTATACTTTGCTTCCTGTGTTTTTCAGTTTTCCATAATGCACATATTAACTTTTAACCATTTAAGAAATGACGCCAACATTTCAGTGATTTCCAGTAACAAAAGTTTGTTACTCACTTGCTCATGTTTACATTGGCTGCTATACAGAGCTACCAAAACAAAGTACCACGAACTGGGTGGCTAAACAATAAATGTATTCTCTCACGGTTGTGGAGGCCAGAAGTCTAAAACCAAGATGTTGATAGGGTTGGTTTCTTCTGGAGGTACTGAGGAAGAATCCATTCTGTTCCCCTCTCCTGGCTTCCGATGGATGCCAGCAGTCCTTGGAGTTCTTATCTTGTAGCTACATCACTAACCTCTGCCTCTGTTGTCACATGGCCTTCTTCCCTGTGTGTCTCTGCGTGTTCTCTCTTCTTCTTATAAGGACAGCAGTAATATTGGGTGACAGCACACCCTAATCTAGTATGACCTCATTTTAACTAATTACATCTGCAAAGACCCTATCTACAAATAAGGTCCCATTTGCAGTTACAGGGGGCTAGGACTTATCTTTTCAGGGGACACAATTCAACCCACAACAGTCGCAGGTCAGTGGTGGCTCTACTGCCGCCAGATGTGTCTTTCCATTCTTGGACCCAGACTGAAGGAGCGGCTCCTACTTAGCATGTGTCATTCCTGTGGCAGGGATAAACGGTAGCTCTCAAAGCATCCATTCAGGTGAGGCATGTATCAAGTTCAATTACATGGCAAGTTTGATCATGCCATAACTTGCTCTGCATCACAGCTTCCTGCCTCAGGCTTGTGTTTGTCCAAAACCTGCAACATTTGGCAGTCATGAAGTTCCTGTTAAGAATCAATCTGTTGCAATTCCTGTTTTCTTTTGGTTTTAGTTGATTTATAACCATTCCTCTTTCTGTAACAAAAGTATCCTCTCTTCTATCAATCCAATCAAAGCCCACTTCTTTGAAGACATTTGAAATTTTTCTTAAGAATTCAGATGTATCTTCAAATCTTTAACCGTGGTCATTCTTAAGTCTTTTGTCATTTACAGACAGTTCTGGGTGTACTCTGATGCTTTTGCAAAAATGTTCCTATAAAAGCGTTTCAGGGCTTCCCTGGTGGCGCGCGCAGTGGTTGAGAGTCCGCCTGCCGATGCAGGGGACACGGGTTCGTGCCCTGGTCTGGGAAGATCCCACATGCCGCAGAGCAGCTGGGCCCGTGAGCCATAGCCACTGAGCCTGTGCGTCTGGAGCCTGTGCTCCGCAACGGGAGAGGCAACAACAGTGAGAGGCCCGCGTATCACAAAAAAAAAAAAAAGGGTTTCATCTTCAAGGAATTCATGGAAAAGACTCTGACAAGTACAGGTTTCTGGTAACTGACTATACTGCTGAACTGAATAAATAAGCATTTTCAGAACTCTAATGGAAAACTGATGAATTCATAAAAGTGCTAACAACAGATCAAGATAAAAAAATTAATTACATGAGACTGAGTGAACTGATGAGGATGATTATAATTTTTGTGACTTTCTGTTTGAAACATTGTTGGTTCTTCTGTGCTTTGTTTTTCCAGATTTAAGAAAACCTTTTCTCTTTTCTCTTAAAAAAAATAATAATTCGGATGTATCTTCAGCCAATTAAATGCAAGAAGCACATGAAAAAAAATCTCAGCACTTAAGTTTCTCTCAAGAAAAGATATCAGGGCTTCCCTGGTGGCGCAGTGGTTGAGAGTCCGCCTGCCGATGCAGGGGACATGGGTTCGTGCCCCGGGCCGCGAAGATCCCACATGCTGCGGAGCGGCTGGGCCCGTGAGCCATGGCCGCTGAGCCTGTGCGTCCGGAGCCTGTGCTCCGCAACGGGAGAGGCCACAACAGTGAGAGGCCCGCGGACCGCAAACAAATTTAAAAAAAGATACCAGTTTCTGAAATGCAATTAGTGAAGTATTTTCATAACGTCCACATCAATGGGACAAACCCCAGAGGTTGCTTTCAAGTCTTGGTCTCCATGGCAGTGAGGCAGCAGGACAAGAACAAGGGAGCTGTTTGCTCTACGTCTGGTTTCATTTTGCTAAGCAACTTGGGTGCAGGACCGTAGCAGTGCCATAGTGGTATCTGAAAGGTGGGAGATGCACAGTCATGTCTACGAATGGCGGAAGCAGGAAGGGGTTCGCCACACCTCTGAACTTCAGGAAGTGGGCGAAGCTATTAGAGGCAAGTGACCTTTAAACCCATTGGTTAGAGGTTTGGGGGACGCGAGTTGGAAGCTTGTGTTTTCTTGTTTGTTCCTTTTTTGCCTTCAGGTTGAAGTTCACATATCCCATTTCACCTAGGAATTGTTACCCATCTGGGTTCTTGGCCTCCTTAATTAATAGAAATTGATAAGAGGCCAGACAAGAAATTCAGGCAAGGCTTTATTGGGACTCCTGCGGCAGCAGAAGGGAGTGAAAACAAGTAAAATGTTCCCTTGCTCACTCCCCAAGGAGGGATGAGCTGGTTCCTTATACGGGATGAGGGTAGGGGTGGGGCCAGAGGTCAGGCCAGAGGGGCGGCTTAGGTGGCTTGCCCACCCCCTTGGTGGTGGTGTGTGCAGGGTGCATATGCAGTACCCTGCTTTTGCTCCCAGTACCCTGTTTTCCTCCTGGCTCTTCAGAATTGGCTGTTGGGCTTTTTTGGTCTTTCTGTATCTTTTTGAACATAATTTGCCCCAACTGAGCATGTATGCAGTTATTTTCAGTCCCTATGGTTTCTTTGTATTTTGTTGCTCAAGGAAACATTTGTCCAGCTGCAAGCACTGCAGCAAAGGGTCTCAGGTCCCAGGTACAGCCTGTTTCAGAATGATCTTTAAACACATGAAAAGGTTCTCAACATAGTTGGTCATCAGGGAAATGCCACATAGAACCATGATAAGATGTCATCATGTACCCTCTAGAATGTCGAAAACTTAAAAGATACAGAAAGCAACAAGTACCTACTGTATAGCACAGGGAACTATATTCCATATCTTGTAATACCGTATAGTGGGAAAGAATCTGAAAAAGAATATACACATATATGTATAACTGAAGCACTTTGCTGTACATGTGAAATATTGTAAATCAACTATACTTCAAATTAAAAAAAAGATGCACAATACCAAGGGTTGGTGAGGATGTGCAGCAATTGGATTCTTATATATTGCTGGTGGGAGTATAAAATGGTACAACCACTTTGGAAAACAGCATGGCAGTATTATATATATACATAAAATTAAACGTGTTTATCATACCACTCAATAATTCCACTTCCAGATATTTAGATATCTGGCCAAGGGGCCAAAAGTTGATTATTAAGAGATGAAAAAATACCTTACCAGCTATCTGAGTATCCCTTAGCCCAGTCAAACTGACACATACAATTAACCATCACGTGTAGCAACTAGAGTAAGAGACCAGCAGGGAAGCTGTAAAGATTCTTGTTAGGAGGTAACTCAAAATCTCAATCAGTGACAGTGGCTTCTTACATTATACTGCTCAGTTTTAGAATTATAGGTTTTGATGGAAGAAATTTTCAGATATTGAGGTATGGGGAAGTCATTCTGGCTTATACATGATTTGGCTTGAACTTTGTGTGAACTTCAACAGCCTGACTTATGTCCTGTCAAACATACATTGCACATCTGCCTTAACCATTAAGGTAAAGAATTTCCTCTTTGAAGATAAGAATAAATGACTCCCTTCCTATGCATCCAATATTAGCGCTCCCTTGAAAATAAGTTTCCCTTCTCGGACCCCAGGGTCATACTGACTCTCTGTGTACGTACAAATCTATCTCTTTTGAAATCTTGAAGGAATGTACCCTTGTCACATTTGATGTATGTTCTTTGTTCTGATATAAAACTGTGCTGAAAACCATGCTTCAGCAGAACAGTTTCTCAGAAATACTGAGAGACCGCCTCCAGAGCTATAGTCCTCAGTTTGGCTCAAATAAAACTCTCTTCTGTTCCTTATTTTAGATCGATTATTGATTATTTGTATCAACAGTTTTATTCATTTATTTCTTCAGTCATTCAATATATATTTAATGAGCACATCTGTGGTGTGCCAGGGTCATGGTAAACAAGAAACAGTTCATGTCCTCCAAGGGATTTGTCATCTGAAATTAAGGTGGACAAGTAAATCAGTAATTTAAAAACTGTATGATCAATGCTACAGTCACATGTTTTGTCACAAATTTGATTTCACTACAGAGTGCCACCAAGGATCATTAGCCCTAAGATAGAGCTTACTGCCAAAACACACAGGAGAGGAACACTGTAGACAAGGGGCATAAGATCCAGATCTTTCTACATTCCCTGTTCAGATATGGAGTGGTTTCATATTGATGTTGTGATATGCAAGGGAAAGTATTTGGGTCAGGAATTTAGGGACAGCTTCTCTGAGGAGGTGACATTGAAAAGATCTATCTGATTGCCACAAAAGGGGGAACAGCTAGTGCAAAGGCCCTGAGGTAGGAACACACTGAGTTAGAGGAACTGAAGGAAGGCCATGTGACCATAGCATAGAGAGTCCCAGAGGCCAGATCACAGTGGTGTCATCTGGGGCAAGGGAATTAAATTTCATTCTAAAGGCAGCATGAAGCCATTGGAGCACCTTAGGCAGAAATGAGATCTGATGTGCCTTGTGCCTGTAGAGGTGGGGACTTAGTTGTCATTACTCATTTTACCCAACTTCCTTAGTGAGGCGAAGCATAGCAATGCTTGGAACTACCAAACTTTTGTGGTTAGCAGTAGCTGACAAATGAGTCGTTCCATCTGCTTCCCTTAATTCAGAAGAGTAGACTCTAATCATAGATTTTCTTAACTCTTACTTCCCCTTTGCACAGCTCACACCAACCAACCAACCAACCAAATAAACAAACAAAAAAACAGCAGCAGCAAGAACAAGAACAACGAAAGTCTCAACAGAGCTTTTTAAGAAATCTTTCGGGCGGAGGGAACTTTTTAGCGTAATGGAAATATTCTACGTCTTGATTGTGGTGGTGATTACACAGGTGTATACATTTGTCAAAACCCGATCAAACCATAGCCTTACAAAAGAGGAATATTAATGTATTTAAATTATGCCTCAGTAAAGTTGATTTTAAAAAGGAAATTCTCTACACACTGTAGGTAAATACAAAGGAGGAGCATTTTGCACTCTTCCAAGAAGTGCAGGAAACTTCTCAAAGGGGATGGTATTGGAACTGCTACTTGAAGAATGAGGAGGAGTATTGTGGCTATTTAAAACGTTTCAAAATTCTGTGACACTCCTCCCATCAAGGTCTGTGACTAGTACCCTGTAACAACGTGATCATGGAATAGGTGGAAGTGATGCTGTGCTTTAGAAATGGACAGCTTCCACTTCCTGTCCCTCAGTCCCCTTCTTGGAGCCCAGCCGCCATGTTGTGAGGAAGCCTGTTCAGCCCGTGGAGAGGGTCTGGTGGAGAAGCTCATGTGGAAAGGAACTGAGTCATCCCCTCCCTCGCCCCGTCCTCAGCCTCGACTGAGTTCCCAGCCGACAGCCAGCCCACCTTGCTGGCCATGTAAGTGGGCCATCCTGGAAATGGGCCCTCCAGTCCCCAGTCAAGCCACCCCAGCTGACCTGGTGGAGCAGAGGCCAGCTCTCCCTGCTGAACCCTGACCAAACTGCAGGTGTGTGAGCTAAATCAACGATTGTTGTTTCATCCACCAAGTTTTGGCATGGTTTGTGAAGCAGCAATAACAACCGATCAATTAGCTGGATAAAAGGGGTGGTGACAGGGTGAGTATTCCAGGCCCAAGACAATTCCAGTATCTGCCACAGGTCCACACTCACTTATTCAACATCCTGAAGGTGAGCTATATTTTAGAATTCAGAGGTTTTTTGTGTGTGGGTTTTTTTTTTGTGGTACGCGGGCCTCTCACTGTTGTGGCCTCTCCCGTTGCGGAGCACAGGCTCCGGACGCGCAGGCTCAGTGGCCATGGCTCACGGGCCCAGCCGCTCCGTGGCATGTGGGATCCTCCCGGACCAGGGCACGAACCCGTGTCCCCTGCATCGGCAGGTGAACTCTCAACCACTGCGCCACCAGGGAAGCCCTAGAATTCAGAGTTTTTAATTTTAGAATGATAATACAGTACCTATACATATTTTCATAACTTCTCAGTGGGTAATGCAAAATATTAATTCATCTGTAGGGAAAATGTATAAATACGTGCACTAAGCATGACCAGTTAAGACCATAAAAAGCCACCAGTCATTTGCTACCAAATGAATTTGCTGTGAAAGAAAATAAAATGTTTAGTTGTCAAAACTATTTTGGATTTTAATTTTTGGAATTGCACTGAAAGGATGATGGATGGACCTGTAGTTTGGTGTGCCTAGAAAGTAGAGGAAGAAGGGAACGGGGTGGGGGTGGGGCGGAGAGAAGGCAGGAAAGATTAGTGTGTTGCAGGAAGGGAGACCCCTTCCAGAGCCCCAGAGTGGGCTCTTGTCTAACACTCGGAAATGAATTGTCCGAGGAGACACATGTGCTGATAAAGCAAGAGACTTTATTGGGAAGGGACATCTGGGCAGCGAGCAGCAGGTAAGGGAACCCGGAAGAACTGCTCTGCCACGTGGCTCGTAGTCTCGGGTTTTATGGTGATGGGATTCGTTTCCGGGTTGTCTCTGGCCAATCATTCTGACTCAGGGTCCTTCCTGGTGGTGCGCACATTGCTCAGACAAGACAGATTCCAGTGAGAAGGATTCTGAGAGGTTTGTAGGACATATGGACTGGCGTCTCCTTTTGACCTTTCCCAAATTCCTCTGGTTGGTGGTGGCTTGTTAGTTCTGTGTTCCTTACCAGGACCTCCTGTTGTAAAATAACTCCTGCAAATGGTTACTGTGGTGCCTGGCCAGGGTGGGCAGTTTCAGTCAGTGTTTCCCCCAACAACTGGGTATAGAAGAGTCTTATAGCCTGATTTACCGGGCTATGAGCCTGAAGTTTATCCTGCAGATGGCAGGGAAGCAGGGAAGTGTATCGTCAGGGGAAGATGGTTGGTTCTGGTGTGGTGCATGGAGTGGATGGGCAGGCTTGAAGCAGAGAGATGACACATGGTGGGGACCACAGTCATGGTGGCCGTGGAGATGGAGAGGAGAGGACCCAAGTGGCAGAACACACAGAAAAGTGATACTATTCATCCTGTGCACTGGGGTACTGGGAGGACACTGCTCACAGATTGAGGCACTGGCCCTGGGGGTCCGCCCCTCACCTCCTCCAGCTGCCCCACAGGTAATTCAACCCACCCTAACCAGGTCTGGGGCACGGCAGTGTGCAGGGCCCGCTGGTTGAGAAGCTCTGGATTTAAGAACTAAACAAGAAGGTAGAAGCCACTGCGCTTGGCGTTCAATTTGATGTGGGGGACAGGAAAGAGGGTGAAATCGGGGGGTGATACTCAGGTTTCTGTTTGGACATTGGGGTGGATGGTGGAGCCACTCTTGGCTGCCAGTCTTGCTAAGACACATCTGGATGCTCTTGGCTGTAGGTTGGATCCCTGCGGAGAGCTTCAGAGTTATTCTAATGAAGGTGGTAATTGAAGACTTTGGCAGGTGTGTGATAGGCCAGGAAGAATGTTTCCAGTGAGAAGGAAGGGAAGGGGAGGGAGAGAGGAAAGAAGAGGGAGAAGAGGCACTCTTAATATCTTTCCTTTTTATTTTCTTTTTATTGGCCACGCTGCGTGGCTTGCGGAATCCTAGTTACTCAACCAGGGATTGAACCCAGGCCACGGCAGTGAAAGCGCCGAATCCTAACCACTGGACCACCAGGAATTCCCAGTATCTTTTAATTCGTCAAAAGTCATCGATACAAGCCCAGAAGTCTTAATCAGACCCGGCCTCCATCACAGATCTTCTAGATTCATTGATCAAGCTGTCAAGGGTAATGTCTGGCAAGGTTTAACTTTCAGATAACATTCCTTATAAATAAATGAAAAACCTCATACAATAAATGGCCTTCAGTGCCCCAGACTTTGCTCTGAGGGCCATGACATCTTTGAGGTGCGAAAGACCCAAGAAGCCAGAGGACCCACCCAACCAGTCAGATCACTTCTGTCCTTGTTTCTTGATATGCATAAAAAAAGGTCAGAGTCACTTCTGAAGGGAGGAGTGGGGGCAGGGTGGGCTGTGGGTGGAGGGTGGAGGAGGAAGAAAATTTTACCTTTTAATTCTATATACTTCTGTCTTTTTCGAAAAACTTTACAGGAATGTGTTTGCGTATTACTTCTGTAAGTGTATAAAGACGTATACCATGTAAGATAGGTCCCGGCAGTTTTCATGTGATTTGTTCTAAAAGATGATTAATAGCAGTTGCAGGAAAGGCAGGAGCAGGCCAAGTCAGGGTGACGTGGTCAAGCTTCCTTTGTTTAAAAAAAAGGAGGGAGGTGATTGCCTCTGATGGGTTCAGGACATGCTACCTTAAAACATGGCACCTTGACATGATGAATATTTTAAGCTGAAGAAGTTTGAGAAAACAGCAGAAGGGAAATCGCTCTGACCTCCTTCCCCCTCTGGCCTTCCTTTCCAGAAACAGGCCATAAAACCCTCAGGTGAGAGGTACCCTCCCTATACCTGGGAAAGGAGCACTCTTATCTCTGAAGATAAAGAGACACCAAGAAGAATCCTAACCAACCAGCCTTGCTAACTTTCCCCCAATTTACTTCTTAGACCTCACACTCCTTAAGTTATCCCCCAGGACTGTCCTCTCTTCCTTAAACCCAGCATAGAAGTACACTAGTCTAACTGTCTCTTTGGGTCTTCATTTCCTTATGAAGGCTCCTGTGTCACGGAAAACTTGTACTAAATCAATTTGTATGCTCTTCTCCTGTTAATCTGTCTGTGTTGGTTACATTTTTAGACCTAGAGTCACTAAGAAGGTCCAGGAGACCTTTGCCTCCTTGACACCCCCCCCCTTCTCCTTGGGATGTCTCCTGGAAACAGAATAGGCCCCACAGGAGGGCCAACCTTTTGATTTTGCAGTGCAAATCTGTGCTTTCTGATCCTTTGAGCTGTAAACACACATGCCTCCGGGGCTAACTTTGAAGGTTTATGGAGATAATCCCAGAGATGAGAGTAGTTTTAATTATTTTTGCCTCTAGTTTTCTATATACAGTGGTGTGAAATTCTGTTCAGACTTTGTAGACACTTTTGTGCTACCTTGCATGCGCGTAAATACTGTAACGCTTACTTCACATTAAACTGGTATGGAAGTTTCTTTGGTTGGCAAGATTGTTTTATTTCTCCCTGAATTTATAGACAAACTGCAAAATAAGCTAATTACACACACACGCACACACAAAACTGTCAGGTAAAATCATATGATAGATACTCAATTTAAATGAATAAAGCTCAGGAGAGAGAGCAACTGATACCAGCAAAAATGCTATAACTGTTGCCCATGATTCTGCCCCACTTTGCACTCAATGGCCTGTGTCCCTGTCCATTCTGAGCTTGAGTGGGAGACAGGAATCTACTGAAATTCCCAGGCCTCACTTTGGGAGTGGTGCTTGTCATAGAATGAATATCTATCCCATCAACATGAATGTGATTCTAGTATGTGAAAAGCAGCCGTTTCTGTTTGGCATGCTTCCAAACACAAGCCGAGTGCTTCGTCTGGTGTTCGTGAAAGTAAAACCTAATCTAAAGTTGGAGAAAAGGCTCACTACATTGATCTTTTTTTTTTTTTTTTTTTTTGCGGTACACGGGCTTCTCACTGTTGTGGCCTCTCCCGTTGCGGAGCACAGGCTCCGGATGCGCAGGCTCAGCAGCCATGGCTCACGGGCCCAGCCGCTCCGTGGCATGTGAGATCTTCCCGGACCGGGGCACGAACCCGTGTCCCCTGCATCGGCAGGCGGACTCTCAACCACTGTGCCACCAGGGAAGCTCACATTGATCGTTTTGAGAAGAGAGCAACACTTGTAAGGGAGCAAAACTTGCCAACCCAAAATGTCTCTTTGGCATGTGGATTATTTAGAACTGAAAACATCCAAGGCCCAAAAGACTCAGGAAGAAACTTTGACCTTTTCCCTAACTGCCTAAAAGAATTTAGATAGAAGACATAGTCCCAGAGTAGAGCTCTCACCAGAGATACCTGAAAAGAATATGGAGTAGGTGTTACGGGGTGGGGGGTGGGGGAACTCTTTGAGACCAGAATCCACTCTGTGTCCCATTGACTGCCTGGCCCAGCAAACATTTGTTTAAGCAAACATTTGCTTTTCCATCTCAATGTCAATTGCCTTCCTCACTTTGGAAGTCCTAAACCACTACCCTTAAAATTCTCTTCCGTCTCTAATCTCTTCTTTTGCATTTAAGGTGAGGTTTTTAACCCTTTTGGTGAGTTGCTCAGTTTTCCTGGGTCTCTCCCAGGTATACATGTTATTAAACTTTTCTTTGATTTTCTCCTGTTAATCTGTCTCATGTCATTTTAATTCTTAGACCAGCCAGAAGAACCTAGAAGGGTAGAGGAAAATTTCTTCATCCCTGATAGTCTCCAAGGTGGGACATTAGTCTAGAATCAGATGTGGAGGGGAGAGTGGTCACAATGCCACGTCTGCTCCCAGCACTCCTGGCCCCTTGGCATACTCTATTGTGTTACCCTATCCAATGCCTGCCAGTGAAACCACCAAGAAAAGACCCAGGTCCCAGGGCCTATAAAGCACCTTGTCTTCTCTCCAGGCCACGCACACTCCCCAGTCACAGCTACAGATTCAGTCCTATTTAATTACTCAAGGCTTATGCCTACCAGTAGAAACAATGACCATGACAATGACCATGACAATGACCATGAATGACTATAACTCCCCGGAATAGACTATGTGTCCTTGGGCTATTCTAACTGTCTAAACAGATAGCCATCTTTTGTTTGCCTTTAGTGAATATGATCTTCATTCTGGGGTAGCCCTCCACGTTTTCCAGGACTCCCAGGATCCACACCAGCCTTGGGCCTGGAAGTGGTTGTTGTAAATAGTACATGGAACTACGGCTTCACATGGGGCTTCATTTCTGGGTTGGGGGATTAATGAACTGGTGAGATCCATATGGGATCTCTCAACTGCTAGACCAAATAGCAAGTGAAGTGGCTCAAGTCCCAGTGTCCTAACAAACCAGATAAGGGATGGATTGTACCCTGACCAAACTGTGTTGTTTAGATTCACACTGGTGGCAAGGTAGAACAATCAGACTCCTGTATATAGAGACAGGTAGCATGGCTGAGTAATGTGCCCTGACCAGCAGCTTAGAACCTCTTCTCTTGTCTGCTCTGGCATCCCTTGGTCCCTGGTTTTGGGGAGGACTTCAGGTGTTATTCTTGACCTTCCTTTTCCTGCTCACTGTTCTAACCATCCTTCAGTGTCTACTACAGCAAAGCCAGAGACTAGCTTTACAATCGTATGGGTTCAACGGGTACAGGTACAAGTCTGCTAGTGGAACAGACTATGACACATAGAAGTTATCCTTCGAAATCAACGGGTGGACAAAGAGGCAAGGATTAACTTGTCCAGATGTTGCTTCCCTGCAGACTGGCCTCCTAAGGAGGAAGTTGGCTTCCTCTGGAAAGAGTCTGTTTCAATTACAGAAACTAGTTAAAGCTCAGAGTGAAAAGAATAACCTTTCTGGGGCTCCCCTGGTGGCGCAGTGGTTGAGAGTCCGCCTGCCGATGCAGGGGACACGGGTTCGTGCCCCGGTCCGGGAAGATCCCACATGCCGCGGAGTGGCTGGGCCCGTGAGCCATGGCCGCTGAGCCTGCGCGTCCGGAGCCTGTGCTCCGCAATGGGAGAGGCCACAACAGTGAGAGGCCCGCGTACCACAAAAAAAAAAAAAAAAAAAAAAAAAAGAATAACCTTTCTGGAAGCATGCTGATGTGGTGGAAAAGGGCTGAGGTGGTATGTCATATCAAATGACTGTATCTGAATGACTTGGACCACAGACCAAGGTCACATGGAAGGGAGCTGTGGACCTGGTGAGCCCAGAGGTTAGGTTCATCTCCTGGACTCTTATCTGACTCTGCAAAGTCTGTTTTCTGCCCCTTATGAAAAAGGACATTGGAGGGGAGTGGAGTCACACACCTGCTACTGTTCTATCTCTATTATTTCCTCCAATAAACACTGTTCCAGGCTTGGTGTGTGTACTGTCATCCCATATGCTTTATTGAAGTATAGTTGATTTACAATATTATATTAGTTTCAGGTGTACAACATAGTGATTCAATATTTTTATAGATTAAACTCCATTTAAAATTATTACAAAATAATGGTTATATTTCCCTGTGCTGTTGCTCATCTATTTTAAACATAATAGTTTGTATCTCTTAATCCCATACCCCTGTATTGCCCCTCCCCCCTTCCCGCTCTCCATTGGTAACCACTGGTTTGTTCTCTGTATCCATGAGTGTGTTTCTGTTTTGTTATATATATTAGTTTGTTTTACTTTTTAGATTCCACGTGTAAGTGATAACATAGAGTATTTGTCTTTCTCTTGACTTATTTCACTAAGTGTAATACTCTCTAGGTCCATCCACGTTGTTGTAAATGGTAGAATTTCATTCTTTTTTAGGGTTCCATTGTATCTATTACCACATTTTCTGTATCCATTCATCTCTTGATGGATGCTTAGGTTGCTTCCATATCTTGGCTGTTGTCAATAATGCTGCTATGAACATCGGGGTGCATGTATCTTTTTGAGTTAGTGTTTTCATTTTCTTTGGCTATATACCCAGGATTGGAATTGCTGGATCATAGGGTAGTTCTATTTTTAGTTTTTTGAAGAACCTCCAGACTGTTTTTGAACAGAAGCACTTTTACAAACCTTTCCACCAGTGCTTAAATCTTTTATCCCAATATGTTTTAGATGGTAGAGATAGTCTATAGAATTTTCACAAGTAAAATTTAAGCCATCATAATTGAACCTTATTGCTTGCCGCCTAGCACCCATTCCTTTCCATTGGCATCAGTCCACTGGATTTCCTTGAACAAAATTAGCCAAACAATTTAGGTAGGATTGACCCCACCTATAGACTTGGGGGTGGCACCTGATCAACTTAAGGCAATCAGCAAACACAGTTTCATTTCTCAGGACCCACAACTGTCTTAAGAATGTTTGTCCACGTGACCATATTTGGGCAGAGAAGTGACAATGAGATGCTGGTAAATTCTGGGAAAGAAGTTTCCTTCCTTTTCTGAGAAAAATTCTGGGAAAGATGTTGTTTCATCTAATAGGAAAAGAAGTATGTAGCCCTGGGGCTCCTGGCAGGCATCCTTGAACCACATTGGGAGGCAGATGTAGGGTAGAAAAACTTCCTTCTACCCTCTTAGGTCCTGTAGCTAAGCCTAAGAACTAAACGCATGTAAGACAGGTTAACAGGAGAAAAGCATACAGATTTTATGTAATATTTTTATGTGTACATGGGAATCTTTAGAAGGAAAATGAAGACCCGAAAAATCTGATAGACCCAAAAGCTTACAAATGACGATAAATTGTGGGGTTGAGAAAAGAGACAAAGGAGCCTGATCTAGGGTCAGTAAATTGTGGGGCAGTGACTAGGAAATATATGGGGAAACTAATGGAACATAAGGGTTATGACAGCAGGTTGGTTTGCACAGGTCCATTTTGGTGTTGACTCCCTGTCTCTGGTGATAAGAATGTTCTTCTCTCCCTGGTGCAGGGAGGGCACCATTCTCATGGGAAATTTTATGACCTGCTTTTAGGTAGAAAGGGGAGGTCAGAGAGCCCTTCCTGCATCTGCTGTTTCTCAAGTGCCAGCAACTCAAGATAATCGATACGTCAAAGCGGCGTATTTGGGGTTGGCATGTTCTGCGCCTCTTCACAGCCTTAGTTTGGAGCCAAGTTGGAGAAATTGAAGAAAAACCAAGAGAAACTAGGTCATTGGTGACATGGCTGAGCTGCTGAAGTCTGCTCTGTTGCTGGGCTTATTAATTTTGTGGGGTGATACATTCTAATTACTGTTCAAGACAGTGAACATGGATCTCCATTGCTTGCTACTCAGAGGATTGTAACAGATATTGCCATTAAGACTGATGTGATGACAAGAAAACCATTCAAAACAGACCAAGAGGGCCTCCCTGGTGGCACAGTGGTTGAGAGTCTTCCTGCTGATGCAGGGGACACGGGTTTGTGCCCCGGTCCGGGAGGATCCCACATGCGCACGGAGCGGCTGGGCCTGTGAGCCATGGACGCTGAGCCTGTGCATCCAGAGCCTGTGCTCCGCAACGGGAGAGGCCACAGCAGTGAGAGGCCCGCGTACCGCAAAAAAAAAAAAAAAAACCAGACCAAGAAAGAAGCCAGAAAGGTAAGGATATTATGATTCAAATTTTGATGTGTGTTGTAATATTTATATCTGTGTGATATTAAGGGTCAAGAAATACTGCAAATTGAGTTTGTTGGTAAGAAAAATTTTATGTGTTACATGTTCAACAGGCTTTAATTTTCAGAATGGTATCTTTATCCAAGAAGCTAGGGTGTGGGAAGTGGATGGGGATGTAAAGAGGATTATGTGTTGAGAAGATAAAAGTTGTCCAAAAATTGAGACAAGGCCAAGTTCCACTGTGCAGATAACTGTAACAAACTTGAGCAACTTGTCGATAGAAGAGGAATTTTGTTGTTTGATGTCTTTGTTTATTGGTGGTTATATCTGATTAATGCCCCAGTCTATGGAATTAACATTTACCCCAAACAACTTAGTCATGAGTTTTATTACCTAACAATCTTTAACCAGTTTGTGACTAGACTCAACAATCTTTAACCAGGTATTTCTTTCTAGAACCTAATCTTGCAATATAATCCTCCCCCTTTTTTTGTATCAGCATCTCCTTCTTGAAAAGCACTGTGTCAACTTCTTTTTGCTTTTGTTGGTTCCTTCTGTTAAAAGGTTGACATGTGATTTGTGGTAGTTTGTAAGAGTAGCTGCAGCTACTCCTTCCCCCTCACCCCATATATGTGCACATTTGCAGCAGGATTCTCTCTGCATCTAAAAGTGGAGTCTATTTCTCCACCTGCCCC